>NW_028253192.1:0-427000 GCF_964263255.1 Lissotriton vulgaris
ACCAGGTCCTGCATATTATCTTCACTAATAGCTGGGGTCTGTTGAGACATTCTAACCTGACAGTTCTAACCCTCTACCCTTGACTACAGTAACTTTTATTTCTTTAAAATTCTAATGGGACTTAAGCAAGACACTTACAAGACTTTTAGTATTTTAGAGAATATTAGGAAAATCAGAATTCTAAAGGCAATTTAAGAGTTCTGTTGAGTGATCAGATGGTAACCAAGTAGTCCAACAAATGCAACTTTGTATCTCACCGCTGATCCACCAATGTAAGAAAGTGGTGCTGTATATACCGGACCAAGTTAAGATACAGTGTGTACAGAGTCCACACTCCCCAGAGGTTTGGCAGAGGCTAAAGTTAGATATAATCTTACTCTCTAAAGTGGTAGCTTGGTCGAGCAGTAAGGCAGTATAAGAGGACAGTGTAAAGCATTTGTTGTGCACACTCAGTCAGCAAATGGTCTCACTCACTCAAGAACTGAACTCCAGGCCAATTGTTTTGTATCAAAATATATAGTTGTTTAATTTTTAGAACCAACAAGGTATAAAAATATACTTTCTCAGGATGAGTTACTTTATTTAAATACTTTTCAAATAGGCAATAGACTTTTTGATTACAATAGTTACAATTGTTGCAATAGGCAACACCATTTCAAATACAATGCAACATTGAGCTCAATGGGAATTTCTTGTTAAATGCAATTAGTTACTTTGTAGATTACTTTTCTAACCACAGGACAGGATCCTAGATTCAGTCCTGGAACATTTCCTGTAAACAGTTAAGTAAAAGCGTTTTGGTTACAGTAGTGAATTTTAAGGAATATTATCGTATTTTAAAAGTTGACACTTAGAAACTTTTTCACATAGAGTCACCAATGTTATCCTATGGGAGGAAATTCACTTAGCAGGTAAGTAATGTTCTCGTTACTTTTTCTTACTCAGTGTTGGATCCTGGATCCTGCACTGGTGTATCTCCTTTCAACAATTAAAAGAATGCGTTTGTCATACAGGCAATTTTTAAGGAATATTTGTAGTTTTTGAAAATCCACACAAAGTTTTCTGGTGAAAACCATACAATGGATTCCTATGGAAGGAAATTCAAGTTACTGTTAAGTACGGTTAAAACTACTTTTCAGGGTCAGTGCTGGGCTAAAAGATTCAGCCCTGGGTTCTCTCCTGATTACAGGTGAGTAAATTTGAATTCCTTTTTTCAGCTGATTTTTAGATGAATATTTAAATGTTTCAAGCTCCACACATAGAAGAATTTTCAAGTGAATCCAGTCAATGTTACCCTATGGAGTTATCGGCTTCTGGGTAAGTACTCGACTGGCAGAGTTAAGGTTCTGGGCATAAACTCAGCGGTCTCCCAGGGTCAGGTAGGTATACCCTCAGCGGTACAGGGGCAGCCGGGTGCAGAGGTAGTTAGGCCCAATCTTAGACTATGAGCGGCAGGGGGCTTTTGGTTGGTGGCTGCTGGCAAGCAGGCCACGCTGCTGTGGGAGCTGGGCTCCTGGTCACTTGCTCGGGGCAAAGGGGAAAGTAGGTTGCACTCCCAGGAGCACTCAGGCGGCTAGGTGCAGGGTGCTTTTGAGCTGGTGGGTGCTCGATGTTATCCAATGGAAAACTTGGAAGATGAACAAAGGCTGCAGGCTCGGAGACTGAGATTCTTCAGGAGGACCAACACTTCAAGGGGTAAGTTGGGATCTTGGAGGATAGGTAGGCACCCAGGAGTTGGGCTCAGAGGGCCGTGGGGCACCGGGTGCATGGGTGTCTTTTGATGTCAGGAAATCTTACCCTCGGCTGGTCGCGTTGGAGGGGTCCCTTGTTCTGAGGCTGCAGGGGTCGTCTGGGTCGTCGAGGAGGGTCCTTAGGCACTGGATTTAAGGTCACAATCGCCGGGGGGACGTCCTCAGGGTCTTTATCCACTCAGGCACAGGCCGGGCTCGGCGGGTGCAGTGTGCTGGAATCGCGGTTCCTGGTTGGCACCATGGGTGTTGCTGTTGGAGCAGAACCACTTCTTATGGTAGTCACAGTCTGTTTAGATGGTCTAGACAGGCAGGTCCTCTGGGGATTTCGAGGTTGCTGTCCGCAGGAGACGCCGGGGTCCAGCAGGAGCAGGTTCAAGGATCAACAGACCGGTAGGGCTAGGGCCAAGTCAGTTGATGTGGTCCTCTTGTTAGCAGCTGCACAGCAGGTCTTCTTCTTCTTGGTCTTCTTTCTTGTTTTTGGAATCTGGATCTGAGGAAGGAAGGTTCAGGGTGCACCTAAATACTAAATTCAGGGGTGATACAGGTAGGGTAAGGGCAGGGACCAATGGGTCCCTGTCCTGGTTGAGTACACCCCCTATCCTGCTCCTCTCCTGTGGAAGGGGGGCAGGAGCCTATCTCTGATTGGGTAGGGCTCCCAATCCTCAAGATGGGCAGAGCCCGGAGTTGTGCTTCACCTCGCCTCGCCCACCTGAGGGGTGGGGTTGGAAGAGGCTGGCACACCCCCTTTCCTCATTTAGAGTTTCCCGCCTGTCTTCCCACCAGAATGGGGGTCAAAACCGGTGGGGGCCAGTTGCTGAGTACAGCAAGTGGCCTGGAGAGGCTCACAAAGGCGGCATGCCTTTGAAGCTTACACTACCCATCCTGGGGGAGGAGACCTAGCACCTCGCCCAGTACGTGCATTGTTGCAGGCCCAGGGGAGCGGAATGCTCTCTACCCAGTGGTCCAGCAACATGTCTGCTATGTGGCAGCCTCTCAGACAAGACGTGGATTGTAGGTTAGGTTTCAGGGGGCATCTCTAAGATGCTCTCTGTAGTGCATTTTACATTAAATCTCACACTGGTATCAGTGTGGGATTAATGTGCTGAGAAGTTTGATATCAAACTTCTCAGTCTTCAGTGTAGCCATTATGGTGCTGTGGAGTTCATAATGACAACCTCCCAGCACCATATACTTTCAGTGCCCAGGAAAGGAACTGGGTACTGTAAGTGCACAGGGCTCATGCACCTGTGCCACACCACTGGCATAGGGCACCCAGCGAGAGGGATGACTGATGTATGGGAGGGCAGTGGGCTTGTGGGTATGGCACACAAGGATGTGTGCCATGTCGACTCTTTATTTAGTCCTGCACCAGGACACTCAGCCTGCAAACGAAGTGTGTGGGTGTCAAGGTGCAGGGCCCATAAGGGTGGCACAATAAGTGCTGCAGCCCTTAGAGGTCTTCTGTTGTCACAATGCCCTGGCTACCTAGGGTACCATTTACCAGGGGCTGACCTGTAGCCAGAGATGCCCATTGGGTTTTAGTTTCAACACAGTTTTAGGGAAGAAACACAGGCCCTGTGCACCTGATTGTCAGGAGCCCAGGGCACACTCAGTCAAAGCACATCAGCAATTCAGCAAAAAGTGGGGGCATACCATGCAAGATATGGCACTTTCTTATAAGGAGTTGTATGAATAATGGATCTAAGTGGCACTCGTTTATCTTGCCAGTGGTTATCTGGTAAATCTGGCGTGGATGTGGACAATTTGCTGCATTTGTTGAACTTGAGTTCAATAAAGTTTGTGTCAGAGGTGATAAAAACTGTCCCAAAAACAAATTTAGATTTAAAAAAAATGTTTATTTATTTGTCCTCCCATTTATCCTCCCATTAATGAGTGCAAAATGTGCTTGCTTACAAATACAAGAGATGCCTTCACTTAGTGTCCCCATAATATATATGGTGTCCGCTTATTCTTCTGTCCATTTTATGCCTCTGGTATAAATCTTAAATACTCTAAATCCCCTTATGGTTTGCTAAACCATATTAAAGACGAGAGAAACTGTAAAAAAATAATCAGTATTTTTCTCAATGAAATGTTTTATAAATCTAAAATGCGAGCTTAGAAGCTATTTTAGTGCTACTATCAACCTTAGTGAATACAGATTTTCTGTAAGGCCTGACTCTGCATGACCTGGATTGTATGCTGGTTAACTGATCCTTTAGGCAAAGGATGGGGATAATACACTATTTTTGTTTTATGTTTTAAGTGGATTTGTTTTAGCTTGTATCTTTGTTTTGCAGTTCTGCATGGCGCTGAGCCATTGCCACAGTACAATGCTGCCCATGCAATGAGCTGGTGTTTACAATGCTCACAAGGAGTGCAGTATCTTCACAGCATGAAACCAAAGGCTTTAATCCACAGGGACCTCAAGCCGCCTAAGTAGGTATTAATTTGCTTTATGTGAATGCTACATACAGGCATAAACGTGTATGTGTGATTTGTATAAATGTGTTGCCACTACAACTGTTTACCCAAATTACATCAAAATCAGCCCAAACTCCCCAAACCATTGGCCATATCCTGCCTTGATGCCTTGAACAATTTATTCACCACAAAACATATGCATTGTGTCCGAATTTGTTTTTATGCGTACACAATGATCGCTACTTAAGGACCAGTAAGGAAGCACGTATCCAGAGTATTAACTTTCTATGAGAGCACAATATCATTCCTTGATCCCTACATATTCCCTACTGGGTTAGTACCACTCCTAGTTTCAGTATTCTGTGCAACCTACCTGGCAGTTGCCACTTCCCTTCAGTCTCTTCATCATGCCCATGTAAGTAAGCAAGAAAGCCCTTCCTAGCATTAGAGTTTATCTCTCACCCTCTCCCCTGCCCTCACTGTCACCCCTCTAGTAGCAGTGTAACCTTTGTTTATACTCACTGAATCAGACGTGTTAAAGCAAGTGCTTCATTTATATTTAATTGATCATGATTCAAAATCAGCAATTCCATCTTAACAGTTACTGATGCGTAGCTACGTTTTTTGGATCTTGACACAGTAGAGGATAATCCGTATTGGTAATACTGGAAGAACCAAGCACAAACACGCACTTCATGAGTTTTCTACATTCAGTATGAAAATGTATCAATTGCTGCTGATTTGCCACAGACCTTGCTGATTCTGCACATTTCCTCCTTGCACTTTTTGCAGTTTAATCTGCCTATCTAATAGAACTTGAAAATCTCTTACATTTGTAATACCTTTATAGTATTGGTGTTTTTTGCATAGCATTCTACTCAAGTCATTGTTATTCTCATCAGATGTATTTTTTTCACAGCTTGCTTTTGGTTGCTGGAGGGACAGTGCTGAAGATCTGTGATTTTGGTACAGCCTGTGATATCCAGACTCACATGACCAATAACAAAGGAAGTGCTGCTTGGATGGCCCCTGAAGTTTTTGAAGGTAATGGAAATAATATGCAACTGTAATTGCAATATTTAAATTCTTTCTATGCATTGGTCAATAGAAATGAAATTGTCAGGTTCTGAAGTAAGCCTTGAAATGAGAATTAGATGCATTTGGGCCTCTGACCTGTGAGTGTACTGGCATTTCAGAAAGTGTGATTATTACACTAGATAATAGATGAATGACGAAGACATTTTCTCTGGACATTTCCAGGCCCTTTAGTGCATGAATGCAGAGAATGTTGATGAGCATGGCAAGGGTTTTCAGGTCTAGCTATCAGATGATTTAGCTTTACTGCATTACAGTGTTATCGATATTTGAATGTGTCACTGTTCTGTCTATAATCTGTTCCTTACTGTTTCACATTCTCCTAAAAAACTATATGTTCGAGGCATGTGAGCTGTAGATCACAGGCTTTGCATACTCCTGCCATCTAGTGTTGGGTCCGGATGTTTGCACTTTGTTTTCCTTCTAAAAAGTCCTTCCAGTCACAAGGTATTTGACTCCACCTTTCGGTGATAGTGCGCATGGGCATCAACTCCATTGTTAGATTGTTTTTTTCCCCCATCGGATTCGGGCGTGTATTGCTGTGCTCCTGGTCGACACCGTTTCTCTGGTTTCCTTCGCCGCGCAATCCACTTACCCTTGGCGGTATTGTTATTCAATTGCGTTTCCCATTCTCCGAGGTATGGTATAATTCAGAAAAATCTCTTTTGATCGGAAACTTCGTATAAGGCCGTTAGGCCAGCTCGCAGTCGATAGAATGGACCCCATTTAAATTCTGTTGTCTTTGCCACGTCAAGTACCTGCGCATCGACTCGCACGAAGTGTGCAACTTGTGTCTCTCTCGAAGCACAACGAACAAGACTGCGACGCATGTATGTCCTTCTGATCCAAGAAGATGCTCTGTGATCGTCTGGCTCGACGTCAAGAAATGCAGCATCAACATAGCGTCTCAATCCCGGTCCTCTTCCGAGAAGATTCCGAACAAGACGCCGACAATGTGCAAGGAGCCGAAGAAGAGGACTAGCACATCTCCCTGTCTGAAGCAGTCTCAGACATGGAAAGGAAGTTTGCAGGGTCAGCGTATCATGAGTAGCAATACTCCCTTGCCTTAGACTCTACCTCTGCCTTAGAAAAAGGCTCCAGTCCCGCCTCTGCCTTCAGGCCAAAGTTGACACCGAGAACAGGATTCCAACGCTCGTTTTCTGGCCCGGACCTAAACAGATATTAGAGCCCTACGGCTTGAGCCTAGTCGGCCCCATTCGGGCACCGAGCCCAAACCATTGGCACCGAAACCAAAGAACATTATGTTGAAAATCGCTTCGCCCCAGAAACCAAAAATGTCTTTGATCGGAACACTTCCACGCCGAAAACACCCGCACTGAAAATATTAGCACTAAAACAAAAAAACACTCCGACTCCATCAAAGGAGCATTGTTTTGAAGACCCGCCTTCAAACACGGACCCGAAACAAAAGGTACTGATTATCAATCCCAAAACTGGACATATTCATGCAAAATTGCCATTCAAACGCAAACCAGAAACAGAGGACACTTACCATATCCCTCTTAAGAGGAAACCGTTTGGGATGAACACCTTTCTTCCTCCTCTATCACCTTCTTCCCCACCTACCCCAACTTTGTTAATAACACCTACAAATTCACCACCACCACAATCACCTGACAACCAGGATGACGGGGATGGGGTAGACATTGGTCCCGATCCATGGGACGATTATAATACAGATCCTAACACGGATAATGATCCAGATTTATACCCTACAAAACCCGCTCCACCTGATAATGTAGGCTACATAGAGTTAATAAATAGAGCTGCTGAATATCATGGAGTTCAGCTTCATAAGTCACTTGAGGAGGCTTTTCTCTTTGAAAGATTGAGTTCTTCCCAGAGATCCACTCATACACTGCCTATGCTTAAGGGTAGGCTTATATTCTCTAGAACCGTGGAACCCCAGTATTCTGACCAGGGGAAATCTATGTTATAAAAGGAACAATTGTACAATAGAGACCACTAGGGTCCTGGGCTACCCTAGGCTACTAATATTTAAATGAGCATTAGTCAGGAAAACAAGGAATAAGTCCACGGTAGACTAGATACGCAATATATGCAGGGACGCAAGGTTGAAATGACATCACATTTATTAACAGCGTAAATCAAAACACCAGTGTCTTGATACGTAGGCATAGAATTTCAGGGTTTACACCTGAAGTCCAGGCTTCTATCTTAAATCTACCTTTTGATAAAGAGCTTCTCTTTGGTCCTGTAGTAGACACTTCATTAGATAAGATGAAGAAGGACACTAATGTTGCAAAGTCAATGGGAGCCCTGCAGTCCCCATCCGATCGGGGTTCCTTTCGTTGCTCTTTCTACCGGGGAGTGGGGCTCCAAAAACATATCTACAGACAATACCTCAACATCATATATAGGCAACAGTCAGTCACTCTCTTCAAGAGGTTACTTTCGAGGCAGATATAGAGGCAATTGAAGGGGTTAAAGGTCCACACCCTGTACCTCACCCTCAACAAATAAACTGTGACTTCCCTCCTCTTTCCCCGATCCTTCCACACCTGTCGGGGAACATCTCTCTCAATTCCTTTCCATCTGGCATACAATAACTTTAGACCGATGGGTCCTGGGAATTATCCAATCGGGTTATTGCCTGGAGCTTACCAACAATCCCCCAAACATTCCTCCATGTTCACACAAAATATCACCAGAGCATCTACACTTCCTCAAACAGGAGCTACAGAGCCAGTCCCTTTACAATATCAAGGATCCGGCGTGTACTCCCTATACTTTCTAATACCCAAAAAGGACGTCTCTCTCTCAGGCCTATACTGGACCTCAGAGAATTAAATCCTGCCATTCATTCAGAACACTTTCACATGGTGACACTTCAACAAGTGTTCCTACTACTACAGCAAGGCGACTTTCTGCCTACTCTAGACTTAAAGGACGCATACTCCCTCATATCCCAATACATCGGGCTCTTCGCAAATATCTCAGGTCTGTGGTAGTGGGAAAGCACTACCAGTTCAAAGTGCTTCCATTCGGAGTCACCACTGCTCCCAGAGTATTGACTAGTGCCTGGCAGGAGTCGCTGCGCACCGGCGAAGACCACAGATTCATGTTTTCCCATACTTGGACGACTGGCTCATCAAAGCCAGCTCTTACTCAAAATGTCTCCAACACACTCAAATAACATGGCAATCTGAAAGAAACCGGTTGGAATTAGATTCCGTACCTTAGAATATCCCCAGGCGTCGGATTGGATCCGAAAACCTTTGCGTAGCAGTACCCTTGCGCGTTGGTAGGCGTTATCTGCGGCTCCACGTCCGTCGTTGGCGCCAGGATGACGTCTCTGGAGTACTTAGACGCCGCCCTCGCACGCTCAATTCTTCTTTTTTCCGCACCAGCAAGCGCTGATCCGGAAAAAGTAGTATCCTTAGTCAATCTTTGACTAACTTTTTTGATCATCTTTCGAAGTCACTCGACTCTGACGGTGCCAGTAGGGATGCCCGGGTTCAAACCCTGCGTCGATTGCAACCGACTGATGTCAGTTACCAACCTCCATCACCGGTGCCCTCACTGTCTGGGCCCCAACCACGACGACAAGTCCTGCTTAGACTGTCGGGCCCTGACGTCCAAAGCTAGACTAGAGCGGTCCCGCAAGCGACTCGAGCTCCGGAAGTCAGCCCCGTGCCGCTCCAGGTCCCGTCTGGAATGAGGTCGAGGGACCGGTCACGGGCCGGAGTCACCACAGTTCCGAGGGTCGTCATCAGTCCTCTGGCTCGAAGTCTGCAGGTAAGAGGCACAAGAAGTCGAAGAGGCGTCATCGCTCTTCTGACTCCCCCCGACGCTTGCGCGACGCGGCCGGGGGTTCGAGCAACATCACCCACGCGGCTTCGAGATCTGCTCCATTCCCGCCGGGCCCTGGGCAGAACGCGACGCCGGAGGAGATAGAGGCCTTCCTCGTGGCCACGAGGTCGTTCACTCATCTGTTGGGTTCCGCAGCACCTTTGGACCAAGCGGCCCCGACTGGGTCCCTAAGCTGGCCAGGTGCTTTGGCCCCGGCGCCGTCGGCAACTTCGGACCAAACGCCGCAGGGCCCCGCTGGATCCGGGTCGTCGCCGGCTGACCTTACGACCTCGCCGGCGCCGGCCCCGGCCCCAAGAGTGTCTCCACCGGCGCCATTCCAGGACGACGTCGTCCCCAGTCCTACCCTCGATTCGGCCCGGTGCCGTATTCGACGCCGTTAGTAGATTTTTACTTCTACGATCCGGCCTCATCCTTTGACCCCGAGTATCAGGAGATGGGTGGCGAGGAGGATTGGGAGGGGTCCGAGGACCCTCCGGCACGTGAGTGCCAGTCTTCTCAGGACTGGGCAGGTGAGCTAAGGAAGGCCAGTGGTCTGGACACTTTGCCAGACACTGGTTTTGTCTCCCCTCCTACCGTGGCTACGGAGGAGGGGCTGCCTATAGTGTGGTGCTGACGCGGGCTGCCCCGGCCTTGGCCTTGGGCCTTAAGCTCCCCGTCGTGGCTGTAAGAACCAACCTCCTCACTGAGGTCCTTAAACCGCCGGCAAGCTCGGCTGAGCCTCTGCTGCCGTTTAATGAGGCCTTTTCGGACATTCTTCTGGGCACTTGGTCCAAGCCCGCTACAGGTCTGCCTGCAGATAGGAACGTGGCCAGGCGCCACTTCCCTGCTCCGGGTGACCCTTGCTTCCTGTCCACCCACCCCACCCCAAGAGCCTGGTCATCCAGGCCTGTAACTCCCAGACCGCATTCCAGACAGCTCCCCCCGATCGGGAATCCAAGTGGTACGAACAGTATGGTAAAAAGAGGTTCTCCTCACTTAGTTTGGGGTTGCGGTCAGTCAACACCGTGTGCCTCTTGGGCCGTTACACCCACTCTCTGTGGGACACAGTTGCGGACGTGCTGCCACAATGTCCGGAGGAGGTCCGGACTAAACTCACCCAAGCCCTTGAGGGTCGAGATGCGGCTCGGTATTCCATCCGGTTTGGGCTGGATACCACAGACTCGCTGGGCAGAGCGATGGCCACGACCGTGGCGATTCGTCGCCACGCCTGGCTGAGGTCCGCCAACTTTTCGGCTGATGTTCAAAACACCCTTATGGACATGCCGTTTGATGGCAGTCGCCTCTTTGGCGACAAGGCAGACAGTGCGCTTGAGCGCTTTAAGGACTCCAGGGCTACGGCCAAGTCTTTGGGCCTCTCGGCCCCGCGCCAGCAAACTGCTGACTTTCGCTCCTTTCGTGGCCAAGGAAGGGGCGCCCTCACACGTCCTGCCAGCCAAGGCCCGCAGACTAACATCCAGCGCGGTGGCGAATGTCGTAACCGCATTGGCGGGGACAACAGCGAGGTCAGTCCACACCTACCCCTGCAGCATCCGCCTCAAAACCCTCCTAGTCCGAGCTTTCAGGCCCATGTGTCGCCAGTGGGGGGCAGGGTTCGCCATCACCTCCTCCACTGGCGCACTGTCACATCGGACAGGTGGGTGCTGCAAATCGTCCGAAGGGGCTACTCGCTCCCCTTTGAGGCGACCCCTCCAGCCATGCCACCGCAATACCACAGCATGTCGGGGGATTACTTGAATCTTCTGCAAGAGGAAGTTACGGCCCTCTTGGCCAAGGGGGCCATCTAGCGCGTTCCTGGGCCAGAAGTAGGGTCTGGTTGTTACTCCCACTACTTTCTGGTTCCCAAAAAGGGCAAGGGGGGCCTACGCCCTATCTTGGACCTGCGGAACGTCAACGGCTTCCTCCGAAAGGAGAAGTTCAAGATGCTGACACTGGCTCAGGTCTTAGCTCCCCTGGACCCGGGAGACTGGATGGTAGCGTTGTACTTGCAGGACGCTTATTTCGATATCCCCGTCCTGCCGGCCCACCGGCGTTACCTGCGGTTCACGGTAGGCCATGAGCACTTTCAGTTTACTGTGCTCCCCTTCGGCCATACCAGCGCCCCACGGCTGTTCACGAAAGTGATGGCGGTGGTCGCAGCTCATCTGCGCAGGTTAGGGGTTTCAGTCTTCCCCTACCTCGACGACTGGTTGTTGAAGGCAGGCTCATCCCTGAAAGTAGACAGCCACCTCTAGACTACGGCCGACCTCCTGCACCTGCTGGGTTTCTCCATCAATGTGCCGAAGTCACACCTGTGTCCCTCTCAGAAGCTCCTCTTCATCGGAGCGGTTCTCCACTCGGCGCGGTTTCGGGTTTATCCTCCTTAACAGGGGGTTCAGGATATTCAGGCTCCGATTCCGATCTTTCAGCCTTTATCCCTGGTCAGGTTGACGCTGCGGCTTCTGGGGCTGATGGCCTCTTGCATCCTTCTGGTGCATCACGCCCGGTGGCGGATGCGTGCTCTACAGTGGGACCTGAAGTTTCAGTGGGCCCAGCATCAGGGCAACCTGTCCGACTATGTCCTGATCGTGGAGGGCACTGCGAGACAGTTGCCGTGGTGGCTCACGGACCGCGATTGGGTCAGTGGCAGATCCCTACCCCAACCGGAGCATGTAGTTGTGACGGACGCGTCCCTCCAAGGTTGGGGGGGGCCTCATGGGAGAGGTGGAGATCAGAGGCCTCTGGTCTCCGGCGGAGTCCCGGCTCCATATCAACCTTCTGGAGCTGCAGGCGATTCGTCTTGCATTGAAGGCATTCCTCCCCTCTGTCCGGGGGGAGAGTAGTGCAGGTGTTCACGGACAACACCACCTCCATGTGGTACTTCAACAAACAGGGCGGGGTGGGGTCCTGAACCCTCTGCCAGGAGGCTCTGCGCCTCTGGCAGTGGCTGGAACATCAGGGCGTAACCCTGGTGGTTCGACAACTGGCAGTTTCACTGAACGCCAGGACGGACGAACTCAGCCGCCAGTGCATGATGGATCACGAATGGTGTCTGAACTCGAACGTGGCACAAGGTCTCTTTCTGCAGTGGGGAGAGCCTTGGTTAGATCTATTCACCACCGAAGAGAACGCGCAATGTCATCAGTGCTGCGTGTTGGAATTTCCAAGGCGGCACTCGCTTTTCGTCGCAAGTGGAATTGCCGTCTGTTATACGCCTTTCCGCCTATACCACTTCTGCCTAGAGTGCTGAAGAAGATCAAGCGCGACCGGGCCCAAATCATCCTTGTGGCTCCAGACTGGGCACGAAGGTATTGGTATCCCGAGCTACTCAGCATGTCTCTCGATCCCCCGATACGTCTGCCTCTTCAGGAGGACCTTCTGTCGCAGCAGCAGGGGGCGGTCCTTCACCCGAACCTGTCCAGTCTCCACCTCCATACGTGGAGATTGAGCGCCGATAGTTGAGGCTATTTGACTTGCTTCCTGAGGTCTGCAATGTTATTCTGTCAGCCAGGCGTCCCTCCACGAAGTCGTTATATGCCTGCAGGTGGAACAAATTTGTGGCAATACCACCGGGGTTGGTATTGCTGGGGTATCTATTCTAAAGTAAGGAATCTAATACTAACCTGTTTCTTTCAGATGCACAAGTTACTTACCTTCGGTAATGATATATCTGTAAGAAACAGTAGTTAGTATTAGATTCCTTACCGCCCCACCCATCCTCCCCGTTCTGCGAACCGATATCTAGGGTTAAGGTCATCTCCTTTCAGTGCCCTAGTTTCATGGCACCAGTGTTGGTTTTTATCATTGCTCTGCGTTTCAGGCACGGAAAAGCTGTGTATAAGAACTGACGTCCGCACACGAGGACGACGTCTAAGTACTCCGGCGACGTCATCCCGGCGCCAACGACGACTGACGCGGAGCCGCAGACGACGCCTACCAACGCGCAAGGGTACTGCTACCCAAAAGTTTCCGGATCCAGTCTGACGCCTGGGGATATTCTAAGGTAAGGAATCTAATACTAACTACTGTTTCTTACAGATATATCGTTACCGAAGGTAAGTAACTTGTGCATTACTGCACGATCTGGGATTTACTGTAAGATGTTGAAGTCCCATCTCTAACCCTCCAGCACACAAACCTATTTGGGACCCACTCTCAATACTGAAAAAGATCTAGCCTGTCCCAATGCAGCCAGAATTGGCAATATGCAGGCTCTAATTTCACAGTTTCAGGCCAACCTGTCATTACCAACTCAAGTGTATATGCAACTAATGGAAATGATGGCATCTCGCATCATGATAGACTTCAAATGCGTACCCTTCAGGAATGCCTAGCACGTCGGTGGAATCGGTCTCGGGGTCAATTGTCAGATCTAGTGTTGGTAGGCTACACCGATTGCTCTCTGCAGTGGTGGAATCCACCAAACCTATCCAAAGGGTGGCCTTTTATTGACCCAGTTCTACAGACAGTGCTAACAGCGAACACGTTGCTCACTGGTTGGCGAGCTCATTTCCACACTCACACCATTCAAGGGTTGCTGAGTCAAAAACAACTTCACATAAATCATTTAGAGCTGTTTGGCAGTATTTCTAGCACTCAAAGCCTTCCGAACTCATCTTGCAGGCAAAACTGTCCTGATACACACTGGCAACATGACAGCCATGTAATACTTACAGAAACAAAGGGGGACACACTCCCTCCAGCTGTCACGTCTTGCACAAGCCATTTGGAGGTGGGCCATACATCACAGAATGTATCTCCTGGCAGGACATCTCGCAAGAGTGAACATTCAGATCGCTGATCTTCTCAGCAGGCAGAGACAACAGATTCTTGGAAACTTCACCCTCAAGTTCTCCTTGCATTCTTTCGATCGTGGGGCTTTCCAACAATAGATCTGTTTGCAAAACACACCCATTGTCCAAAGGCAATGCACTTCGGATGAACTGGTCAGGGATATTTGCCTACACTTTTCCGTCTTGGTACACTACCCTGCTGGAGCTCTCAGAAGTTGCTCATCAAAAACTACATCTCACACCCAGTCTCCACACGCAGAGCCATGGAGAGATAAGACACCAGATCCCAAAGATCTCAGCCTAGCGATCTGGCACATGAAATCAGAGAGTTTGGCTACCTGAGCCTTCCACCAGACTGTATGGATATCATTAAAGAGCCTAGAAGGCCTACAATAAGGGCTTGCTACACAGCTAAATGGATGTGGTTTGTTATAACAACCATATCAATCCACTAGATGCTTCCATTCAAAATATTTGTTACTTACTACATTTGCAGAAGTCCGCATTAGCTTTCACATCCATACGCTTACATCTCACTGCGATAGCTGCATACCTTCAAAACTGACAGCACCTGTCCCTTTTCAGAGTACCTGTTATCAAGGCTTTTATGGAAGGTCTCAAGAGTTATTCCACCAAGACTTCCACCTGCTTCAGTGTGGAATCTTAACATTGTCCTTACCAGACTAATGGGCCCACCATTTGAGCCAATGCACAAATGTGAAATGCAACTAACCATAGAGGAACATTTTGTCAAGTCCACCAAAACAAAGTGGTCCTTCGCACTAATCCCAAAATCCTACCCAAAGTGTATCTGCTTTGCATGTGAATCAATCTGTTAAGTTGCCTGTGTTCTTTCCTCAATCGGATTCAGTGGCAGAACAAGCTCTACACACAGTAGATGTTAAACGAGCATTCTCTTCCAGTGGATCCTCATCAATAGTCATAAGCAAATGAATATTCCCGTCCATGTGTGGGACCCCGCAAAAAAGATCATATATATGTAGCTCTACATATATGTATATATACATATATAAACACATTCAATGTACTCCTCTCTGGAAATGCTGAACAATGCTGCAATAGAAGTCTTTGCACATAAATACATTTCAATAAAGCAGGGAGAAAAAAAGCCTTTAAAAACTGCTTTATTATACAGCAGAAAAGGTAACCCTGCAAAGAAAGTGAAAGCATTGTCAGCACCTAGGCTTCATTGTAGAGGAAACAACAGTGTAGAAAGCTGAAAAGCTAACCCTTATAAACCGCAACAAAATCTGGCACCGTTCCTTTAAGGCAGCCATGATCCCTAGCTCCTATCAGGCCTCAGGGTTGACCATTTCAAAACAGATATATATCTCATGCCTACTTGCCCGGGGAGGTGGGTGGGTTGCTTATGACTTTGATGAGGATACCCCTGGAAGAGAACTAGGATTACAGGTAAGTAACTACTTCCTTCTCTTCCAGGGGATCCTCATCAATAGTCATAAGCACATGATAGAATAGCAAGCCCATCCCCTCAACCTGCGGGCAAGTAGACCGAGAACTATTCAGATATAAGAAACCGCTATTAGGCGAACACAGACTCCGAAAATATCAACACTGGAACAGATTCTGAAAGGAAGCTTGGCCCACTTGGGTATCTGCTCTGGAGTCTGAATCTAGGCAAGTTGCCGCTTTGCAAATCTCGGCCATCGGTACATTATGCAGGAAGGCTACTGTTGCCGCTTTGCTCCTAGTTGAGTGAGGTTTATTTGACAACTGGTAAGATAACTTTATACAAGAGACTATCCATCTTGAGATGGTTTGTTTAGAAGCGCCAAAACCTGTTCTAGCAGAACCATAATTCACAAACAATTGGTCAGACTTTCTCATAGATTTCGTGGCTTCCAAGTAAAACTTGAGAACCCTCTTGAGGTCCAGCGAATGCAGAGCCCTTTCCGCTGGTGTTGTAGGATTAGGAAAGAAAGAGGGTAAAGAAATAGTCTGATTTACATGGAACCCCGACACAACCTTTGTTAGAAAGGAAGGGTGGGTTCGCATAACCACTCTAGTATGGTGGAAGACTATATAGGGCTCTTTAGAAGATAATGCCTGAATTGCTCTGACTGCGGGCAGAGGTGATTGCTACCAGAAAAAAACACTTTCCATGAAAGATGTTGCAATGATGCTTTATGAATGGGCTCAAAAGGAGGGCGCATCAACTTGGACAATACCAGGTTCAATTACCAAGGAGGAGAAGGAGGTCTCACAGGAGGATAAACTTTCTTTAGCCCTTGTAGGAAGTCCTTAACCACCTGAATCTGAAAAAAGGAAGGTTGGTTAGGCGACTTACGATAAGCCGTAATGGCTGCCAAATGTACCTTTTTATAGAAGAATATTTCAATCCAGACTTGGCCAAATAGAGCAAGTATGGTAAGATGACCTCCTCTTGGCCAGTAACTGAACTCCAACCTTTCTCTACACACCACAAATAAAACCTCTTCCACTTCATAGAGTACAAGGTTCTTGTGGAAGGTACCTTGGACTCCCGTAGAATGTCCATGCATTCTGAAGGAAGATTTAGATGTAGCATTGTTCAGCATTTCCAGAGAGGACTGTATTGTATGTGTTTTATATATGTATATATACATATATGCAGAGTTACATATATATGTTTTCCGGGGTCCCGCACATGGGCGGGAATATTCATGTGCTTATGACTTTGATGAGGATACCCCTGGAAGAGAACTAGGATTACAGGTAAGTAACTAATTCTTACTGTATTACATAGAAAGAACAAAATCTTTTTGTAAAACCAAACAGCTCTTTTTGGCTTTTGCTCCACCACACAAAGGCAATCCTATCTCTAAATTGGGTATTGCTTGGTGGATAGTTAAATGTATTCAAACAGGTTGTTATACAAAAGCAAAGTGGACTTTACCAATTCCCCTTAGAGCGCATTCCACCCGCAAGCTAGGGGCTACTATTGCTTCATCCCCATAGCTAACATCTGTAAAGCTGCAACATGGTCTGCACCGCACACATTCACAATGCACTATTGTGTAGATGTGTTAGCGAGACAACAAGCTAATATAGGCCAGGCAGTTCCCAGAACACTCTTTCAGACAACTGTATAAGCTACAGGTTAGCCACCACTTTGAGAGAATACTGCTGTATAGTCTATGCTAAGCATGTGATCTACAGCTCACATGCCTTGAACGGAAAACGTTACATACCCAGTAAGCATCTGTTCTTTGCATGTAGAGCTGTAGATTCACATGCGCACACCCGCCTCCCCGGGTACCTATAGATGTGGTAGACCAGAGTCAAGGCCCCTACTACTGCATCGGCACACAGAGGGCCCTTCCTGGATATTTATTATCTCAGCACACAGGCAACCCTACTCAACAAAAACGAGGGCTTTAAATAATTTTACATACAACCTTGCTCCTTATTGGAAAAATATCTGTATACTTGAATGAATAAGAGCATAATCGCATGAATGAAACAGTAGTAGGACTTGGTGAAGGAGAGCTCCACTCGGAGATCAAACATACATAATAATGCCCGACATAGATACATAATTGATATTATTTAGTATATACACATATACAGATTACAAAGTGTCCCTCAAAAAACATAACCCAGGATTATATAAAAGAATTGTTATGAAAACAATAATGTAAAGTATTTGACTAAACTTAAAAAAGGAAAGTTTCCAAAATCAACGCAAACAACCTCAAGATTGTTTGCACATAAATCTCTATACAACCCTTCAAAGTTCAAAGGATTGAGTTGCAAGGTTTGTTTGATACTGTTGATAAAATTTCGACCCCCTGCAGGATAAGGGGTCCCATCCGGAATGGATATTTGACTACTACGGTAATCTTGTTTGCAAAGCACTATTACCTGAGCATTTATTCCACAGACCCACCACCTTGGGAGATACTGCTTTAGTATATCTTCACAAGTTGAGTACTATGCAATTAGAAGTATACATCAGAAGAACAAGTTACCTACCTTTGGTAAAGCTCTTTGTGGTGGATACTCAATCTAACTGCAGATTGATGACCACCCTCCCACCTCCTGTATCGTTTAGTATGGTCTCATCTAAAAAGATCCCAACTTTGGAAGCTATCCTGGCTGATGAGGACTGAAAGCCCGAAACCGGTCCTAGGATGCTTGTTTCCAGTCCGGGGAGGTCCTGGTCTAGCAGTTCGGGCTCGACTGTTCCCATTGGGCGCAGGTTCAAGACTGATTTGCATATGGCTGGGTCCAAACTGGAATGGCATGGTGAGCAAAAGAATGATGGATTTAGGCCCAGATCTCTGTACTGGGGTGAATGTCTGACATTGATCTGCATTCTGTCCATCAGTTGTTCTTTTTGCATTTTATAGAAATGCAAACACAGTTTGACCAATGTGGTGTGCAGATAGGCTACTAAGATTATTTAATATTTTCAAATGCGGGCTTCAGGGTAAGAAAAATCTACTCGCCCACTCGTTAAGGCGTGTCAGATTTTATCAGGTCAAGCTATTTTTAGGACCCACTGATTTGTTCTGGCGAGTGAATTTAAGCTGGAAAGGTACAGGTGTTCTGTTCATTCAGAAAGTGAATGAGCAATAAAGGTTGTTTAAATCTTATTTTGATCTTGACACATTTGCTGCTGTCTGATCAAGGACATAGGTCAAATGTTAGTTTTTCTTTTTACTACGTGCTGCTTATCTTAGCCTTGAACAGGGTGTCTGACAAGTGGAAAGAAGGCATTAACCAGCAAAGGTCTTCCTCTGCTGCCTTTTAAATGACAACTCTGCGCTTTTTCATATCCAAATTAAGCAACTTGGAGGACTGATTGCATCTTTGAGTCACTCCCTTCAAGCCTACAAAATTCTCATCCAGCTGACCCGACATGACTTCTGACGTTCATAGTATTTGACTTGCAAACAACTTGAATGACAGTAGGAGAACAAGATCCCACCCAAAGTTATAAAATTCTCCACTGTAATCGAGCTGGGTACATAGCATAAAAGTTGATATAGGCGGTGTTAGGGGGACCTTTTTTTTACGCATATTAATCATAAGTTCCAGAGAACAGTCTTGCTCTAATGTCATAAGTCCTTTGCCAAACCCCTTGTGTTCGCACACCAACAAACCACGTACTCCCATGATTCACCCATTCCAGATGTTGATAAGCTAAACCCTTAAAGGGATCCATGATGTGTGTTGAAGATAAAGATGTGGTGAAAAGACAATTCTTATCTATGGTTATATTTTTTCATTTTAAAACAAAAATCAAGCTACCATCACTGACAGCCACCTTAGTTTGGCAATTTGGCACCTTTGCAAGACTCAAGTACAGAAAAGTATACAAATGAGGAATAATTGGCTCAAATCTCATACAGATACTAAACAAAATACCATGTGCAGTCCATTGAACACATTTTAATATGCACAATACACCGGGGTTTCAAGAATATTTCCATTTAACACAAATTAAGTGTTGCTAGCATAAAGAGACACAGTGGAGATAGAAACTTTGACCCAACTCTAATCATCCTTGGTGATGGGGTGGATATTGTGACTATCATATTATAACCCAAACTTCCGTAACCTCCCCAGTGTACAGCTCATGCTGGTGTTATACCAGTCTTGGACTATTGCTACCCATGTTGTACGTATATTTTATGTTTTAGTGAAGCTTATTAACATAGTTTCACCATACAAAAGCCTCTTGCCTTTGTTGCTTGTTTTCTAAGAACATGTGCCTCTGATGTTTCATAGTCATAAAACTGCTATACAGAACAGGTTTCAGCTGAAATGTTCTATGTGCATTAGAACGATCTGTTTAATCAGTTGATGCAAGTTAAGCTTTGGGACTGCTCCAAATCCCATTCAACAAGAGGCAAATTGTTTTCTGCTGCTTCAGTTGAAAGAATTATCTGGGTATCCATTAAGATGATTTTCCTATTCCTTTTAAAGGCGCTACTGTTTAGACTCTGCCAATGTGAACAGTTTTGCTGCTGCCATGTAGACGTACTCTAGCAAACAGCCTTTCACTAAAATATTTCCCCTGTATTTTACTAATTGCTAATGTGTGCAAACCGTGCAAGTACTTGTCAGGTCAACAGAATTTAGATACAGAAAATTTTTCTTTAGCACTGGTTTTGTTGCTGTACGTGGGCTTATACATTCATGTGATACCAGCCTTACTGTCTTGTATAGTAAAGCTAATCAACAAGAGTTCTGATGTCAGGTTGTGTGGCAATGCATGCGAAGTGTTAGCCCCCAAAGGGAGGATGGGAAAGAGGCTTGTTAATATAGATGAAGCGTACATATTGCAGCTGCTGATGAACATAGCATGTATGAAAGGCACTCACCGCCAGACTTCAGTTGAAGTTCATGTGCATTGATATATTTTTGAAAGAACTCTTTATGTTGGGCCTGATGTATGATACCCGTTTGCAAACCAGGGTTGTGCAAACTGCTTTTAAATGGGGATGCAATTTATGTACTAAATGGACCTACTGCAAATTGTCCAATCTCATGGGGTTTAAAAACGACCCGATTATTGATTATTAATTAGGCTGGTTAAAATGAGTGGCCCTCTAGCCGTGCAAGTCACAGCAGACCTCAGTATCTGCAGTTGCCTTCTCAAAGAAAAAGCTTCAATAAAAAAAAAAAACCTGAGCCACATGTATCAATATTAGGAACAGCGATTACCTAATTGTGATTTTCTGTAACTCACAATTAGGAAATCGCTATTCCTAATCTATGAAACTCCATGAGTTTCACTTGGCGATTCCTAGGGCGGCACAAATCCGCCTACCTCATGAATAGTAATGAGGTAGCAAAAGACACACAATTGATGGACGGAATGCAGAACAAATCAAAATATTCACCCCCAGTCAAGAGATCTGGGTTAAATCAATCATTATTTTGCTCACCATGCCACCCCAGTTTAGACCTGGCCATATGCAAACCAGTCTTGACCCTGTGCCTCATGGGAACAGTCCAGCCGGAACTGCCAAGCCTGGTCCTCCCTGGACCGGAAACCAGCATCCTAGGACCGGTTTCGGGGTTTTACCCCTCTTCAGCCAGGATAGCTTGATTCCAGTGGCACAGTGAGCCCAGGACTCACGTCTGGGCATACCTTGTGCACTTAGGGCGAGAAAGCAAAAGACACACAATTGATGGACGGAATGCAGAACAAATCAAAACATTCAACCCCACTCAAAAGATCTGGGTTAAATCCATCATTCTTTTGCTCACCATGCCACCCCAGTTTAGACCTGGCCATATGCAAATGAGTCTTGACCCTGTGCCTCATGGGAACAGTCCAGCCGGAACTGCCAAGCCAGGCCCTCCCTGTGCCGGAAACCAGCATCCTAGGACCGGTTTCGGGGTTTTACCCCTCTTCAGCCAGGATAGCTTGATTCCAGTGGCACAGTGAGCCCAGGACTCACGTCTGGGCATACCTTGTGCACTTAGGGCGAGAAAGCAAAAGACACACAATTGATGGACGGAATGCAGAACAAATCAAAACATTCACCCCCACTCAAAAGATCTGGGTTAAATCCATCATTCTTTTGCTCACCATGCCACCCCAGTTTAGACCTGGCCATATGCAAATGAGTCTTGACCCTGTGCCTCATGGGAACAGTCCAGCCGGAACTGCCAAGCCAGGCCCTCCCTGTGCCGGAAACAAGCATCCTAGGACCGGTTTCGGGGTTTCACCCCTCTTCAGCCAGGATATCTGATTCCTGTGGCACAGTGAGCCCAGGGCCAACGTCTGGGCATACCTGGCGCACTTAAGGCGAGAAAGCAAAAGACTCACAATTGATGATCAGAATGCAGAAATCCAAACTCGTGGTTTCAAAATGTCCTTTTAATTGATTATTAGTTAGGCTGGTTAATATGAGTGGCCCTCTAGCCGTGCAAGTCACAGCAGACCTTAGTCTCTGCAGTTGCCTTCCCAAACAAAAAGCTTCAATAAAAATAAAAAAACTTGGGCTACATGTATCAATATTAGGAATACTGATTACCTAATTGCAATTTTCTGTGACTCACAATTAGGAAATCGCTATTCCTAATCTATGAAACTCCATGAGTTTCATTTAGTGATTCCTATGGGGGTGCAAATCCGCCTATCTCATGAATAGTAAAGAGGTAGGGCTCAATTTGTGACCCTTTAGGAATCGCTAAAATCAAGGGGATTTTGGCCTGCTGGGGTCAGCAGACCACCATGTCCGTGATTGCTTTTAAATAAAGCAATAATTTACTTTTAAATGCAGCCCATATTCCTTAAAGGAAAACGAGTTGCATTTAAAAGGATAAAATAAAAGGTTTTCTTTTCATTTTTTAAGAGCAGGCAATGGTCCATGGGACTGCTGCCTGCTCTTAAAAGTTTTTGCTACCATTCACAAAGGGGAAGGCTCCCTTGGGACCCTCTTCCAATTTCTCATTTGCGTATGGGTTACCATCCGTTTTAATCTGACAATAAACTGCGAATGTTTTGCGACCGGTATTTGG
The DNA here is from genome assembly GCF_964263255.1 of Lissotriton vulgaris. Classification (NCBI taxonomy): domain Eukaryota; kingdom Metazoa; phylum Chordata; class Amphibia; order Caudata; family Salamandridae; genus Lissotriton; species Lissotriton vulgaris. The sequence continues at coordinate 22,400 of NW_028253192.1, forward strand.
TCGCAAAACATACATACATACTACTGCGATTCTGTATTTGGAAGGGACAGCCTAAATATGCCCCTTCCTAATATCAAATCGCATACCCATTTTGCGATTCGTTAACAGGTTACCAAATCGTAAAATGAAGGTTGGTACATTGGAAAAGTCTTTTTTTGCGTTCGCCAACAAGCTAATTGTGCTAATCGGCCTGCTTGCGAACTCAGAATAACTTCATACATGTGGCTCCTTATCCATTAAAGGGACAGAAGCGGATTTAAAATAAAATCTCTTTTTGAGAAAACGTCCAGGGGAGATGGAATTAGAATGTTTACCAATGTTTGCTCCACCATACACCACCCCCTCCAACCCAAGTACTCACAGAACAGTTCACACTGAGAGAAGTACCACTTTGTAAATCTGTTATTTCTACAACTCTGATCATTGACTGAACAATGGTTTGCAACCGCATTTGTAGTCACAAGCTATTGAAATGTACCTTTTTGACTCATAAATAGTAGGGGACCACTGCTTTTGCGCCCCGTCACAGACTCATATGATTTTGGGAATCTGAGGGTTTGCAGCTCAACAGGTTTTGTACATAAGATACTTTGTGATGCAACATATTTTTGTAACTGAGTAAATTCACTGAGTGCAGTTTTTATAAAATGTGGGTTTTGGTTTTGAACTTTCGTATACAAGTTGCTTCATTTCTTTCTAGTAATCATTTTGATGCTTTTTCTGTTTTATTTAGGCAGCAACTACAGTGAAAAGTGTGACGTGTTTAGCTGGGGAATTATTCTTTGGGAGGTGATAACCCGAAGAAAACCCTTTGATGAGATTGGTGGTCCTGCTTTCCGCATCATGTGGGCTGTGCACAATGGTGGGTGGTTACAGCTTTTCATTGTAAATAAACTTGTTTACATATTACCTCCACTTGCTGTTCTGTGTTTGTTCTTTAATATGTCATGACATTTTCATTTAGTTTACATTGTAAAGATTTGGTATTTTCATAATGTACTTGTAATGAATTGCCTTTTTTTTTGTTTTTCTGTTTCAAGTTGATCATTTAGATTAATGACTTTTATGTTGCTTCTTTTTTCTCAGTTAAATCTGTAAACATCAGTCGTTACTATTGCAAAGTTTAATGAAACTCAGTATATCAATGCCTTCAGGATTAAGGCTGAGTTGGTCTTGCCAGAATGCAAACTCTTAAGCTGTGTATCACCATGTATGTCAGGAGTAACCAAGTTAGTCACTAAGACTTCTTGCCTACTAAATTAGGGGATTTTCTGCAATCAAACAAAAAAAATTAATTTTGAAGTTATAAATTCATAAAATGCATTACATTGTACGCAGTAAAATAATACATAAAAAATGAGTGCACATCAATACGATGGGTGCACAGCAAAACGTTTGTTTTTAAAAATTGTCATCAACATGCGTTAGGATTAAGTAATTCCAGAAGTCAAAAGATAGGCTGTCACTGTGGGTGTTGTAGATTTAAAATGTTTACTCTCGTTTTGCATGTCTGAATGTAATTGTATACACAAAAATCAAGATAAACCATGATTAGCCTGTAATGCTGACCTCACATTTCCTACATTCAGAACTCTCTGTAGCGTTTAATTCTGTTTTGTTATGATATGCTATAATCCGACATAACATGAAAAGTGGCCAGCATTTCAATCAAGCCTTTGAAGTGCCCTTCGTTCATCTTCCTCATATGAGGCTACTTGTGGCATCTCAAGTCTATATGCAGAATAGATGTTTGCAAAAACACAGCACCCAGAATGAGTTGTTTACTCCTGCCCTTCTTTTGGGTCCGGAGTAGGCAAAGGCTATTGTGCTGGATGCAGCTATTTCCTTATCTCTTGTATCAGCCCATTTTTACAATGCCACAGTAACAATTGTTTTGCTACACTTGTTGAATTGTATTACTTGGTCCCAAAGGTGAGAGATTTATTTCCTGTAACTCGGTCATTATGCATCTGCAACTGAATTTTCAAGAATGTGTCCATCCAGCTGAAGTGTGCCCTTATATGTCCTACCCTTTAGTTTTAACTAAGTCTGTAACTGCATTAAAGCATGCTAAGGATTGAATTTTTTCCAGTGCCATTCATAGCAAATTCCTTCAAAGTTAAGAAGGCACTGAAAGTAATTTTCTAAAGAAATTTAAAACTCCTTCAGCTGTCTATCTCTGAGGTTTTACAACAAGAACATCCACAGATTTCTGAGCCTTTGGGTACAAAAATGAATATATTCTCCCTATAAACCTGTAATGCCTACCTGATAGTATGAACACCAAGTTAGCTTCAAATTTCAGAATTGCATGGCTGTACTGGTTCAGTTTATTTCAAGGTTTTGCAATTTGGGGATTTCCTGACAAGATGACTGAATTTCTCGGTATCAGACAATCAAATATATCTACGCTTTTCAAGTGATGGCCATCAATGTTAAGTATTTTAAAGATATTCTTGGTCTTATTACTATAATTTTCAGTTTGGTAACATTCATCTCTAATTCTGAATTCGTTTTTATTTCAAAGATTACTCTGCAGGTCGTTAATAAGTAGGTTAAATGTATAATTCTGGCATTTTTCCTCTGTTTCCAAAGCTTACCTGGGTAGCTGTATTGGCATGACATTGGTCATTCTTTGAGTGGTACACAATTCATGTGTAGCATTTCATATCAAGGTTTTTATTGGAATCTGCTTTAAGGTTGATGTAAAATAGGTAGAGGCTCAACTTCATTTGCTTACTGTATGATCCCCTGTCGGCACCAGAGATTATTATTAAAGGCTGTACCCAGGATTGTAAATATTGAATTTGTTAACAGAATCGAGTTAAAAATTACTAGGGTTCGTGTCAACACTTTTTGTGCAAAAGTATAATTATTGCTGACTTTCAGCTGTTGGGCAATTTTGTGGACAAATCCACTTGGAACGCCTTAAAAAGGAAAGGAGCCCAGGCCACCAGGTCCTTAAAATAACAAGCATTGACAAAGCCATTTGGTTTAGGTTTAGTGTGCCAGCGCAAGTAAACACATGCATTCACAAATGAAGTTTACACGCATTGCATGCACAAATGAGATGTACCATGTTAAAGCCTGCCTTATTTGCTTTGCCAATGCTGGGGGGAAAAGGAAGTTAAAAAGAAAAAAAGCCTTGCTTTTTGTTTAAAATGCATAGTGGAGAAAAAGATCTGTATGTGACAAGCAGCGAGATAGTTACGTTTGCTTTTTATTTGTGATATTATCCTTCGTGCACTCCAGTGGAATAATTTCTTAGAATGTGAAATGAGGCACTAAATAGTCAGTAGCATGAGGTGTGATAGTATATTCCTCTGTGTGGGGCTGTATTCCTGTCTGTATATCTTAATTAATTAATAACGATATTTCTTGCACTATCAAGCCAGACCTAAAAGTGTATTGGGATCCGATCAGGACCAGTGCTTCTGTTCTTCTTTTGTCAAAGACGCGAAAGGTGTTGGGAGGAATGCTTGCAATAAGTCTAAACATTGGCAATAACTTGGGATAGCATTCCAACCCATTGTTCTTCTGCCACCTCAGTTCGGACCCAGCCATATGCAAATCAATCTGTTCATCTTTTGGGCCCTGAGTGCTATTTATATTTCCTCAATGGTAAAATCATATATACTGCTTTCCAGATTTAAGCCAACAAAAGACCTATCTTCATACACTCCTTCCACAATTTACAGTGTTCCGGAAGACACAAGTGTCTTCGTTCTAAGGCTACCTGCACACGTTTACTCCATACCTTTTTAACCTGATTCAGCTTTTAACCCTTATTACTTCTTCCAATTTCTCGGGTCTCCAGTTATCTTAACTAGCCGTGATGAAGGACCACCATGGTACTGTTTCACCTTAATCGTTTTTAGTAATCTTGTGTGTCCTATTCAGCATTCTTTTTCTGTTGTGTACTTCTAACCACTGACTTTTCACCTTGTGAATATCCCCAGACAGTATTCACAGAGACTGCCATTCATCTGAGGCATTCTGGATACGTGCATGTTCAGGATTTTTACAGCATAGCCCCCACGTGACAGTGCTCTTTGGGATGTGACTGTCAGAGCTCCATGTAAGTGCAACCCATGCTGGCTGATATCCGTTCCTTTCTTTCCTCACCTTAGTAAATGGGATCAGGAGTTAGCTCCCAACTTTTTATCGTCAGTTGAGTTTTTCTTCAAAATTCTTCTTTTCCAGTGTGCAGGGGAACATGTTTCATCTTAAAACTACATGGTTTAAACCTTATAGGGAAACAGTTGTCTGTAACCGATCCCTATGAGGTAAGTCTATGATGTTTTGGTTAAGGGCACGACTCCACGTCGTGCAAGGAACATGCCTTTATGAATCCAAAGAAAATCTGGTAATACAAAGCCAAGCTGTATGCTTCAGAACACCAGAAAAGGTTGCAGGAGTCTGGTTTCCACTCAAAGTAAAGGACGTGGACCCTTTCTAATGACTGGTCAAAGTCGCATTGCAAGTCTTCAGGTAAGTCAAAGTAGAAGAGGAAGCACAAGATGGCCAAGCAGGATTCGTCCAAGTCTCGCCACTCTCTTCCAAAGAAGCCGCAAGGACGTTGAAGTTGTTACCAATCTAGCTTCCTGTTCCCCGCCAAGGAGCCAATTCCGAAGCTGATCCCAATGCACTTCGAATTTCTGGAGCCATTCGCAACATCGCTATAGTTTGAGGCTTTCAGAGAAGCCCACCTCTGCCTCTCGGATAGGAGTTCTGAACTTTAGGAACTGCTAGATCCCAGTCATTTTAGTGGCTCTGGATAAGATAGTGTGCTACCCGGAAATTCTAAGCCTGAGCATCTATCCTCTAATCAGGTCTTGTACCTGGGCCTACACAGTCGGCACCTCAATGCTTGAGATTGAGAGGTGACAGTTGACTACATTTGATCTCCCTCCAGAAATAGTGGATTTCTTTTTTAATGTTGGGCATCCTTCTACAAAGTCCGTTCATGCAATGCGCTGGGGCAAGTTTCTGAAATGGTGTTAAAACCAAAATGCAGAACTGTTACAGGCCAAATTGTTGGATTTACTGTTGTTTCTTTCATAAGATCTTGTATTGGGCACTGTTGGTTGCCTTTCATAGATTCCCATAGCTTGTATCATTCCCCGTCGTCGGAATGGGAGCCCGGTAAATAAAAAATACCATAGCAGTAGATACAAAAGAGAAAGAAAAGCCTAGGCCTTACCTCATTTTGTAGCATATCCACCTCTTTTTGTAAAAGAGGCCAAAAACCTGCAATACCCTATCAGGTTAGCCTCACCCCATAGAACCCTCCTGAGACAACCTCAGAGCCTCAGATTTTCTACCGCACGTTGTGCTAAGGGAGTCTCCACTGAGCTCTGCTCAGATTTCTCAACAACTCTTGGATTTCGGCTATATTCTCTTCAGGGTGTCAGATAAAGAAAAGAAAGCTTTATTTAAGGCCTCTGTGCTACTTGCTCTAAAAAGAGGCTTTATGTTGAAGACTAGCATAGGGGTTGTATTTATTGCTTATACCCGGATCACAAAGCCACTGATAGTAAAATCTGCAGGACCTTCTCTACCAAGACCCTGAGAGACAGGGAAGGACGACTTTTGACCTGGTTATAGAAGATGAAGTCACAGAAAGAGGTCATTTCAAGTGACAGCAAAGATTCCTCCTCTGCTACATCTTCACTTTAACTTCAACTGAACCTTTGGCTAAGGCCTCTCAAAAGACCTCTAATAGGTCTAACATGCCCAGTCCAAAAAAACTCCTCACCGAGGTGTAAAGGAGAGGGAGGGACTTTGTTCCTGATGTACTTTCTGCTCAGAAGGCGAGTCATGGGCCTTCTATTGCCTCTCCACCAACTGAAAAGGCGAAACTTTTCAAGAAACCTACAGCTGTACTTCAGGAAGGAAAATCAGAGAAGAAAACCCGTTCGTCGACGACGACATCATCAGGTAGGGCGACGACGGCAGCTAAATTTCACCAGGTGCCGATCTCAGCTCCCTCGATGGTCCCTTCGTCGAGAGCTTTGCTGTCGACTTCGTCGACAATGCAGGTTCCTGTTACAGTGGCGTAGACTAGGTTAACAACCTCAACATCGATAACGATGGGGTTGACGAAGGCGATTTCGACGACGTCACTGACGACGGCTACGATGGTACTAACAGTACCGTCGACAATCTGTCCATCGTCGTCGGCGATCCTTTCTCCCACGACTATGCTTTCTCCGACGACGATTCCTTAGACTCCATGGTGCAAAAAGTCAAAATCTATTAAGACGCCAAATTACACCGGAAATGACATTTCCGTGTAGGGTGACACCATTACCTCCTGCATTACTTTTGGGTGAAGAATACTCAGATGAGGAAGATCGTCCTTATGGGGATGCGTGCAGTCCATCTCAGCTCCAGGTAAAATACCAGGACTCAGATTCTGATGATTACTTAAATCAACGGCAACTCCCTCCTCGGGATAGGCCTCAAGAACAATCACATCAAGGCATGGTGGCCATACCGTCTTCCCTTATGAGTGACTTGCAGATCATGTTGTTGGATTATTGGAGGAGATTTCCATCTCAAGCCTCTGAATCCATACAACCGCCTCCACTGCCACCACCACCGCCACCTCTGTCTACTTCTACGGCTCAACCGCCAGAACCGGAACCTTTGGATGAACAACAGAATATCATCACGGGGCAGGAAGATGATGATGATGATTCCTCAGGTGATGAACGGAATGTAGAAAATGTCCCGAATCCTGATAGGGAATGGGACGAATATATCATTCCAGATCCCGCTTCAACTTTACCGGATCCTGTAGATTCTCCTCCAGCAGACATTGGAGGTTTCCATACTCTTATGGAGAGAGCTTCTAAGAGGGTTGGCCTTCCGATTCCGGTGGTACAATCAAACTGTTTTCTATATGATTTCAAGGAGCCTTATAGGAAATCCATCTTTTCTATCCCCATTATAGAGCATGTATGGAGTGAAGGAATAAAGGTGATGCAGTCTCCAGCTACCGTTATCCCTGTTCTACTGCGACTGGAGAAAAAATATAAGGCTCCAGATGATAGTCCTGCTTGCCTGGTTGGCCAACCGAAGCCGGACTCCGTTATCTTTCAGGCGGCTCAGAGAAAAACAAAGAATCCATCGGCACCCCTTACCACACCACCAGATAAGGAGGGAAGACGCCTTGACAATGTGGGCAAGAGGTTTTCCTCTATGTCCATGCTCCTGGTTCGAGCCTCCAATGAACTTGCAATTTTCGGACGATATGATCCCCAAATGTGGTGCGATTTGTCTCCATTTATGGACCAACTGCCAAACGGTTCCAAGGCCGATGCGAAGAAGAACCTTGAGGAGGGGGGAGCGATCTTCCTCAGAAATTATCGATTGTGCTATGGACATTGCCACAACTCCTTTTTGCGCTTTGGCGTGTTCGGCTGTCCTAAAGCTGCAAGGATTGCTTCGGTCTACCTGGTTTCGACCTGCGGTACAAAATAAAATTTTGGATTTGCCGTTTGATGGAGACATGCTTTTTTGTAAGCACATAGATGATGCTTTACAAGACATCAACAAGGACACAGAAACTGCAAGGTCCTTAGGCACATTACAATATCGCAAAGTGCCTTTCCGAGGGGCGAGAGGGAAGGGTTTTTCTTCCTACAGAGGAGAATACCAACAACGCTACTCCTCCTATTCACAATCTTCGCAATCATACAAGCCCCAGTACTTGCAATGTCAAGGCCAATCGGCGTCTTTCTTTTGCCAACCTTCAAGAGGTCGACATGGTCGTCAGAGGAGAGATTATTCCAAACGCCAATAGCGGCGTCTCGGCTCTGTCTACTGTTCCTTCACCCCCGGTAACATCAGTGGGGGGCAGGATATCAGACTGTCTCCGCAGCTGGAAGATCATAACATCAGATCGGTGAGTGCATAATATCATCCTGTTTGGCCATACATTAGAGTTTCAACACCTCCCACCTTCCAGAGCCCCTCGTGCCACCGAATCAAAACATCTACATTTTCTACGTCTCGAAGCTCATCAACTGCTCATCAAAGGAGCAATAGAGCCAGTACCTCTATCTCAACGAGGAGAAGGGTTCCATTCCAGGTTTTTACTGGTTCGCAAGACGGAGGAGAAATGGCGCCCGATTTTAGACCTGAGGGAGCCCAACACCTATCTCATAAAACTGTTGTTCGGATGGTATCACTTCACGATCTTTTGCGCCTTCTCAATCCAGGAGACTACATGGCGACTCTGGATCTCGAGGACGCATACTTCCACGTTCCGATCCACCCAGCTCACAGACTATTTTTACACTTCACAGCAGCCAAGAGCCACTTTCAATTCAAAGTCCTGCCTTACGGGTTCAGATCTACTCTGCGGATATTCACAAAAGTATTGGCCGCAGTGGCAGCGTTTCTCAGAGGGCAGTCTCTACAGGTTTTTTCCTACCTAGACGATTGGTTGATAAAAGCTCAATCTTCTCAAGCAACTACAAAAGCAGTCAAAATTTGCATTCAACTTTTCAATCATCTGGGTCTTCAACTCAACAAGGACAATTCTGTCCTACTCCCATCCAGATCGGCCAGATTCCTAGGGATCACTATGGATACGAGATGCTGCAAAGCTTTCCCATCGGAGGAAAGACAAAGAAGGCGGATTCTTTCTGCTTGTCAATTGCAAAGAAGACGATCCCTATCGGTTCGTCTATACAAGTCTCTCCTAGGATCGATTTCATCCTGCATACACTTAATTCCTCATTGCAGACTGCATATGAAACCTTTGCCGGAACAGCTGGACATGCAATGTTGCCAATGCGTTCGACGACAAGAGAGAAGCAGCCAATTGGTGGACGATCAAAGACAATATCTCGAAAGATCTCACTTTCAAGATTGCTCCATCTCCCTTGGTTCTGACCACGGACGCCTCGCTGTCTGGCTGGGGAGCTGTTTTGCAAGACCTGCAAGTGAGCGACCATTGGACGCCGAATGGCGTACTCTCCACATCAACCTTCTGGAGCTCAGGGCAATTCGTTTGGTTTTGCAGGCTTTCCTTCAGAGGATACGAAATTCCACTGTGCTGGTCCGTACGGACAACACGATGGCCATGCATTGCGTGAGCAAACAAGGCGGAACAAGATCTCATTCTTTCAAAAGAGGCCCAGGAGATATGGGAATGGGCAATTCTACAAAGAATTTCTTTCTCAGCGGAACATCTCCCAGGTACCCTCAACACGACAGCGGATACATTGAGTCGTCAGAAATCGGTCTGTCACGAGTGGGAACTGAATCCGGACACTCAACTGGGTCTTCACACGGTGGGGCACTCCTTCCATAGACCTATTCGCCACCCCAGACAGGAAATGCCGGTTCAATGCACGCAGGGATCATCATCGAGGCTCGTTGGGGAATGCTCTTTCGATGGCCTGGTCAGGCACATTTGTTTACGCCTTTCCTACAATTCCCCTGATTCCAAGGCTACTCGGGAAACCCAAGTCAGAACCCTGCACAATGCTTTTGATTGCACTGGCGTGGCCCTGCCAATTCTGGTTCACAGAGCTTCTCCTGCTCTCTCAAGATCAGCCGGTTCACCTATGTCCCATTCCATCTCTATTGACAATGTCCCAGGGCCAAGTGTTGCATCCAGATCCGATCTCTTTTCAGTTGACAGCGTGGCTCCTGAGCACCGAGAATTCCAAAGTTTAAATATCCCTTAGGAGTGTAAAGAAATGTTATCTCTAGCTCGCGCACCGAGTGCAAATAAGACCTATCACGCAAAATGGAAATGTTTCTGCTTATGGTGCCACTGAGAGAACCTCCATCCGTTCTCTTCTGCTCCTCATCAGATATTGCCTTACATTCTCTCTCAATATACACCTAGCGGCTATCTCTAGATTCAGACGGACAGCCTCAGGTCCTTCTCTCTGGTCTGCTAGGATTGTCAAACAATTCCTGAAAGGTCTTTTCAGGGTTTTCCCTCCAATTCGGCCTCCGCCTCCAATGTGATAACTCAACTTAGTTCTAGCTCATCTCATGAGACCACCGTTTGAGCCTATTCACAGAGCGGATCTAAAGTTTCTATCATGGAAGGTGGCCCTCCTTTTAGCCTTGACGTCCGCTAGGAGGGTTGGGGAACTGCAAGCTCTCACCATTATGGAACCCTTGTTACAGTTCAAAAACGACACTCTAATTCTAAGAACAAATCTGAAATTTATTCCAAAGGTCCCTTCGGATTTCCATTTGAATGAGCCTGTCGTTCTGAAATCTTTTTTTCCCTCGACTTACGTCTCCAGCAGGAAGGTCTCTGCATTCCTTGGATGTCCAGAGATGTCTGAAATGTTATCTTGAAAGCACAAAGGATTTCAGGAAGTCTTCACAACTCTTTGTTGCTTATAGTGCTCCTAGAAAAGGGTTTCCCCTTTCAAAACGAGGAATCTCACGTTGGATTTCAAGTGCAATTCACTATTGTCACCAAGCGGCAGGTAAGCCGCTAGAAAGACATGTACGAGCTCTCTCCACGAGATCAGTTTCATCTTCTGCTGCTCCCTTCGCCGGAGTTCCTATCAATGACATTTGTAGGGCATCTACATGGAGCAGTGCCCACACGTTCACAAAGCATTATTGCTTGGACTCTTCCACAAGGAGTGGGGTGGCAGTCGGACAAGCAGTCCTGAGGAATCTCTTCCAATGAGCGGTGAGCTTTCCCTTCTATCCCTCGTTCCTATTATTGCACATTTTGTATCTGATAATGTTTACTGACTACTGTTTCAATGTCAAGTTACTTCCTATGAAAGTATGGATACTGAGGTATTTCGATATTCATGTGACAAAATGTGCTTTTATTGCTTACTACTAGCTACTGATACAAGCTATGGGCATCTATGGAAGTTCCAATACTGGGGCAAGAAAACAAGTTACTTACCTGTAACTTTGGTTGCCCAGTATTTGTAACTTTCATTGATTCCCATGCGCCCACCCTCCTCCCCTGGGAAAGCTCAGCCTTCAGCAGATGTGGTTACTGTTACACAACAGCTACGAAAATCTGAGGCTCAGAGGTTCTCTCAGGAGGGTTCTATGGGGTGAGGCTAATCTGATTGGTTTTTGCAGGTTTTTGGTTTCTTTTACAAAAAGAGGTGGATATGCTACAAAATGAGGTGAGGCCTAGGCCTTTCTTTCTCGTTTGTATCTACTGCTGTGATATTTTTTATTTACAGAGGCTCCCATTCCGACGACTGGGTATGATACAAGCTATGGAAATCTATGAAAGTTACCAATACTGGGGAACCAAAGTTACAGGTAAGTTAACTTGTTTTCTTATTTGTTGGCCCTTTGGACCGTTTTCTATTTACCAGACCAGTTCTTGTTTAAATCATCTGTTGTGATAAGATTTCTTAAAGGCCTACCTCGTATGTTTCCTCTGAAACCTTTCGTAATGCCAAAAGTGATCTTATTTTGGTCCTCACGTTTCTCATGTACACCACCTTTGAGCCAGAACTCAGCTGCTCATTATGTCCCCTGACTATGAAGACTGTTTTTCTCATTGTTTTAGCATCAATGCCTTGCTGTCAGTCTAGCCACCTTACACCACAGTTTTTCAGGACAAACTGGGGCTGAGGACTAGATTGGCCTTTTTGCTGGAGGTTGTGACTCATTTTCATGTCAGACAATCCATCACTCTTCCGCTGTTGTTTGCTCCACCTTTCCCCTCAAAAGAGGAGGAGAGACCTCAGTTGGACTGCAAAAGAGTATTACGTTTTTACATCAATCACCAGAGAGTGGATCGTAATCTGTATTAAAAACAGCTACGCATTGTCTGAGAAGCAGCCTCAATCGGTCTGAGGGCTGATTCCACCAGAGTAAAGACTTTGACCACTGCAGTTGCACGTAGAGTGCTATGTCTAGTTATCTGTCGGGCTGCAGCATGGATATATTGAACACGTTTATGGAGCACTACTGCCTCAACAGCCAAGTTCAGCTGGGAGACCACAGACCCTCCATCTTTGGAGGTACTACTTTGGTATCTATTCACAAGGTGAGGAATCTGCGGTTAGGAGTATCCATCAGAAGAACACATTATTTACCTTTGGTAGCTTTCTTTCTGGTGGATACTATAAATGCAGATTCCTCACGGTCCTCCCGCCTTCTGTTTCTGTGGGATGGTCTTTTTCTCCACCTAGAAAGGTCCCAAATTAGAGATCTGAATTCTGGTACAACTGATTGATTGTTTGGCTCTGCATCTGAAGGCGCAGACAGTGTCAAGAAAGAACCTGATGTGAATGTGCAGAGTGGCACTTATCTGATTGTGACTGTGACTGCCGGAGCAGAACGAGGTTGATACAGAGCCACAATTCCTAACCTAGTGTCTCACTGGGACTATGCTGTGAAAATCTTCCAGATCCAGTCTAACGCCTGGTGAGATGAGCCACAAGGTTAGGAATTTGCCTAATTTTGCCAGTGTTTGAATGTAACACAGTTATAATGATCTCCACTGATCTTAGATGGCTTGAGTGTATCTTGTCAGGACTTTAGAAACAGGTTGAGGTTGGTAATGGAAATGGAAAGATTAATAGCAGTAGCTTATTGTAGCCAGTTTCAAGTTGAAAGAGAAAGTACATAAATAAGTGTAAGACTGGACTGTATCGTCTAAAATGATATTTCAGTGAGATTATCCTTTGCTTGAAAAGTACATTAGTCATTAAGATTTCTGAGCAAGGATTGTTTTTTGTAACTCCCTTTTTTATTTTTCAAATGTCAGGAAAATCTTAATTTTCTCTGAGAAGTACACATCTCTTAGCTTGTGTTTTGTGCTTTAATTGTAGGTACTCGACCGCCATTGATCAAAAATTTACCTAAGCCTATTGAAAGCTTAATGACACGTTGCTGGTCAAAAGATCCACCTCAGCGGCCTTCAATGGAGGAAATAGTGAAAATAATGACACACCTAATGCGGGTAGGTAGATATGTGAGCAGGTAATGAAACTGAAGTTAGTAGCACTGGCATTTTGTTGTAGCACCCAAAATGATATCTTTGTTTAGTGATTATGACAATTTAGAGCCTCTTAATTCCTTATACCCCTACCACCAACAATTATTCTACTTTGTGCTTCTCACCTTTGGTTTCCAACAGACGTTGATGACTGAAACCTGCCTCCTTCTCTGTACTTTGATAGAAAAAGGTTGATTTGCCTTACTTAATACCAGTGATGGGGATATTTATTATTTATATAACATTAGCTTTGTGTCACTCAACAACACATAATGTTTTCTTGTGCAGAAGACTTATGTCACAGTTCTCCTGACCAACCATGTGCAGGTGCGTACTGCCTTTCCTTGGTAACTCTGTCTGGTATGTCACAACTAGGCTCAACCATCCTCCCTAACTGTATGTGGACTGTGCAGGAGAGTGTTTGGATACATGTGATCAGGGTATAGTGTTTGGGTCTCCTACCTTCAGATATATATATCCTCCCGGTATGTCGATTGCTCCCTAGTGTTTAGTGGTAATCCGGGTTGCTGCCCCCAGTCTCCCTGCATTTCCAGCTGCACGTTTCTCAGGTTCCAACCACACCTCTAATTCATTGTGAAACTATGTGCTGGTGTCTAGCTTGAAACATCTTGTAAGAAGGCAGAGGTAGAGACTTTTTGTCACACCTAGAGTCTGGGTGATGCAGGTTTCTACAGGTACGTCTGTGACCTGTCCAAAGCAATGCCTACATAAAGGAAAGACCGAAAGGAGAGGCCAAGACTACACACTTTTCAGAAAAGAGACATTGCCTGCCCATCTCCTTCTTTCTGTGCTTGTGCATCATGAGATCTCTCTTTCAGGAATACATGCTGTTTATAATTCCACCATTTAATTGTTGGGTCCAGAAGTGTTGGGGTACAAAACTTGTTCCTACTTTGGTGGCTATCAACCGTAATTCTACAATGCCCCATTGCATGACCACCATTTTTTTGGGGGCGGTTTAATTTCTTTTATTGATTTCAGAGAAAGAAAACAAAGTACAAAAACAGTGCATTGCAATATAGCGGCCATGAAAGTGTGTAAATGGCAGATTGAAGTAGCCCCTGTACATAAAATGCATATGCCCTGCCAGGGCTACCAAGCCCCACGGATGATCTTGGAACATGTCGTCATAACGATGCATGGATCTGGATAAAGAGCTTCCATGAACCCAGGCTAAAAAACAAAACAAATAAAACCAACAAACCCCTTCCCCCTCTGGCTCCCTACCCCCCCCCCCCACCAGTGTGCTGATTCAATTGAGTTAGATGGAGAGTAATTATAGGGTGCTCACTGTACCTCTGTCTCAGGCTCTGCGGTGGCATGATATGCCTCAGTTAGGCGAAGGTATCTTGGACATGTGATTTCATTGAATTCCTGGGATAGGAGTGCTAACAGTGGTTGCCAGGTCTTATGGAATGTGGCTGTAGTCTGCGTGCGTGTGGCTTGGATACGTTCCATCCCCAGTGTGTACCAAAGTTTGTGCAACCAGCCCGTGTGCGTGGGCCGCGTGTTGGACCCCCAGAGGGACAGAATATATTAGGAGGCTGCCTGAATCGCCAAACCCATTTGCCGCCCTCTAATGGCTTTCAGTGGGAAAGTGAGCATGTTCGGGAGCCCCAGAATGCTGTAGGCTGGGAACCATGGGATTTCAGTGTCAAGGGATATGTCTATGTCATTGAGGACCGACGTCCATTAGGCTTTAACCTCTATGCAGTCCCATAGGAGATGCGTCCGAGTGCCCTGCTCACCACACCCCCTCCAGCAGGTCGGGCTCCGAGATGGGTTGCATCTATGTAGTCTAGCTGGGGTTAAGTACCAATGTGTGGCCGGTACAGAGCAGGAATATCGTCGTAAAAATATCGACTAACCTAAATATCGCTGCAAAAATATCTACAGGAAGAAATATTGATGACAAAAATATTGTCTGACCAGAATATCGACAGACAAGTAAGTAATATTGTTAACATTAATATAGTTGTAATAAATATCGTTTACAAAAACATAGTTTACAATAATATCGTTTTTTAAATAATTATAAGTAATGTAGTGTTTTTAATGAATATTTGTAGTCAAAGTAGTATTTTTAGAAAGTATATTATTATTTAATAATGTATTTTCAGTTGAATTTAGTATTAATAGTTCCGTAGCGGGTTGTGGGTTTATAGGGGAGTAGGGTGGGAAGTAATTTAAATATAATGAAATAATACATTATTTAATGTTTTAAATGAATATAAATAGTGTAATAAATAATAGTTAATTAATTTCAATTAGTTAATTGAATAATAATTATGTAATTAATTATGTTAATTTTTTTGTGAAAATGTTTTTGGGTAAAGGGGTATTTTTAGGGTTCAGGGTCAGTTTTCAGTTTTTGGGTAAAGGGGTATTTTTAGGGTTCAGGGTCAGTTTTCAGTTTTTGGGTAAAGGGGTATTTTTAGGGTTCAGGGTCAGTTTTCAGTTTTTGGGTAAAGGGGTATTTTTAGGGTTCAGGGTTAGTTTTCAGTTTTTGGGTAAAGGGGTATTTTTAGGGTTCAGGGTCAGTGTGCAGTTTTTGGGTAAAGGGGTATTTTTAGGGTTCAGGGACAGTTTTCAGTTTCTGGGTAAAGGGGTATTTTTTGGGTTCAGGGTCAGTTTTCAGTTTTTGGGTAAAGGGGTATTTTTAGGGTTCAGGGTCAGTTTTGGGTTGTTGGGTAAAGGGGTATTTTAATTATATGTATGTATTATTGTTGTTATATAAAGTAATGTGCAAAATCAATTTATATGTCCACATTTATTAAGTTTATAATTAAAAAGTGTAGCAAATTTTTTTGAAATAGCTAAAAAATAAAAGTAATGTAATGTATTTTGTTAATAGTACTTATATTTATTTATTATTTAATGTAATTTTAATTATTTTAAAAAGTCGATATTTTTTACATCTATATTAATTACAACGATATTTTGGAGTCGATATTTATGTACTTACCTGTTTAAGTATAGGGTGTCGATATTTTTGTAAACGATATTTTTACAACGATATTTATGTCAGCTATATTTTTGTAATCGATATTTTAACACCCTAAAATAATTAAAATTACATTCACAGCTGTCTCTCTACCCGACTTGTTCCGAGCCGTGTGGTTGGCCCTATAGTAAATTTACTGCCACTCCCGGGTCGTAAGCTTTCTTCCCAATTCCCCTTTCAAGCGCCTCTGGCCGGCTGAGCGATGTAACTCAGAGGAAGGAAAAAGCATCTTATAGAGATCTGTAATCAAACCCCTGTCCGATTCCTTTGTAACAAGCCACTTTTCAAAGCCCGTCATCCTCCCAGCGAAGGGACAAATCTTGGGCTGCGTAAGCCAGTGCCGGAGTTGGAAATATTGGTAGAGCAGTGGCGATCTGATGTCATAGGATTGTGACAGGAAAAAAATGAAATGAAGCCTTCTAAGTCAGAGATGCCCTGCTGATCTGCATGTGGAGCCTCGCCATTGCGAAAACATGTGGGGGTCAGTACCCGGAGGGAAGTCTGACGGTCTAATAAAGGAATCAGCGGAGACTGGAATGACGTGAGTTCCCGCTTAGCGGCCACCGAGTCCCAAACCCCTAATAGTGTGCGTGTTATGGGTGATTTCTGTAGGTAGCGTGGTCTGTGAGTGCGTCGGAGGAATGGTTTTTTCCATAGGGAGGTATGGGCCATAGCCCTGTCTTGGAAGAGCCACCTCTTCTCTGATTCAGGTCTGTACCATTCCACCAAGTATCGCAGCTGTGTCGCCTGAAAGTATTGATGCAGGTGGGGAATCCCTAGGCCCCCCTTTGTCCATCCCCCGGAAAGCTAGCTGTCTATTCATACGCGGTCGCTTCCCTGCCCAGATAAAGTGCTGAATCGCCTCAGCTGGGGGTAATACTGGGATAGTCTGAAAGATATATAATTTCTTGGGGAGTGCTGACATTTTCACCGCCGCAATCCTCCCTAGCAGTGACAGAGGTTGTTGCCGCCATCGTCTGAGATCACTATGGAGCTGCTGAGTGACTTTGGTATAGTTTAGGGCCACCGTTTGGTCCGTAGATGGCGTGAGGGTGATACCCAGGTAGGGAAGCTCTTTCTGGACTAGTAATCCCCCTCCATATGCGGGTGATCCCTGTTGCCTGTGGGCATTTTTACCAAGGGGTAGTAGCATTGACTTCCCCCTGTTCATCTTGATACCTGACACTGCCAAAAGTCTCCACCTCCTGCAGAAAGGCCGGCACTGAGCGGATAGGATCGTCGAACGCCGCCAGGATGTCATCAGCATAGAGGCCGATTGGGTTTGGCTTCCCGCCGACGTTTATGCCGTGTTATCGCGAACCCTTTGTGCTAGCGGCTCGATGTAGCGCGCGAATAAGAGGGGTGAGAGTGGGCACCCCTGTCTGGTGCCCCGTTGGATTTCGAAGGGGCATGAGCTCAGTTCATTGATAAGGATCCGCGCCTGTGGGTGGTGGTAGCAGCTTGCCACCCACGCCCGAAAGCGTTCCCCAACCCCAAAGTGGAACAAAACCTTTTCGAGAAAGCCCAAGTCAACTCGGTCGACCGCCTTCTCGGCGTCGATGGCCAGGAGAACGGAGTCTGATTGTTGGAAGTGGGCTTTGTTACTTAAGTGTAGGATGCGCTTGGTATTAACACTACATTGTCTGCCGCGGATGAAGCCCGACTGGTCTGGCTCTATAATCCCCGGGAGACCAGGGCTGAGCCTTGAGGCTAGTATTCCCTTGAAAAGTTTGAAGTCGAGATTATATCGGGAGATTGGTCGGTTGGCGGAGCACTGGGACTGATCCTTGCACAGCTTAGGCAGCACTATGATGTCCGCTTTCAGCATGTCTGATGGAATGGAGCTGGGCCCCTGGAATGAGTTGAAGAGTTTGGTAAGGACCGGAGCGAGTATCGGGCAAAAGAGTTTGTAGAAGCAGGAGGAGAAACCATCCGGACCCAGTGATTTCAGGGGCTTGAAGCGGGAGATGGCGCTAAGCACCTCCTCGATTCTAATGGGCGCATCTAAGGATCCTGCGCTCGCTGAGTTCAGTGCTGTGACGGCTGCGCCGTGCAGGTAGGCGTCGGCCCCGCCTTCTGGCGCGGGATTGGCCCTGTAGAGAGAAGCATAGAAGTCCCTGAAAGCACCCGCTATTTGTGCCTCGTCGTAGATCTCCTCCCCTTCTTTGTTGCGTAAGGTCAATATTTTTGAGCGCTGGACTTTAGCCCGGAGCACACTCTCAAGGAGGCGTCCCGTTTTGTCCCCCCCCCCCCACATAGTATGTGTGACTTAGTCTAAGAGCTCGTACTTGGCCTGGTCCGTGTCCAAGCTTGCCAGTTGAGCCCTGGCAACTTTCAACTGTTTCCAAATTCTTGGAGCTCCTGTACTGCTGTGCACTCGTTCCAATTCACCCACCCTGGTCGTTAGGCATTCTCGTTTGGCCTTGCGGTCTTTGACCTCTGCTGCCGAAATGGCTATCGATTCGCCCCTCGCCACAGCTTTTAACGCCCCCCACACAGCCGCCTCTGGCGTGTCTGGCCAGTCATTAAGCTCGAGATAATCAGTGATGCGTTTACAGAGTTGGTGAACTATCTCCTTACGCTGCAGGAGGGGTTCCCTCAACCTCCCCCGACCTGGTGGTCTCTTGGTGTGCGGGACTCTGAGTGTTATTTCCACAGCTTCATGATCAGAGATGGCAGCTGGAATGATGTCCACATCACCTACCCGGGTCTCCAACGCAGAGGAGCTTACGAAGTGGTCTAATCTGGCGTACGTGTGATGCACGTGGGAATAAAAAGTGTAGTGTGAGGTATCTGGGTGTTTGATGCGCCACATGTCCCTCAGCCCTCTCTGTGCTAGCCATTCCTTCCCTGTCGCCGAAATGGCACCTGCGCTGCCAAAGCGGTGACCCGACCTGACTTTCTCCTGATCCATCACCAGGTTAAGGTCCCCCCGCAGAAGTAGGAAGGGGTCGGGTGAGCGTAGGGACTCCGACAGGGCATTCTTGATTAAAGGTTCCTGACCCGTGTTCGGGGCATAGAGGGATCCTACCGTCAGTCATGCCTCCCACTGTGATACTGTGAGCCAGAAGCTTGTCTTTGATCTCCCCAACCTTGTCTCCCACCTGGCTTTGAAAGTGTTTGGAAATCAGAATCACAACCCCCGCCTTCTTATCGGGTGTGGAAGAGAAAAACTGTTGGGGGAACGCATGGGATCTCCTCCTGAGCCAATCCTTGGTGAGTAAGTGCGTTTCTTGGAGTAAGCAAATCGCGGCCCCTGAGTTTTCCAAGTATGACAAGACAGTGCGCCGCTTAATTGGGTTATTGAGCCTTTTCGCATTCAGTGTAAGGATTTTCAACTCTGCTACAGACATCGCGCTACAGGGGGGTACTCTTTGCTCAGCCTGTTCACCTCCTGTCGCACTGTACCCTGCACATGGGCCTCCGCCCCTATCGGCACACTGATTCCCACCCGCCCACCCCTGCCCCGCAGCACGCCCAGCTCGCGCCCCCCAACCCAACCATATGACCTCCCCCTCCCTAACAACCCCCAAGCCACTTGAACTCGTCCCCCAACTCCCATCAAGAGGTAAGTACCCAAGTCCTCCCTTGCCACCCCCCGCCCTAACCCCAAAGAAAACTCCCCCACTTGGTGGACCACCATTTTTTTATATTTTTTTTGCCATTGAGTTTGGTGAAACACTGCTGGAGCTTTTGCTTAAGTTGTCTAAGGTTTGTCATGAAGTCTCTAGGGACATTTAATTTCAGTGCTCGTCACTGGCTCAAGGCTTTAAGGGATAATTTTGGTGAGTTGTAGGGGTCGACGTGATCGGAGGATGACAGTTCGTAAAGGTGGGAGCCATAATGCCATTTTGAAGTAGGAGTTCTCTCACCAATTTCTGCCACAACTGCCGTAGGAAGTTCACCCTTATCTGCAAGCCTCCAGTTTGTTTTGCCTGCAGAGGACACATTTGTCCGAGGATCATTACTCCTGCTCACTTTTCAAACCCAAGACTCTAATTCACAGAGGCAAGGTTTGACGTGCCCAGTGGGAGGCAGCAGATAAAACAGAACTCTCTCAGCTAGAGAGGCAGAAGGGTAACAATCAGTTGATGGAAGAGATGGGTTTTTCTAAAGAACATGACATTGGGGCTGAAGAGGCTCGAAAAGCGAAGACCTCGAGGAAATTCTGTTGGAGGTTTTTCGACTAAAAAGACTCTAAACTTGCAGTGTCCCAAAGCAAAAAAAACATAAGTCGTTAGGATACTAGGCATCCAAGTTGCTCCTTAAGACGTTGAGGCCAAAGTCTTTTAGCAACAAAATAAAACAGCATAAAATTGAGCCCTCGACGCTGAAGAAATACAGTTGAAAGAGCTCAAGATCTCCCCCAGTCTTACTAGTTCCAATAAAAGAGCGGCTGATGAGGATCTGCCAAAAAGCATCTTCGTGGCTTCCGAGGAGCATAAAGCTCAAAAGGGGAAGTAAGGAACAGCTCCCTTGAAAGAAAATTTCCACACAGACAAACAGGCTTCCGACATCATCTACTTCAAGAGGGAGAAAAGTGCACTACAGAACTACTAATCCGACAGAAAAGAGCATTTCAGAAATCTATATAGCAGCACAAAGCCACTGGGGAAGAAGCCTAGACAAGAGTAGCCAAGGCCTCAAAACACGACAAAAAGACGAAGTAGGTATCTACTTGAGTGTTGAAGAAATGGTTTGCACACACCAGGACACAGAGGAAGTTTTGGTTTGAGGCAAATGAAGATGAGAAGACACTATGCAGAGACATAGAAGCAGGTTCCTCTCAAGAATGGATTGACGCTTATTCTTCTTAACTTCACCTCCTGATGACCGCTCTGTCCTGGGGTACCACAAAAAGGGGTTTGGTGTTGAAATGAAAGTGGAAAAGTAAGATGCTGCTTTCTCCTAGCGATTCTGAGCCCTGCATACAAGATTAGCCTAACCGTGCTTCTGCTCACCAGTATCCTGCAGCCTGAAAGGGAGGTTTTCAGTAAATCAGCATCCTCCAGGGATGTTGCTCCTTAAATTGAGAAAGATATAAGGAATTCTCACCACACATTAAATGCATACTAGCTCATGTGGCGATTGACTCCCTCACAGTAAAAGAGCCATGCTGCCTGCTTCCATGGGACCCCCCTCTCCAGACCGTGAAAGTAAGAAACTGGACATGGTGGTGGTGGTGGTGGGGGGGACAGTAGGTGGTGGCTAAGAAGATGCTAAGTACAGAAGTTACCTAATGGCATATTGCCTAATCCAATGCCGTCCTAAATATGTATGCCCATCAACACTGGGAGGATGTGGAAGACCTTCTATGCTACCTCCCTGACAAATAACAGAAAAGGGTAAAAATGGGTCTAGGAGAAGGCAAAAATATCACCAGTTTGTGTTTAAAGTCACCTTTAGATTCTACTTGTACAGCTCGCAGATAGATAGCAACAGGTACTGTGCAAAGGAGACATGCATTGATACGTATCTCCGGATTTAAGCCTGTGTTACTGGCATATATAGTGGATTTGGCCTTTATGGGCAGCCGCCTTTTCGATCTACAGGTAGACCAATCACTGGGATATATAAAAAAAGACCAGAGAAACAGCAAAGGCTATAGGGGCCCTCACATTAAGAAAGGAGAAAGCTCAGACATGAGAGGACCAGGAAAAGCACATTAAACCCCACAAACACAGGGAAAAGACACTGGGACGTCTTTTCAGCACAAATCCCAATGGCAGCCAACTCAGCGACCCAAAGCTTTTTTTTCTTGCCGAGGAGAAATCCGAGGCTACACCTCCTGGAGGAGCAGCCTCCCTGTTCTCAAAGTTACTAATAGATTCCTCAGCACACATAACCACCGGCAGGGCGTAAAGTACTTCTTAGGCACATGGAAGGCCATTACATTAGACACAAGGGTGCCAAACATTATACAACATCATTATTGAATAGAAGTTCTGAAAACGCCACCTAAAATACCACCAAAACAACAAAGATACAAAAAGGATTTCAAACAGTTGCTCCTGTTGGAAGTACTAGAGCTGCTACAAAAATAGGCAATATAGAGAGTACCCAAGAGAAAATTAACACAGTGATTAACTCCGTTTTTTGGAATTCAAAGGAAGACTAATTTGCAGCCAAAACTGCACCTCTGTTTTGTCAACCAGTTTGTCAGAAGCTAGAGGTTTGAGATGACAATATTGCATGAGGTTTGTTGGAAGAGAATGATTACCTGGCAACCATAAATCAAAAGGATGCCTTCTTCCACATGTGATGAGAGGGGTGAATTGTCGGTGCTGAGTGTTTAACAAAATCTTGGCAGTGGTAGTAGACTTGCTCAGAAGATCATTAATTAATGTGTATCCTAACCTAGACAAATGTCTGGTAAAGACAAGCAACTCCAATCAATGCAAAGCAATCTTAACTAAGGTGGTGAGTTTACTACACCAACTGGAGTTTACAGTGAATTGGAAAACTTCTTACCTCAACTCCAGAGAAGAGAAAGATGTTCCTGAGCACATATCCAACATAGTCTATATCCAAGAGAGCAATTGCTAGAAACATACAGTTGATAAAACATACGTTTCAGGGTTAAAAACCAGGTTGAGCTGAGCAAACGAATGCTTCCCACAAATGTGAAGTAGAACAGAGTCTAGTAGACAAAATATGTATACAATAGGGAACCTATTCGATGTACCTATTTGCAGCAGCAGAAAACACAAAATGCCAGACCTTCACATGCAGGCATTATCTTCAACTAGGCAATGCCCTGTCAGTAATCTGGTGTGCTTTCACCCATTATCGCTCATTCCAATAGTTTTGAAAGTTCAAGACATCCGCCATGATACCAGTGTTCTCAACTTAAAAAGCCAAACTTTCAACATATACACAAACCTTCACTTAAGTGGTGGAGTGGTGTGGCTCACTGGTTAGAGGCGGCAGACCCGGAAGCAGAGAACGGCCCGGGACCAGGGTTCAATTCCCGCCGTGGCAGGGTCGTGGACCAGGGTCAGCGGACTCAATTATTCTCGCCTCGGTGCCTACCATAACCAGGGATCACACTCGGCAACTCTGGGCATTAGCTTGCCTCAGCTCTACAACTGCCCCCCACATTCGCCGGGGATGCCTGGTTTCACCTTGGAGATACCCAGTAGGGACCATCTCACAGGGATAGCCAGGACGGGTTCCCCAGCGGTCTACAGCGCCACAACGCCTCAGGGCAGCAGTGCGCTTTACAAGACACATACAAGTATCTCACATTGAAAACAGTACTCTTGTACTCGCAGTAAATGAACTATGCTTAACTATGTACAAGGACCAAATTGTTATAGGCGAACACCCAATGTTTCTAACTACGGTATTGTCTCCACTCCACACCTGTCAAACAGTACCTCTGGCTTTCTTTCAAAGCCCTAACATCTCTGCAGAAAGGGTACTACAAACTTTAGGCCTAAGTATTATTTACAAACTGCATATAGCAGACTCCAGGCATTTGCAAGTAGGAGCAATTATTTCTTCTGTCACAGTCCTTACTCAACACAACCACTAGACCTAGCAGTTTATTTATACAACAATACTTTGGACAGTGGACCTGTCAAGGAAAATAAAGACACCAATCCTAAGTTCACCACTCAAATTAGTCTTCAAATTCTGGTGTGCTATTTCCAAATGCTCCCTGTCCTACGAGCATCACCCAAACCTGGGGTAAAAAGTACATTTTTTGTTCAATATGGAAAAGCACCCCTTTGTAAGTCAATCCCATCAAAATCGAAGAAACTAGACAATTCTCTTAGTGTCTTCACATACAAACTCTGAGTCTTAGTATAAATTTTCAATGCTCATTTAATGATCCGTTTTAGGAAAAAAAACAGCCAACGCGTTTCGTTCTGAAAACAGAACTTCTTCAGGGCGAAATGGTTGTTCCAATGCACATTGATTTCCAGTCATAAGAAGGTGGGGGGGGAGAATCATTTTTAGTGTGTAGAATGTTTACATTCAATGTGGTGACTAGGTGCATAATTCTGTATGTATAAATGGAAATGTTCTTAACTCTGCCAAGCCAGAAGTAAATTTGAATATGATAAGTCCATCCTGAAATTCCCTTCAACCCATGTTTATTACAAAACTTGCGGGTGCAGACTCTTCACCATTTTGGCATAATTGCCCCATTTGCAGATAATCTTTGCCGTGGTGAAGCCTGCCAGTCTTCCTTCTCAAAATCAACATTGAGAATTCTCAAGTACATAGTGGGAATTTTGCACACATAGGCTAATCAACTGCCTGTATAGCAAGTGAGAGGAGATGCTCTTACCAAGAAGTACTTCTTTTTTAATTGAAGCAAAAATAATGCTTTTTCAATGCTTTTTCTAATGTTGTTTGTTCCCTTTGCAGTATTTTCCTGG
Organism: Lissotriton vulgaris; assembly: GCF_964263255.1. Lineage (NCBI taxonomy): Eukaryota > Metazoa > Chordata > Amphibia > Caudata > Salamandridae > Lissotriton > Lissotriton vulgaris. The sequence goes on from NW_028253192.1 coordinate 46,791, forward strand.
CGCTGACGAGTCTCTGCAGTATCCTTGTCAGTATTCAGATGAAGGCCAAAGTAATTCTGCCACCAGTACAGGTATAATCTGTAAAGAAAAACTGACACTGATTTTGAAAATGCATTTTCCACTATTTTGTGTTTTTATTTTTTCTCAAATAAGCTGTATCAGATAAACTGTGTTTTTATGCTGCAACTCTATATCGTAGGCTGAAGGCAGTAGAAAACCCTGCTGTCTTCAAAAACGTACTTTTATCGCACATGTTGCTGAAACTGTTTAGTACATTTGAAGAGCAGAGGGAAGTGATAATCCTGTATAGGCCTATTTTCTGTTTCCAACTTGGGCACAGGATATTCTTTCTTCTCTTGCATTGATTCGCAAGACTTTATATATTTGGGATCAGGGTATGTAACCGCTATAGACTTCAAAATGCCATAGCATGATTATGCCAGTCCTTATTTTTGGGGCTGCTCCATTGATTGAGCAACAAAGTTTAACCTTTCCTATGCTGTGCGCTTCTTTATGAAACGGTGATTAGGATTCCTGCCTCCTCTGTGCTGTACCTGAAGCTAATAGACACATTAAGAGCAAGTGTTTCCTACCTTTTCTTTTTTTACTTTATTGTTTTTTTTTTAACCTCTTCGCTGCTGATGATGAGCTCAGCTCGTCATCAGCTACGGCACTCAGATGCTGATGACGAGCTTAGCTCGTCATGTAACGCAGCTTTTTGAAAATTGCCGCACACAGCGGGAAAAGCCGCTGCAGCGATGCGGTTAAAGAGAAGTTACAGTACAAGAAAAATCCATCATTTTCCAGACACAATTGCACCAATTAAAATATTGTATGCATTGCAGGCAGAAGCAACTTATAGCACCGGATACAGTCAGCGAAGTCCATAACGTTACCCTTAATCTTTTGAGTAGGGGCTCAACAATTTGGCCGGGAGAGCTGTACGTGTCGGCACAGGTCAACATTCACCTTAGTCTATTACAAGATATCACATCACCAACCACTTACTATAGAGTAACGGAACCCTGACATTGCTCAATGCAGTTAGCATGAAAGTATGGGAAATGATCTGCTATTGACCTGGCGGGCAGAGTACAACATCATGCTATCAATTTACAGTAATACATCACAAGCAGTTACACTTTATCATTGGAGGGAGGAGTAGCTAACGGATGTGTCAGGAGGTAGCCTTTCAAAGGGTCCCAAATATCGTTAGGCCTGGAAGCCGGATGAAGCAGCTCTGCATAATTGTTGAGCTGCTCCTGACAGTATATTAGGTCAGTGAGCCAATCCTTGAAAGTGTTTCCTACCTTGTATATTCAAGGCTATGGGGGTCGCTTTGACATATCACGAGGCACACGAAAATATCACATGGCTTGGGTGTTACTGTTGTAATCTCTACAGGACTATTGACTTATCTTGTTCCTAGAATGTCTTATAAAAAAGCACTTGGTTTACCAGAAACTGTTATTCAACTATACATGTGCAAGCCTTATTTGCCTTCTCTAATATTTAGAAGAACATTCTTAATACAGGTATAAGATCACTACCTGATCTTTTCTAGGCTAATGTATAAACCCTTGCACCCATAGCCTCTTACATTATGAAGCTTAGCTCTGTTTTTTCTGACATGGACATCAGTGAGAAGGGAAAGGGAGCTTTGTGCTCTTTCCATGGCCGAACCTTTCTAAAGAGTTTTTGTCGGTTTGGGATCAAGAAGGTTAATGCTTTCTTTCTAGAACTGATTAGATACCTCAGCACTCTTCTTCCATTTTCCCATTTAATATATAGTTTATCAAGGTTGAAACAAACACTACACTTTTATCAAATACATTTGTTCGAGGCATATGAGCTGCAGATTACACACTGTTGCATAGATCGCCATCTAGTGTTGGGCCCGGATGTTTGCACTTGTTTTTGTCCTGAAAAGTCTTTGGAAGTCACGAGATAGGTGACTTCTCCTTTGGATCACATTGCGCATGGGCATCGGCTCCATCCTTAGCTTGTATTTTTCCGCCATCGGGCTCAGATGGGTTTCCAGCGCTCCGGTTTTGAATCTATTCTACTTTCGGCGTGCAATCCTTCTCCCGTTTCGACGGTATTGTCTCGAACGCGTTCCCCTTTTGAGGCGAGTCTCAACAACTTCGAAGTCATCGATTCCGGTCGTCGACAAAGGCCTCCGGGCCTACCTGGGCCTTATCTTCTGGCTCATGGAAAGGGCGCCATTCAAGAAGTGTCCTCAGTGTGCCTTTGCCTCTCACCGACCCACGAGGCCAGGGACTGTTCTGCTCCAAAAAGACAATTCGGGACTGACGAGCTCGAAGGACCATGGCTCGCTCGTCATCTTCGATCCCTGACGACCTTTTCCAAGAGGGCATCGACGTACCAGAACAGGAGCAGGTCGAAAGTGACTCTGAAGCCGAGGACTCGGACATCGAGGACATCACTCCAGCACAGTGGGTCGTAAGTACATCCGTCGACCCAGACCCTCCCTCGAAAAAGGCTTCAGTCACACCTTCACCTTCGGGCCCATGTGCACTCCGAGAGACTGCTTCCCATGCAACGCCTTTGGGCCCGGTAAAGAAGCCTACTAAGCCTTCAGGCGACTCGGGCTCGAGTCAGCCTACCCCCGGTACCGACATCCCAGCACTGAAAAAGAAGCCATTCTCTTCCTCATCCATGCCGACTGCTGCTTCGACATCCAAGCACTCGGCGCTGAAGACTGGCACCGGCTCCTCGACACCGAGAACACACTCAGAGCCGACCAAAAATCTGCCACCGAAGGGCCCCGACTCCCATGCCTCGGACCCGAGAAAGGTCTTGGAACTGAGGAAACACCACATTCCACCGACCAAAGACACAGCAAACGGTCATGGTTCAAAGCCAAAAGAACCTAGAACAGCTATAGAGTCTGTGCCGAAAAAGCCTCCGGAACCAAAGACCTTGACACCGAAGGATCTACCTTACACAGAGGAACTATTTCGACCAGATCCTACCCAAAAAACTCTTTTGAAGGATCCTAAAACTGGTCAATTGGCTCTTAGCTCCAAAAACGACCACTAGATGCGCCTACACCGGCTCCTCGTCCTAAAAAGAGACATTGCAACCTCTCCATTAAGGATCCCTCCTCCTTCTCCTTCTTTTCTTCCCCCGCCTCCACCTCCTCCCCCACCACATTACTCTCCTACACCATCCCCTACTCCAGTAGAAGATGATGATGATGTGGATAACACCTCTGATGATACAGGGGGAGGTGTGGACAATGAACCACTAGGGAATCCTAGTCCTCATGACTTCCCTCACCCCTTGGATGATTATAGCACCCCAGATGTCCCGAACGTTCCCCAGGATGACTTATACCCCTGCCTCCCCCCCCCGCCCCCCCCCCCCCCCCCCAGGACACTATGGGCTTTAACCAACTCGTCTATAGAGCTGCCCAATACCATGGGGTTGACCTACGCACACCCTGTGGAGGAAGATTTTCTCATGGACACATACACACCACACAGAGGTCCACCTCAATTCTACCCATGCTTAAGGGGGTCATTAAGCATGCACCAGAGGTATTTAAAAATCCAGTCAGGGCTCGATTTCTCAATCCCCGGATCGAGAAAAAATATAAGGCTGCCCCTACAGATCTATTCTTCATTAAAGGGCCCGCACCACTAGACTCCCGTGTAGTCTCCAATGCGTGGAAAAGGGCCAATTCCCAAACATCAGGTGAGCCCCCCCCCCACCAGATGAGAAGTCTAAACTCCTGGACGCCTATGGCAAACGGACGGCGTCACAGGCAGCAAACATATGGCGCATCACCCATACTCAAGCTCTGTTAGCAAGGTACGACGGGGCACATTATGATGAGCTGGAATCCATAATGCAGCATCTCCCAGACAAATATAAAAATAGTGCCAATGAACTCATACAAGAATGTATAACTATCACCAATACCTCCATCCGTTGTGCCTTAGATGCGGCAGATACTGCTTCAAGGGCAATTAATACCAGTGTCCTTTTGCATAGGCATGCCTGGCTACGCATTTCAGGTTTCTGATGGATACATCTGCCGTGTGGATTCCTCACCTTGTGAATATCCCCCTTGCGTCAGCAACATTCGGAAATTCTTTTCGTAGCCTCGCGCCGACGTGGATAGGACGTCACAGAGACACGGCTCCGCTCGCGACTCCGCTGACGTCACCGACGCCTATAATAGGCCCACGCCGGCGTGATTACATCAGTTCCCTTTTTTCCGCGTCGTCGACGCTAACGGTTATCGGGAATCTCTGTAGCCAACTGGTACTTTGTTGCCATTTTGTTGCAAATTTCTGCTTCTCTGTATCCTGTCTCTTCGACGATGTCATCAAAGAAGACCGGCTTCAAGCCCTGCAGGGAGTGCGGTAAAATGATGTCTATTACCGACCCCCATGATGACTGCATCTGGTGCTTGAGTTCCGACCATGATGTGGAGGATTGTTCTTCATGTCGGAAGATGAACCCGAAGGCCCTGAGGGAGAGAGAAGCCAAACTCCTGGTTGCTAAGGTGAAAGCTGGAAAGGAGAAGTCGTCGAGTTCTCGTTCTCGAAGAGCGAGGTCGAAGTCCAGGGCGAGGTCGAGATCTGGTTCTCGAGAGAGGTAGTCTTCGAAGTCGGCGTCGGATCATGTTTCGAAGTCGAAGAAGAAACATGAGAAGAGGAGACATGAGTCCCGACGTCGGTCTGGTAAGGAGTCGGGGTCGAGGTTGAGGTCACCGAAGAAGGTACGTTCGAAGGTGGTTACTCTCGAAGTCTCTGAGCCTGAAGGTGAGGCCTCACCTTCCGAGTCGCATGGGCGCTCTCCCACTCCGGCTCCGGTACCTTCTCCGGCTCCGAATCCGTCTCCGGCGCCGTCACCGGCCTGTGAAGAGGAAGAGGCTCGGGAGGTTGTGGATTCTGCGCCTGTTGAAGAGCCGAATCCGATCCCTCCTCAGGACCGGCCTGATGGTTTTCAGCCGCCCTTTCCTGCTCCAGGCCAGGACCCTTCAGCGTTTCTTAACGCTATGTATGACGTCTTCTCAAGGGCGTGGTACCCCTCTGGTGCACCTTCGGGTCCCATGGGTCCTTTAGCTTTCAGCCTGGGTGTTCCTCACTCCTATCCTCCTGCTCCATTCATGCCTTACATGCCGGCTCCGACGCCGCATTGGCAATTTCCGGCTCCGCCGAAGTCGTCGACGCCGATTCCAGCGTCGCCCGCTCCAGATCGTCCTCGAGGGCATTCTTCTGTGCCATCGGATTCGATACCGGCGGCGGCCCCGAATCCGTCGGAGCCGCAGGTGGATCCGGCTGCGAGGCGTGTAAAGGAGAGGTCCAGAAGGGAAGCTCAACGCCTTTTGGAAGAGCAGAGGTACCTGGATTCACAATCTGGTGTTTAGGAAGGTGAATTGGAGGAGAGCTGTTTTGAGGAGTTGGCGGATTCAGGAACTCTTGATTTCTCTCCAGAGGGGGAGTTGCCCTCAGGCTCTGGTGCTCCTTCTAAGGATATCCAACCTTACCATCTAGTTATGAGGAAGGCGGCTGAACTTCTTCAATTGACTCTGCCTACAGTGGAGTTCAAGTCCAATATTCTCACTGAGGTCTTGTATTCTCCGAATTCTGTGGTTGAGCCTTTACTTCCATTTAATGATGCCTTGACAGATCCTATTATGGAGGTGTGGAAGAAACCATTGTCGGCTCCTGCGGTTTCTAAGAGTGTTGCAAGGAGGTACAGGGCTGCTCCTGAGGATCCGGCTTTTCTGTCTTCTCATCCTTCGCCAGAGAGCCTAGTCATTGAGGCTGCCTGTTCTAAATGGAGTCTTAGTGCCTTTCCTCAGGTTCCATGTGAAAAGGAGGCAAAGAAGCAGGACCAGGTTGCAAAAAAAGACCTTTTCTTCGGCGAGCATGGCGTTGAAGTCAACTAATGCCACTTGTCTAATGGGAAGGTATGTGCATGCCCTGATGGACTCTTTGCGTGTCCTGGTTCCAAAAATTCCTGATGCCAACCGGAAGGATTTTGAGGAAGTGATTTCTGATACTCAGGCGGCGGCTCGCCAGGTGATTCAAAGTGGTCTGGACACTGCCGACTCTGTGGCTCGTATCATGGGCACTGCCGTCGCCACTAGGAGGTCAGCCTGGTTTAAGTCATCGGACTTTTCGGCTGATGTTCAGGCGACTTTGCTGGATCTTCCTTTTGATGGTTCTGGTCTGTTTGGGAAGAAGGCGGATGCGGCTCTTGAGAGATTCAAGGATTGCAGAGCGACAGCTAAGTCTTTGGGTCTCCAGATCAGAGGCACTTCTTCCAACAGGAGGTTCATGGGCTTTGGTCGCTCCTTTCGGAATTTCCGGCAAGGCCAACAGCAGCAACAGCAGCAGCAGAAAAATTCAGTGTACAGATCGTACAGGGGAAAGCAAAGAGCGCGTCCTCGTGGACGTCAGCCCTCTTCCTCCTCCACCTCCCGCAGAAAAGCAGCCCTAGATCCGCTATTCAGGATCATGTGGGTCCGGTTGGGGGTCGGCTTACCCATTTTCTACAGGATTGGGAATCGGTTACAACAGATCTTTGGGTTCTCAATCTTGTAGAAAATGGGTATGCCCTTCCCTTTCGGGGATTCCCTCCTGTTTACCCTCCTTGTCAAGGTTTTTGCACCGCGGAACATCTGTCTCTTCTGCAGGAGGAGGTTCTAACTCTGTTACGAAAGGGTGCGATAGAGGTGGTCCCAGAGCAGGAAAGGGGTCAGGGATGCTACTCCCGGTATTTCCTGATCCCCAAAAAGGATGGCAGGCTTCGTCCAATCCTGGATCTCAGGATCTTGAATCTCTATCTGAAGCAGGAGAAATTCAAGATGCTCACCCTTGTTCAGGTTCTTCAAGCGCTGATGGAAGGAGACTGGATGGTGTCGCTCGACTTGCAGGATGCGTATTTCCACATCCCAATCCTGAAGTCGCACAGAAAGTATCTCCGTTTCACGGTTGGGTCGCAGCACTACCAGTTTGCGGTCCTTCCGTTTGGTCTTACTACTGCGCCTCGAGTCTTCACCAAGGTGATGGCGGTGGTGGCAGCTCATCTCAGGAGGTCGGGGATACCTGTGTTCCCTTATTTGGACGACTGGCTGATCAAAGCGTAGTCGTCAGAGAAGGTGCTCCATCATCTGCAAGAGACAACTCAGTTGTTGTTCAGGTTGGATTTTTCGATAAATGTACCCAAGTCTCACCTGGTGCCCTCCCAGTGCAACCTGTTCATTGGTGCCGTACTGGACACTACTGTTTGTCGTGCATTCCCTCCTCCTCAAAGGATTCGCGACATTCCGGAAATGATTCCTTTATTTTACAATGGAGCGGTCGTTCCAGTCCTGAAGGTCCTTCGCCTGCTCGGTCTGATGGCTTCTTGCATTCTGTTGGTCAACCATGCACGCTGGCACATGAGGGCACTCCAGTGGTGTCTCCGCAGGCAGTGGTATCAGCACAACGGAGATCTCGGCGAGTCAGTGAAGATCTCCAGAGAAACTGCAGCGGATCTGTCTTGGTGGAGCGTGGAAGGCAATCTGTCGCAAGGAAAGCCTTTCCATCTACCTCCATCGGTGGCCACGGTAATAGCGGATGCATCCCCTCTAGGGTGGGGTGCTCATCTGGGGGATCTGGGGGTCAAGGGTCTTTGGTCTCCAGAGGAAAGGTTGCTTAACATCAACCTTCTAGAGTTGCGGGCGATACGTTTGGTGCTCAAGGCCTCCCTCCCTTCCCTTCGCGGTCGGACGATCCAAGTCCTGACGGACAACACGACCGCGATGTGGTACATCAACAAGCAGGGAGGAGTGGGGTCGCAGTGTCTCTGCAGAGAGGCTCTGCGTCTCTGGTCCTGGGTTCAGGACCACCGGATTTGTCTGATGGCAAATCATCTGGCCGGAGTTCTGAACGTGCGTGCAGACCGTCTCAGTCGGCAGTTCTCGTCACGTCTTTTGGACGTGGGGGACTCCTCGGGTGGACCTGTTTGCCACTCGCGAGAATGCTCACTGCCCATCTTTCTGCAGTCTCCAGTATCCGATGCAAGGAGCCTTGGGGGACGCGTTTCAGTTGAGTTGGGGAAATCAACTCCTTTACGCGTTTCCTCCCATACCTTTGATTCCTCGGGTTCTGAGGAAGATTCGCCAAGACCGGGCCCAAGTTATATTGGTCGCCCCGGATTGGCCAAGAAGGGTGTGGTGTACAGATCTACTCCACCTCTCCTCTCACCCGCCGCTCCGTCTCCCTCTCAGGGCAGACCTCCTCTCTCAGATGGAGGGGCAGGTTCTACACCCCCACCTCCAGACATTGCACCTTCATGCCTGGAGATTGAACGGGGCAACCTGATTTCCTATTCTCTCACGCCTGACGTGGTGGATGTCATCTTGTCTGCCAGACTGTCTATTCATGTAGATGGTCTAGATTTGTCACTTGGTGTGGTGAGAATAAAATTGACCCCTTGAGAGCCCGTTTGTCTGATGTGCTCCGTTTTGCTCTTTCTTTGGTACAACAGGGGCTTGCAGTAGCCACGGTTAAGGTCTATCTTTCGGCTCTGTCGGCTTTTATTTGTTTGCCTGACCAGCCCTCTCTTTTTAAGTCTCCTGTAGTTTTAAGGTTTTTGAAGGGTCTTGTAAACAAGTTCCCTCCTACTCCTTTTATTATACCTCAGTGGGACTTGAATCCTGTCTTGACTTTTCTGATGGGCTCTCCCTTTGAGCCTCTTCATAAATGTCCTATGAGGCTTTTAACCTTTAAGGCAATTTTCCTTGTTGCAATAACCTCGGCAAGGAGGGTGAGTGAGCTTCAAGCTCTAAGTTCCAAGTTCCAAGCCCCCGTTCCTGACCATACATGCTGATCGGATGGTTCTAAGGACCATGGCTGCTTTTGTTCCTAAGGTGGTGACTCCTTTCCACCTTGGTCAATCCATTACCCTCCCTACCTTCTATCCTCCCCCACATCCTTCCAAGGAAGAGGAGAGGTTACACCGTCTAGACCCTAAGAGGGCGGTGTCTTTTTATTTGGACAGAACTAAAGACTGTCGCTTGGATGACCAACTCTTCATTGGCTTTGCTGGCTGCAAGAAGGGAAGAGCGGTCCATAAAAGAACTTTATCAAGATGGATTGTCCTCTGTATAAAGATCTGCTACTCTTTGGCCGGTAAGGAACCTCCAGAGGGTATAAGGGCTCATTCTACGAGAGCTAAGTCGTCAACCTCTGCTTTGGCTAGAGGTATTCCTGTAAAGGATATTTGTAGGGCGGCAACTTGGTCTTCCCTCCACACTTTCGCGAAGCATTACTGCTTAGATACCGAAGTCAGGAGGGACGGCCACTTTGCGCGCTCTGTACTTCAGGATTTCCTGGTTTAGAAGGGTGGACACCCTCCTCCGGGAGTGGGGACTGCTGCGGGACTCTATTCACAAGGTGAGGAATCCACACGGCAGATGTATCTATCAAAAGAACAAGTTACTTACCTTTGGTAACGCTTTTTCTGGTAGATACTATATCTGCCTGTGGATTCCTCACTGACCCACCCGCCTCCTCGTTGTCCACTCTTCTTTACAAGAATTATTGTATTATATTGTTAATATATTGGATTGTTAAGGAGTTGCTTTATTTGCTTTCTTGCATTTGCTCCACACTATGTGCTTTTCTCCTTGGCAATTGTTTATTGTGTGTACTGTGTATATTGCTTATGTCATTGGTCCGTCCGTGTGCCTCGATGGCACGGAAAAAAGGGCGGAACTGATGTCATCACGCCGGCATGGGCCTATTATAGGCGTCGGTGACGTCAGCGGAATCGCGAGCGGAGCCGTGTCTCTGTGACGTCCTATCCACGTCGGCGCAAGTCTACGAAAAGAATTTCCGAATGTTGCTGACGCAAGGGGGATATTCACAAGGTGAGGAATCCACAGGCAGATATAGTATCTACCAGAAAAAGCGTTACCGAAGGTAAGTAACTTGTTCTTTAAACCTGAAGTCCAGAATTCCATCCTCAATCAACCATTGGATGAGCAACACCTATTTGACCCTAATGTTGAAACAGCTAAATCTATGGAAGCCTTGCAGTCGCAAGCTTCCAGACGCTCCTTTTGTCGCTCATCCTACAAAAGCACCACCAGAGGCTACTCCTCTGATAACCCCTCCACTTCTTATAAAACGCCTACCCAATCCACCTTCACTAGATAACAAAGGCAGAGGCAAAACGAACAACTCCCGCTCTGCCTCCACCCCTACCCAATAACTTCCCTCCACTTCCCCCACACCATTCCACTCCAGTCAGGGGAAGGCTGCAACAATTCCTTCCTGTCTGGACCGACATCACATCAGACAGGTGGGTGCGACAAATAATTCAATCGGCTTACTCTCAAACGAACATCTACCCCCCCAAACATACCACCCAAACAGCGTCCAATGTCACAAGAACATTTGTTACTGCTAAAACAGGAGGTAATATCCCTCTTACTAAAAAGCGCAATAGAACCAGTTCCCCTGCACCAACGAAACAAAGGAGTTCACTCCCTGTATTTTCTTATCTCAAAGAAGGACGGCTTTCTAAGACCTCAGACCCCTAAACCTATACATACAATCAGACCACTTCCACATGGTCACACTCCAGCAGGTCCTTCCTTCCTCTTCTTTCACAAAACGACTTCCTTGCTACTCTAGATCTCAAGGACTCCTATTTCCACATTCTCATTCACACCGCTCACAGGAAGTATCTCAGATTTTTAGTAGACGGTCAGCACTATCAATTCAAAGTACTCCCATTCGGCGTCACACAGCACCACCAGTGTTTACCAAGTGCCTAGTGGTGGTGGCAGCACACTTAAGGAGACAGCACATTCACGTCTTCCCATATCTCGACGACTGGCTCATAAAAGCCGACTCATACAGCCATTGCGTACAACACACTCCCGCAGCAATCCAATTACTCCACGACCTGGGGTTCACAGTAAGCCACACCAAGTCCTATCTGCAACCGTCCCACATACAACAATACCTTGGCGCCACAATAAACACCCTTAAAAGCGCTAGCTTATCCCTCTCCCGTCAGAATAGCAAACATGCAAGCTCTTCTAACTACATTTTAAACTGAACCCTCTCTTCCAGCTAGAGTGTTCATGCAACTCATAGGGATGATGGCCTCTTGCATATTCATAGTGCCTCATGCAAGACTCCAGATGTGTTCCCTTCAAGAGTGCTTAGCACACCAATGGAACCAGGCTCAAGGTCAGTTAACAGATCTAGTGTTGGTGGACGGTCGTACTCACCGCTCTCTGCATTGGTGGAACACCAAAAACCTTTCCAACGGGCGACTGTTCCTAGAGCCGGTTCCTCAAATAGTCATGACAACGGACACATCGCTCTCCGGCTGGGGAGCTCATCTACTGCAACACACCATGCAGGTCAGGTGGACAGCACAACAGAAGATACTCCACATCAACCACCTGGAGTTACTAGCCATATTCCTAGCCTTAAAAGTATTCCAAAAGCAGATATCAGGCAAGGCTGTCTTAATCCGCACCGACAACATGACAGCCATGTACTACATACAAAAAAAAGGTGGGACACACTCTCTCAGCTAGCACATAACATATGGAGATGGGCTATACCTCAGAACATTTTCCTCTTCGCCCAACATGTTCCAGGGGTACAAAACACGTCAGACACAACAGATCCATGAGTGGAAACTTCATCCACAAGTTCTTCAACCTTTCAGATGTGGGGACAACCTCAGATAGACTTCTTCGCCACCCACAAAAACGCCAAATGCCCAAGCTTTGCTGCCAGATATCCACACCTACTGTCCAAAGGCAATGCAATATGGATGAACTGGTCAGGCAGATTTGTGTACGCTTTTCCGCCTCTCCCACTCATTCCACTAGTGGTGCGCAAACTACAGCAACATTCCCTAACTCTCATTCTAGTTGCTCCAACTTGGGCCAGACAACCGTGGTACACCACATTGCTACAACTTTCTGTAGTGCCGCACCAAAAACAATACCTATCTCCACGCCTCTTAACCCAGAACCGTGGAGAGATCAGTCACCCGGACCCAGCTCAGCTCAACCTTGTGATCTGGCTCCTAATGGTCCTAGAATTCGGTTGCCTTAACCTTCCCCCTGACTGTATCAACGTCATTAAAGAAGCTAGACGTCCCACCACTAGAGCATGCTATGCAGCCAAGTGGAAACGATTTGTAATATATTGTCATAAAAACAACATCAATCCCCTAGATGTGTATGTCCAACACATCATAGGCTACTTACTACAACTCCAAAGATGTAACTTAGCATACCCGTCTATTAGACTGCATCTTGCTGCCATGGCAGCATATCTACAAAATAGACTGCATCTATCACTTTTCAGAGTACCTGCCATAAAAGCCTTTATGGAAGGCCTCAAAAGAATAATTCCTCCCAGAGCACCACCTTCACCTGTGCAGAATATAAACATTGTTCTCACACGGCTAATGTGACCTCCATTTGAACCTTTACATAAATGTGAACTACAATTCAGTTGCTTTCCTAGTAGTTATTACTTCTCTACGAAGAGTTAGTGAATTACAAGCACTAACTATTCAGGAACCTTTTCTGCAGATGCATCATAAAAAGGTTGTTCTCAGAACTAATCCTAAATTCCTTCCTAAAGTCATTTCTCCCTCCCACCTCAATCAATCTGTGGATCTGCCCGTATTTTTCTGGCAGCCACAAACAGTCGCAGAAAGAGCTCTTCATACCTTAGATGACAAGAGCATTGCTTTACTACATTGAGGGAACACACCCCTTCTGTAAGACCGAACAACTTTTCGTTTCTTTCGCACCACCACACAAAGGTGACCCCATATCAAAATCTGGGATAGCTAGGTGGATTGTCCAATGCATACAAATTTGCTACCACAAAGCTAAACGTATGTTATCTGTTCCCCCTAAAGCCCACTCTACAAGAAAAATAGGGGCTTAAATGGCATTTTTAGGGAACATTCCCTTGGATGATATCTGCAAAGCAGCCACATGGTCTACACTGCACACATTCACAAAACACTATTGTGTAGATGTGCAAACTAAACAAGCTACTGTGGGCCAGGCTGTACTCAAAACACTATTTCAAACTACCGCAACAGATACTAGTGGTTGCCGCTAGGAGGGGGTACTGCTATATAATCTATGCAACAGTGTGTAATCTTCAGCTCATTTGCCTCGAACGGAAAATGCTTCTTACCAGTATGCATCTGTTCTTAGCATGTAGAGCTGCAGAGTTACACACGCCCACCCGGCTACCTTTATCTGTTCCAGTATTATCTTAATTAGATAAAGCTAACATGGGCATCCTTCCTGTTTCTTACAAACCTCCATTTCCCTGCTGGCGACAGAAAACCATCTAAGGCTGGAACTGATGCCCATGCGCAATGTGATCCAAAGGAGAATTCCCCTATCTCGTGACTTCCAAAGACTTTTCAGGACAAAAACAAGTGCAAACATCCTGGCCCAACACTAGATGGCGATCTATGTAACGGTGTGTAACTGCAGCTCTACATGCCAAGAACAGATGCATACTGGTAAGTAGCATTTCCCTGTTTAAACCATCAACATTAGTTCTACCTAGTATCAGTCGGTGTTGAGCGGTTATTGTGATTTTATGAATGACTTTCTTTGATAATTTCAAGACTTGAACATCACAGGACCAGCATTGTTTTAAATGTTCTCCAATTTTTATAAAGAGACCAGCGTCTGGTAGTGCAGTAAACTTATACAATCTGTGTGGCGATTTGATCATATAACAGTGGAGCAAAATATCCACGTAAAAGGTAGTTACGTTCTTCCATGCCCAGGCCTATAACGTCGCCTTCAATTCTTTAATAATGGCGACAAAGAGCTTGTTTCAAACAGAAATTATTGATGTCAGATTCTAATCCATACTTGGTTCTGTTTATTTTAAATATTCGATTCCAGCCTTTATTCTCTCAAGTATTTAGCTCCAGGTCCTCAAGGAATTATTGCTACCATCTTAGCTTACAACCATATAGTCTATTGATGGGCAGCTATTGCAGTTCATATATATATAATTATGTATTACAGAGGTTTTGGTGCGGCTTTGCAGATTTCAAACACATCTGGGGCAGAAGAAAGGGAGGTAAAAAAAAGTGACCTTTCTAATTTGAGTTCCCATATGATTCTTTGCTCTGATACAGAAAAAATGCTTGATGGAATTCCACCATACTTGCCACGAAAATCGAATTTTACTCAAGGAAGTGCCTTTGATTGGTTTGCTGTAAATCAGTTCAGCAGTGTTGTTAGACTCAAATTGAATTGAGCTACCAACCGGTATAAATATATCTGGAACATTGATCTACGAATGGTTTGCAAACCTGATTTCGCAGACCATTTGCGAACCAAATTATAAAAATTAACAAATCCCATTGGGTGGGGGAGCTGGTTCTACTGTCATCCATTTTTAGTACGTGGACCCAAAGCTCAGTCATTGGCCAGCCGCAACTTCAAGAAAACCGTTGATGCTGCCAATGCCAGACAAAGGGACTCGGACATTTTGTCCTGAAAACATCATATTAACCAGCCTTTTGGGTGGTAGCTTGAGGATCCCTGCACCCCTGAGTAAATCCGGTCCACCAAAAGTACCCCGCCTTTCAAAAGGGAGTTTCGCCATAGAGTTTGCCAACACTCATGCTGGGTTCACATCCTCTGAGGTCTACACATCCACAGCAAGTGATATCAAACAATGTAGACATTAGAGGGTTTGTGGGCCCACAACAACGAACCCCTCAGGATGGTCACAAGCGTACGTGAGGCAGTGTTTAAACCCAAATAAAATGCTTTTCAAATAAAAATGGTCATGGCTCAAGGACAGACCTAGCAACCAACCCTCTCTGTGCATGGCAGAAGTGAAGTTATGTTTAGCCTGGATTATGTCACCTTAACATATATTTTAAACAAGCAATGGAAAGGCTAATCATATTAAGGACAATCTTTGATCTCAGTCCTTTCAGTTTTCAGTGGACTTCTTGCCAAGCTTCCGGAACGTTCTCTTTTCTCTGGAGCACGCTGATTCACTAAAGGGATGGTATTGTATTGTGGTATTTCTTTAACGATTAGTCTTCATGGTCAGATTCTGCACAATAAGAGGCGGTCAGTGAATTCTGAATTAGAGTGGAACAGAGCCATTCCTTCTTGCAATTCATTATGGCCAGTGTGCTCACAGTTTCAGTTGTACGTGGATGATTTTATTATTTAGTGCTTGATCATACTTCTCAACCTTTTACGGGGTCCAGAGAAGGTGGTACTCTCCAAATGAGGTCCCCTTAAGCCACAGAGCAGTGATGTGAACTTTATTAAAAGTATGCAGTTAACAAAAAGAGGTAGAATCAGTAAAAACAAATAAATAACAGGCCAGAAGAGAAGCTGGATATTTTCTTTTTAAGCGTAAATGGAAAAAATGATCCATGTGACTGAGGTAACCTTCCTTACTTAGCATTTCAAAGTAGCCTTAGAGCTGCAGAAGACACTTGACAAAAAGCCTGCATAACATAATATCAAGAGTGAACTTTGTCCAATGAACAACCCTGCTCTACATACCAGTGAACATGGTGTGGAATTTAATAAAATATCTACTTGTCCATGAGGCAGGTTGCTCATAAATCTACTTGTCCTGTAGAAAAAATATTTTTGTGCCATGTAATGCAATGACAAATTATGGCAGCAATCTCATTATATAAGAGCTCTGAAATAGCCTCTGTGATTATGCCAGGGTTCCTTCCATAGTAGGGTTGAAATACTAGCAATTCACTCATGTTGCCACGTTTCCGCATATCTACATACTGGTGCTGAAGGTAAAGGTAAGCAACAGTTCCAGGGTTGGAATGCCCTTTTAAGTCTGCGCAAACCTACTAACTTGCATGTTTTAAGGGTTTTCACCTATTCTTCTCTAATCTTTTCCTATACGGAGCAAGGTTGGACAATGGCAGACATAAAACTTCTTTCCCGGTTGGACAAAAAGTGCTTTGAGGGAAAGTGAGCTTGCAAACACTTAGATTTTTGAATGAGCAAATCTACACCTGCATATTTGCTCATGCTAAAATGCAGTTCACAAATATTTTCTAGAAGTACTATTTCTTTGCCTGCTTCTGTAAAGTCTTGTGAATTCACAAAATCCGTATATCTGCATTTAATGCAAGGATATGGGTGCCCTTTTAAGACT
This sequence comes from Lissotriton vulgaris, assembly GCF_964263255.1. Taxonomy (NCBI): domain Eukaryota; kingdom Metazoa; phylum Chordata; class Amphibia; order Caudata; family Salamandridae; genus Lissotriton; species Lissotriton vulgaris. The sequence goes on from NW_028253192.1 coordinate 63,008, forward strand.
TTATTTAATAATTGGGCTCCTAATTAGGTTTGGTGCTAACCATGACCTTTTGTGTTTATTAAAATTCTGTCGGTCTCTCTCTGTCTATTGGCTAACTTCACTGAGTGACATCATTCTGTTCTTTCACAAGGAGCATATCGACACAGTCGTTTTGTTCATTGCCAGGAACTGCTGTGGCAATGTGTGCTTTTTGAGAGCAAAACAATTTTTGCTTTTGGCAATATTTGTTATAATGGCAAAGGGGGGCAGGTCCCAAACCAATAAGGTTTTACATAAGCCATGCCAAAACATGTCACACCTTGACAAAACCAAAAAGCTGACCAACAATTTCAGACCCACTGGCTTTACCAGTGCTTGCTTATTTTTCTTTCCCATAATCTTATTAAAACTGGTTTCACTGATTTACCATAATGGATATTTTTGGGAAATACTAGCATACATCAGCATATCTTACTGATGCTGCAAAGAAATTGTACCTAAACTTTTACAGAAGTTTATCGAAATGTTTTTGCATTTTTTTGTGAACATTTTATTTTGAAAGCAACGAATCCTCAATCTTGCTTTCAAGCTTCCCCAAGTATTTGCATCTAATCGGAGAGTATTTTGGGAGCATTAAACATAGCCTCATATTGCTAAACATTGAAAATGTGTGTAAACATTTTTATACTGGAACCACTATCCGCAGTGCAGTCGGAGTTTACAACATCTACTTGGAGTGCTCACCCTAATAATAAAGATGTTGCATTAATGAGCCATGAATACAAGTTTAAACAGCATTAACACATGTATACAAATATTACCTAACTGCAGACAATGCCCTTCCGTGATCCATAATGTGGTACTGTAAACCGGCAGCCAAAGGGCTTGTGCTGTAGGGGGTTGGGCCTCTTGTCTAAATGACAAAATACACATGAAAGCTTGTTGTTCTTGACCCCAAACAATATGTCCTAGGCGACGGGCTATAGGAATTCCGCATCCCTGCTGTGAATATGTAACACTGTTTGATGCTCTCTGAGAAACACCCTGTGAGATGATAACGTGCAAATTATGATTTGCAAGGCTGTTGTGCTAGTTATAGTCCTAACCATAAGTTGCCATATTTTTGTTTTAATTTGTAACCATAAGTGCACTTTGTGTTTTTAAGTGAATATTTACTGTGTATGTATAAACATGTGTCGGGGCTTGTTCATTCATTATGTTTTATTTGGGTCTGAAGTAATAACCATTTAACCTTTTAAAATGTTTGTTATAAAAAAAATATATATATTTTACAGGCTCCTTTTTTGACAGTAATAAAAGTGATCCTAGTAATGATCTAGGTGATTACCCAGCAAGTAACAATGATACAATGAAACGCTTGGAGTCAAAACTGGCACAAATCAAGACTCAGTCCAAGCAATCGGTAAGCAATAAGACTGTCCATCTAAAATGATTGTATTTTGTGTAAATATACCTTTTAATTTATATGCAGGTTTTGCGAAAGTGCAAGCAGTTAGCTTTGTATTATTATAAAGTTAATTTCTGTATTGTGCATGCTATCCTGTATGGTTGAAAGTCACCATATAATGAACTTGCCACTGAGGTATGAGCTACAAATAACTTTCTTGCTTTGGTAGACTCACTGAAACTACATCTTCTACTTTTGGTTGAATCTGAAAATGTATTTATTAGACGCACGGTTCAAATCCATATTGGGCTCCCTTAAGAGAAGTTAAAAATGTTTGTCCAACTGCAATTTTGTAATATTTATATTTTTAGGACTTTGTCTGATTGTTGCCATATAGGAAAGTTAATGCTTAATACAGCAGGCCTATCTTATTACTGTGGCAAACCGGTGATCAATCGTACTGCTCAATATTTATAGATCCCCTTTCATTTCTATCTTCTCCTTTTTTTTTTTTGTGAATGTAATGCGCTCAACATACAGTATTACAAGGGTGTGCTTCCCATTCATTTAATTTTTGCAGTGCATTGCATCCTGTGTGGCCACTGTTTATAAACAGTCTTGGAATGGTATTGTCTATAGTCTATCATTGTTTTGCATTTCCAAGACAGACAGTACATTATTTCTAATCATGTTAACAATATTGGAACTTGAAAACTATTTACGATTGCACTACTGTTTTAATATTTTTTTGTATTACAAGCATAGCCACCCAGCAGCATTTTTTTCTGTGCTTATTCAGTGTGTTTTATTGTGTGATCTGATAGTAGGTCTTCTCAAATGCAGACCAAAACCAAACAATGGATGATCTCCTCTCTGTTACCAAGCTGTTAGACTTGTTGTGTTGTCTCCACACGTGAGGATTTCTAGGAACTCACTGGGACCCTTTATCCGATTCTTCATTGTTGATTTTTTCCTGGTAACAAGCATGTACTGTCCATACCATTAGCAATGCCTGGCTTCATTAGATGCCAGGTCGACAGTTTTATGCAGAGGCATCTGCCAGCCACACCTAGAGGATAGGGAAGGGAAAATCATGTGCTATATATCTTTGTGCTAATGTATTGGCAACCCCCAGATGGTTCTGATGTGTGATGTATTGTGGGTGGATGTGAAAGGGAGCTATTACAGAATATATTAACGTTGACATCTATTTGAACTATTGCAGAAAAAATACATTTTGTTTCTGAACACTGCCACTAAATGATGGGAAAGTTCAAATGATTGTAATCTGCTTCAAATGGTACAATTTACCACCCAGTCGTCTATTGGCATTACCCTGAATTTCGTTATTAGCCAGTACTCCAGCAACACAAAAAATTCTTATGTTAGTATACGATTGCATGCCGATTTTAACTTGTGATATTTTGGGGATTTCAGCATTTGTGTTTTTCAATGTTTTCAGGGTGAATCTGGTCGTTTGAGTTTGCCTCCTTCTCGTGGTGGGAGTGTGGAGAGTCTGTATGATGTTCGAGGACGTCCACCATCCACTCTTGTTCCGACAGAAAGCAAGAGGATGAGTGCAGACATGTCAGAATTAGAAGCGAGGATTGCTGCCTCTGCAGGTACATTATGAATAATGAATGAACAGAGTGGAATTTTCAGACTACATAAAGTAACATTTCTAAGAACTATGTAAACTAGCTTCTAGAAGTATGTCACCAACGGATCTCATTTGTGATTATTCATTAGCAGTGAAAGTAATTTATGGGCTTTTTCTAAATTGGTGTACTGTTAACCCACACTTGTCTTGTTTAAAAAACATCTGTGATAAATTTAGTTGGTAGCAAAGGTAAATGGAGAATGTATACAAAGTTTTTACAATGTTCATTTAGTTGATCTCTTCAGCTCCAGCACTGTAACTATCGATCCTATTTCAGACAGTGACCCCTTCCCCATTCTCAGAGATCCGTAGTAGCCCAGTATGTCCAGTGAACAAGAAACTAAAGTTTGAGGCATTTGAGCTGTAAATCACATGCTTTCCATCATCCTGCCATGTAGTGTCTGGTCCGGATGTTTGCAAGTTGTTTTTTTTCGAAGAAGTCTTTCCAGTCACGAGGTAGGTGATTCCTCCTTTCGGTGATAGTGCGCATGGGCATCGACTCCATTGTTAGATAGTTTTTTTCCGCCACCGGGTTCAGACTTGTATTGCTGCGCTGCGCTTCGAAACCGATTTTTCGGGTTCCCCTCCGTGCACAATCCACTCTACTCGAGTCGCTATTTTTTCGAACGCATATTCCACTTCTCCACATATTATATCCGTCGAGGTAAACCTCTGTTCGATCGAACATCTTGGAAAGGTTGGCTGGCCTAACCACATCGTTCTTACTTCGCCTGTCAATGGAAAGGACTCCGTTTAAATTCTGCCCTCTGTTTTGTGCCAAGTATACTCGCACCAACTTGCACAAAGTGTGCAACTTGTGCTAGTCTCCGAAGCACAACGAAGTTGACTACGGCGTGTGCAGATCTGTCCAATCGAAGAAAACGCTCTGATTGTCAGGCTCAACATCGCGAGACGTAGAGTCAAAATGTCGAGTACACGCCGGACATCTTCGGCGCAGGATCCGAGCACAAAATCGATGCACAACGGCCAAGGAAGAACAAGAGGAACTAATCTCCGTTCCAGAATCGGACTCCGAGTTAGAAGAAGACTTGCCATAAGGTCAACGTACCATGAGTACCGAACGCCCCTTAACCCAAACTCCAACTCACCCGAAACAAAAGGCTTCAGTCCCACCCCCTGCCTTCAGGCCATGGTCAGATGTTTCTGTCGCCCGACCTCGGCTCGGCGAAACACATCTCTAAGCCTTCTGGCTTGAGATTGAGTCGAGACCTTCAAGCTCCTAGCCGAAAACCGCTTCGTAGCCGAATTCGTTGACAGCTAAAACAAAGTCTCCTTCAGCTCCGAAACCTTCAGCGACAAAAACTGATTCTATTCCTGCACCAAAATCCTCGGTGCCCATACCTAAAACTGTTCCTCTGAAGCTGCAGGGTCCGATTTTCGACACCCCAACACCCAAATTGGACTCAAAACAAAAGTATCTTTATATAAAACCAGATACAGGATGTGTTCTTACTAAGTCACCTCAGAAACGCAAACCCGAGTCAGAGGACACACCTTTCTTTATTCCTTTCAAGAGGAAGAATGTAGGTACTAACCCCTCCCCTGCAATTCTTCTGTCGCATTCCTGCTACTCCAACTTCTCCACCTTTGCATTATTTAATGATTACACCAACTAACTCTCCACCACCTGATGATGATGATGATGATGATGATGATGATGATGATGATGATGATGGAGATGGGAGGGACAATATCTTACCAATAGACCCTAGGAAGGATAATCAGACATAATAACCTACAGATAACGACCCAGATCTTTACCCTGCAAAGCCTTCCCCTCCTTATGACAATGTAGGCTATCTAGTATTAGTGGCTAGAGCTGCAGAATATCATGGGGTTTAGTTACACAAGGTATCTTTAGAGGAAGATTTTCTATTTGAAACACTCAGTACTACACAAAGGGCTAGTCACACTCTACCTATGCTTAAAGGCATGATGAGACATGCCAATGACATCTTTAGAGATCCATTGCGTGCCCGCATTGTCATCCCCAGGATTGATAAAGTATAAGCCTGCTCCCTCAGATCCAGTCTTTATTAAAGGACAGTTACCACTATAAGCTTACGTAGTCTCTAAAACCAGTAAACGGCACAATTCACAGGCTATCGGTGATGCTCCCCCTCCAGACAAAGAGTCAAAACTATTGGACGCCTCTGGTAAACGGGTAGCAGCTCAAGCAGCAAATCATTGGCACATTGCCAGCACCCAGGCCCTACTGGCCAGATATGATGGGGCACACTGGGACGAAATGGAGCAGTTGCTACAACACCTCCTAAATGAGCACAAGGCGAAAAACCAGGATTTAGTCTAGGAAGGGAAACTCGTGTCCAATTCCTCAATTAGATGCGCTTTAGATGCTGCAGACACTGCAGCTAGAGAGATCAACGCTAGTGTGTTACTAAGGAGACATGCATGGTTGAGGATTTCTGGTTTCAAACCAGATGTACAACAATCTATATTAAATACTCCCTTTTGACAAGGAATATCTCTTTGGGCCCAAAGTAAATAAATCATCAGAAAAAATGAAAAAAGACACACAGGTAGCCAAATCTATAGGATCTCTCCAGTCCCCTCCAATCGGGGCTCCTTTTGTCGCTCCTTTTACCATGGAGGGTCGAAAACCGTGTCCTTAAACAATACTGCCACCTCTTACAAAGGCAACAGTCAATCTTCCTCTGCAAAGAGTTTCTTTAGAGGGGGATATAGGAGTAACAACAAAAAAGGTCGAGGCAGAGGTTCTGCACCACGTAATTCCCCTCCCCTAACAAGCTGTGACCTGCCCACACTACGAGCCATAGAGCCTGTGACATTCAAACATCAATGAACAGGTGTGTACTTCCTGTACTTTCTCATCCCCAAAAAGGACGGCTCCTTGAGACCTATTCTAGATCTCAGAGAACTAAACCTCTGCATACTTTCAGAGCATTTTCACATTTCCCGCTTCTACAGCAGGGCAATTGTATGTCTACTCTAGACTTAAAAGACTTACATTTCCACATTCCAATTCATCCCAGTCATCGCAAATGCCTCTGATTCATGGGAGCGGGTCATCATTACCAATTGAATGTAGTACCATTTGGGGTCACCGCTGCTCCCAGGGTATTTACCAAATGTCTGTTAGTAGTCGCAGCACATCTGAGTAGACAACACATCCATGCCTCCCCATACCTGGACGACTGGCTCATCAAAGCCAGCACTTACCAAATGTGCCTCCAAAACACTCAAACCACGATTCACTTACTTCACCAACTAGGCTTTACAGTGAATGCATTGAAGTCTCCCCTACAGCCTTCCAACAAACACACAAACTTATCAGGAAGCCACCACAAAGCTCTAGCCTCTCTCAATACAGCCAGGATTCATAATATTCAGTCCCTTCTCACTCAATTTCAGCCCAACCAATCCTTGCCAGCAAAAGTCTTCAAGCAACTGCTAGGGATTATGACGTCTTACATTACAATTGTTCCCCCACGCAAGACTTCACATTTGTCCCCTTCAAGAATGTTTAGCAAGTTAGTGGATCCAGTCAGAGTCAGATGACTGATCTAGTGTTGGTAGATAGCCGCACCCATCGCTCTATGCAGTGGTTAAACCCACAAAATGTATCCATAGGGCGGCATTTTCTCGACCCTGTTCCACAGACAGTGCTTTTTTTAAGTGTTGAATTTTTTGTAGTTTTCATATCACCATGGCATTCTGCAAGTCTTGGACTGTTTTTGCGCCCTTGGTTTATCTCGTGGTCCGCTAATGGAAGGTTCTTCCACCTGGATAATGCCCGATCAACCTCCTTAGCCACCCTCTTTAAGTTTCACAATGGAATCTCGTCAGTTTGGTTTACTATAATAATCCCTAGATATTTTATCTCTGCACTCATTCTACCTCCCCAACCTTCAAGATTCCAACACATCACCTCTGTCTTGGAGATATTCACTGAGTATCCGGATACTTCCCCAAATTCATTTGTCAACTGCTCCGCCCTAGATAGTGTTCGGGTCGGATCAGAGGTGTAGATTATTAGATCATACGCATATAGTGCTATTTTGCTTTGAGAGGAGAGGGAATGGATAGGAATTATCTGCTCGTCATAGATGTCAAACAAAAGGGGACAGCCTGCCTCGTACCTCTGTAGCTATTGAAGCTCTTAGTTAGGGAACCATTTAGGAGAATTTTAGCCGTAGGGCATTCATATAATTTTTAAGTGCCATAATATAACCTGCACTGAAGCTCATTAATTCCAAAAGTGCCCAGAGGAATGCCCAACTAACACTATCGAACGCCTTGCTGGCATCGATGATTATCACGGCCAAGGGAATCGAACATGCAATTGCTGGATCTATCTCAGTCAGAGATAGTGTTCTTGAATTTGTCTTTTTGGGTAACCCCTTCTGATCTGCATGAATCAGTTGGTGGGCCACCTTTGCCATTCTCCCTGCCAAAATGCCAGAATAGTTTTTATAATCTACGTTTAACAGGGAGATTGGCAGATATGAATCAACTCTCCTAGGATCCTTTGCAGGTTTTAGGATCAGCACTATTGTGGCCTCCCTCCATAATTTTGGGTTCTGCTCTTCCCCCTTATAGACTTAATTAAGCAACAGCTTAATTTCCAAAACTATTTAATCGGTGATTAATTTATACAGCTCAACTGGCTGTTAGTCTGGGCCAGCTGCCTTACCATTCTTCAAGTGCAGAAGCTGCTCTCTTATTTCTTCCTCGATAATTGGGGCAACCATTATCTTCCTACCCTCTGTTGTGAGCACTGGGAGTCCTAATTTATCTAACCATAGTTTCAAGCTCCCCTCTTCCGATCGCACTTCCTCCGTATATAATTCAGAGAAAAGTGAGACCAGGCTATCTTACATGTCCTTATCCTTATTCAAGATATCACCCTGAGGGTTAATGATCAATTCCCCAATATAATTTTGTGACCTCTCAGTCCTCGACTTCCATGCTAACAATGCTCCATCCTTTTCTCCATATTCAAATTGTTGCATACGTCCTGCTGTCCACCCCTCCCAGCATTTTGTCTCTAGATTGATCTTGTAATTTAATCTTGCTTCCTCCAGCTGTTTCGTTATATTCTCTATATCCTGAGTTAGCCCTGTCATTTGCAGTAATTTGACCTCTGTAGTCCCCACTTTTTCCACCAAGCTTCTCAATTCCGCTCTTTCAAGCTTATTCTTATAGGTGGCCTAACTTTGTAAATCACCTCGTGGATATGCTTTAAAGGCATCCCAGATTACTCCAATGTGGTCTGAGTGGGCATTATCCAGGAAGAACTCTGTTCTCTTTTTCAAGAGGGTGGACACTTCTACGTCTAATAAGATGGACCCTTTCCACGTCCATTTCGTGTTATGGATTGCTCTTACCCCCATTAAAGTTACACAGACCGCAGCACGATCTGAGATATGCCCCTGACAAATATTAACTTCTTTCAGTCCCCCAGCCCAAACTCTATCTACTAATAGGTAATATAACCTTGAAAAGTTATTATATTTTTGCTGTAGAAGGTGTATCCCTGCTTTTGCCCCCTTGGGTATCTCCATGTGTCAACCAAGCCTATTTCATATAGCATGTGTTTCAAGGCCTGCCTTGTCCTTGGTGCTTGAGCTTGGCCTCCCCTTCTACTAGTGGATCTATCTTTAGTTGGGTCTAATAGGGTGCTGAAATCTCCCCCGATGATAATCTGGGTGGTTACCCCTACAAGTGTCAATTGCAAATCTACAATGTACTGGGGGTCATCAACGTTGTGACTGTAAAACGCTACACAGACAAACTCTGTACCTGAGCACCTAAGGGTCGCTAAAACCCACCTCCCAGAGTGATCTGTTTTAGAGGAAATCAACTAGACTCCTGATCCCCTCCTGATCAGTATTGCCACCCCCTTACAATATTCTACTTGATCGGAAGTAAGATAACTCTCCACCCATCTTAATTTTGTATTAAGCCCTCTACTTTCGCTTGCACGCCAACCTTGGTTTACAGCCCTGCTAGAGCTCTCAGTAGTACCACACCAAAAGCTGTATCTCAACTCCAGTCTTCTCACTCAAGCCATGGAGAAATGAGGCATCCAGATCCCAATGGAAATCAACCTAGCAATCTAGCTCCTGAAGTCAGAGTTTGGTTATTTACAATTACCACCAGACTGTATGAATATCCTAAAGGAGGCTAGAAGACCCACTACTAGGGCATGTTATGCAGCAAAGTGGAAACGTTTTGTTACATACTGTAACAATAACCATATTAATCCCCTGGATGCTGCAGTACAAAACATTATCTGTTATCACTTACACTTACAGCAATCTGCATTGGCTTATACATCTGTTCGATTGCATTTAGCAGCAGTACCTGCATACTCAAAAAACAGACTACACTTTTCTCTATTCAGAGTACCAGTGATCAAGGCCTTTAAGGGAGAACTAAAAAGAGTAATAGCACCAATATGTAACTTGGGCATAGTCCTTACGAGGCTAATGGGGCCACCCTTTGAACCAATGCACAGATATCAACTTCAATTTCTTTCATGAAACATTGCTTTTCGTGTTACATTCACTTCCTTATGTAGAGTTGGTGAACTCCAGGCACTAACTTTGCAAGAGCCTTTCTTTCAACTTCACAAAGACAAAGTGGTTCTTCGAACCAATCCCAAATTTCTTCCAAATGAGGTTTCTGCTTTTCAAATCAATCAGTTGAGTTACCTGTGTTCTTTCCTCAACCTGATTCTGTAGTAGGACAAGCTCTACACACACAAGATGTCAGAAAAGCTCTATTATATAATGTAGAAAGAAGAAAGGATTTTCGTAGGACAAATCCGCCTTTTCCCCACCACACAAAGACAATCCCATTTCTAAATCCGGTATTGCAAGATGGATTGTTAAATGTATCCAAACATGTTATACAAAAGCAAAAAGAACATTGCCAATACCCCCCTAGAGAGCATTCCACCCGCAAAATAGGGGCTACTATGGCCTTCTTAGGGATTATTCCCTTAACTGATATCTGTAAGGCAGCAACATGGTCTATGCTGCACACATTCACCAAACACTATTGTGTAGATATGTTAGCGAGGCAACAAGCTAATGTAGGCCAGGCAGTACCTAAACCACTTTTTCAAACAACTGCAACAGCTACAGGTTCACCACCTAATTGGGGGATATTGCTGTATAGTCTATGCAAAGCATGTGATCTAAAGCTCTACAGCTACACATGCCGCGAATGGAAAATGTTACTTACCCAGTAAGCATCTGTTGTTCGTATGTAGAGCTGTGGATCCAAATGCGTCCTCCTGCCCCCGGGTACCTATACCTGTTGCAGTTCTTTATTATCTTACATACATACCCATGGACATGTCTATTCTACCTTTACTAAATCCATTCTCACCCTCTGTGGGAAAATAATCTAACAATGGAGTCGATGCCCGTTCGCACTAGCTCTGAAAGGAGAAGTCCCCTACCTCGTGACTGGAAAGACTTATTTGGAGAACAAATCCGGACCCAAAACTAGATGGCAGCAGTACGCAAAGCATGTGAATTCACAGCTCTACATGCCAAGAACAGATGCTTACTGGGTAAGTAACATTTTCCATTCGCGGCATGTGTAGCTGTAGATACAAATACTGTGCATACTTCTAACATCTAGTGTTGGGCTTGACATGTGCAAGTTGTTTTTCTTCAAAGAAGTTTTTCGACTCACAAGATATAGTGACTCCTCCTATTGCTGCTAATCTGCATGGGCATCAGCTCCATTGTTAGTGTTTTTTCTCCACTGACCGGCTCAGACATGTCCCTTCGAGCTCTGCTTCGATGCCATATGGTGTTCTCACCGGGGTAGCTAAGATCCATTTCTCGTCGGAAGAGATTATAATTGTGCTTCATTGATTGGTTCTCCTAATGCATCTCCCCTTTGACTTTGTTCTGCAGTTTGGACATTTGCCCCAGTATTGGAACTTTCATAGATTCCCATGATTTGTATCATTCCCCCGTCGTCGGAATGGGAGCCTCAGTAAATAGAAAAATACCATAGCAGTAGGTACAAAAGAGAAAGAAAGGCCTAGGCCTAATTTTGTAGCATATCCACCTCTTTTTGTAAAATAGACCCAAAAATTGCAACAACCAATCAGAATAGCCTCACCCCATAGAACCCTCCTGAGAGAGCCTCAGATTTTCTACCGCACGTTGTGCTAAGGGAGGTTCCTCTGAGCTCTGCTCACTTTTCTTTCTACAACTTAAAATACAACCTTTTTTCTTCAAAATGTCAGATAAGGAGAAGGCCTTATTCAAGGCTTGTGCTACCTGCTCAAAGAAGAGGCTATATGTGGAGGACAAGCAGAAAGATTGTATTTATTGCTTGTACCCAGACCGCAAAGCCACTGATTTCAAGATCTGCAGGACCTTCTCCACTAAAACATTGAGGGACCGAGAAGGAAGACTTATGACCTGGCTGCAGAAGATGAAGTCTAGAAAGGAGGTCATATCCAGCGACAGCGAGGATTCCTCTTCAGCTTCCTCATTAAGAAGATCTTAAAAGAGGGGTAGGTTGTCCCCTACAACATCTGCTGAACCTCCTTCTAAGGCCTCTCAAAAGACCTCTGATAGGTCTAGTCCCCAAAAATCTGCTCACCGAGGTGCAAAGGAGAAAGGGGGAATGGCGTCTGAGGTGGTTTCTACTCAGAAGGGGTTTCAAGGGCCTTCTGTTCTCTCTCCACCGCCTGGGAAAACAAAAGGTTTTAAAAAATCTGTTTCCCTACCTCAAGAATCGAAATCTGAGAAGCTCGTCGACAGTGGCATCTTCAGGTACGTCGACGGCGAGAATCCATCAGACGCCCATTTCTACCTCGTCGACGACAACTTTGTCGACGGCCGGAATTTCTTTCTCTTCGTTGTCGACGAGATTGATATCTTCAACGTCAACGATGATGACGCCAACGGTGGTGTCGACGACTACGAAGACGACTATGACGACGGCTTCTTTGATATTGACGACGAGCTAGTCGTCGATGCCGTCTACGATTTCTCAGCCGTAGACGATGACTCTTTCTCAGGCGACGGTACTCTCGTCGACGACGACTCCATCACCAGCAAAGTCGACGACGATCCAGTCGACGGTGGCCCCATCAACGGTACAAAAAGTTAACATTTCGATAAAAAGACGCCAAATTACACCGGACATGACATCGCAACGACAGGTAATGCCTTTTCATCCAGCCTTACTTCGAGAGGAAGACTATTCAGAGGATGAGGATGATAGTCCATATGGGGATGCTTACAGCCCATCTCAGCTCCTGGTAAAATACCAGGACTCAGACTCGGATGACTATTACGAACAACAGCAACAGCCTCCTCCTAGAGAGAGAATGCAGGAGCAATCTCAGCATGGTATAGTCTCTATGCCCTCCTCTTTGATAAATGACCTGCAAATTATGTTGATGGATTGTAGGAGACGATTTCATTCCCAATCTTTTGAATCCATACAGCCACCTCCTCCACCACCGCCGCCTTCTTACTCCGCTGCTGTGGTTCAGCCAATTCAACAGGAACCTGCTGAAGAGAGACAGGCTGTCACCACAGGTCAGACGTATGGTGATAATGACAACGATTCCTCTGATGATGGAGGGGGTGTAACAGAGGTCTCAAATCCAAATGGAGAGTGGGACGATTACATTATTCCAGATCCACCCTCTCCTTCACCGGATCCGGTAGATTCCCCTCCAGCAGACATTGGAGGTTTCCATAACCTCATGGAAAGAGCTTCTAAAAGGTTTGGTCTTCCGGTACCAATGGTTCAATCGGACTGCTTCTTCTATGATTTCAAGGAACCATACAGAAAATCCATCCACTCTATTCCCATCATAGAGCATGTGTGGTCTGAGGGTGTGAAAGTCATGCAGTCTCCAGCTACCGTTATTCCGGTTCTACCGTGGCTGGAGAAGAAGTACAAGGCCCCTGATGGTAGTCCTGCTTGCCTGGTTGGCCAACCGAGGCCAGACTCTGTGATCTCCCAGGCAGCGCAAAGGAAATCGGAGAATCCATTGGCCCCTTTGGCTTCTCCACCGGATAGGGAAGGTAGACGCCTTGACAATGTGGGCATAAGATTCTCTTCAATGTCAAGTCTCCTGGTTTGTGCCTCCAATGCACTTGCAATTTTGGGACAATATGATCGCCAAATGTGGTGCGATGTGTCTCCGTTTATGGATCAGCTGCCTGAGAGTGCTAAGACGGATGCAAGGAAGATTTTAGAGGAAGGTGAGCGTTCTTCCTCGGAAATAATTGACTGCGCCATGGACATCGCCACAACTGCTTTTCGTGCCTTGGCAGGTTCGGCTGTCCAAAGAAGACACGGTTGGCTTCGGGCTACCTGGTTTCGCCCTGAGGTGCAGAATAAGATTTTAGATTTGTCCTTTTTTTGGAAAGCATATAGTTGACGCCTTACAAGATATCAAAAAGGACACAGACGGCCAAGTCCTTAGGCACTCTGCAATATCGTAAGGTACCTTTCCGAGGGGCAAAAGGAAATAATTTTTCAAGCTACAGAGGAGGTTGCCAACAGCGCTACGCCTCATATTCTCAATCGTCACAAACCTACAAGCCACAATACTCTGAGACAGGGCCAATCAGCATCTTTCTCTCGCCAGCCAACAAGAAGTCAACAGGGTCGCCAGGGGAGAGATTCATCTAAACGGCGATAGTGGCCTCTTGGCTCTTTCTACTGTTCCTCCCCCTCCAGTAACATCAGTGGGGGGGCAGGATTTCTCATTGTCCACGAAGCTGGATGATCATAACATCAGATCGGTGGGTCCTAAATATCATTCGGTTTGGCCACACGTTGGAATTTCAGCAACTCCCACCTTCCAGACCTCCTCGCGCCACCGAGTCACAACATCTACGATTTCTACGTCTCAAAGCCCATCAACTATTCATCATGGGGGCGATAGAACCTGTACTTTGTCTCAAAGGGGACAGGGTTTCTATTCCAGGTTTTTCCTAGTTCGCAAGAAGGAGGAGAAGTGGCGTCCAATATTAGACCTAAGGGAGCTCGACACCTATCTCATAAAGCTGTCATTCAGAATGATATCTCTTCATGATATTTTACGTCTTCTCAATCCAGGACACTACATGGCAACTCAGGATCTAGAGGACGCTTATTTCCATGTACCGATCCATCCAGCTCACAGGCGATTCTTACGCTTCACAGTAGACAAGAGCCACTTTCAATTCAAGGTACTTCCTTTCGGTCTCAGATCCGCCCCACGGATATTTACGAAAGTCTTAGCTCCAGTGGCGGCGTTTCTCAGAAAACAATCTCTGGAGGTTTTACCCTACCTAGATGATTGGCTGATAAAAGCTCCATCCTTTCAAGCAGCTTCCACAGCAGTCAACAGCTGCAGTCAACTTTTCAATCAGCTGGGTCTACAACTCAACAACTCCAAGTCTGTCCTACGCCCATCCAGGTCGGCCAGATTTCTAGGTTCCATTCTGGATACAAATCGATGCAGAAGAAAGACAGAAAACACTCATTTTCTCGGCTCGCCTCTTACAAAAGAGGAGCTCTCTATCGGTCGGTCTGTACAAGTCGCTCCTAGGATCGATTTCATCTTGCATACCATTAATTTCGCACTGCAGACTACGGTTGTGTCCACTGCAGGAGCAGCTAGACATGCAATGGCGCCAAGCAGAGTGCTCATTCGACGACGAAATAACAGTGACACCATTAATGAGAAAAGCAGGCAGCTGGTGGACGATAAGAGACAATATCTCGAAGGGTCTCTCTTTCAAGATCGCTCCATCTCCCATGGTTCTCACCACGGACGCTTCACTAGAAGGCTGGGGGGCAGTGTTGCAGGATCTACACGTGAGCGGTCATTAAACGCCCGAGCAACGCACGTTCCACATCAATCTGCTAGAACTCAAGGCCATTCATTTAGCTTTGCAAGCTTCCCTTCCAAGGATTCAGAATGCCACAGTGCTGGTCCGTACGGACAACACGACGGCCATGCATTATATAAACAAACAGGGTGGAACAAGATCCCGAGTCCTTTGTAGGGAAGCCCAGGAAATATGGGACTGGGTAATCCTTCACAGGATTTCTCATTCAACGGAACACTTCCCAGGTACACTCACACGACAGCGGATGCATTAACTCATCTAAGATCAAGCTGTCACGAGTGGGAACTGGATCAGAGCACCCTCGACGAGGTCTTCTCCTGTTGGGGCATTCCGACCATAGACCTGTTTGCGAGTCCAGAAAACAGGAAATGCCAATTCTACGCAATCCTGGATCACCATCGAGATTCACTGTGGAATGCACTTTCGATAGCCTGGTTCGGCGCATTTGTTTACGCCTTTCCTCCAATACCACTGATTCCGAGGCTGATCAGGAAACTTAAGGCGGAACCTTGCAGAATGATCTTGACTTCGTGTGAAATTGGTCTGCAAACCCACCTCCGGGAGGTAAGGAATATGCGGCTAGAAATCTATCCAATGAACAAGTTACTTCGCTTCGGTAATGCCTTACCTGGCAGAGACTCTGTCTAGCTGTAGATTCTTTACCAACCCACCCATCCTTCCTGCCCTGCGACCGAATTTCTAAGTACAGGGCTTTCCCCTTTCAGGGCCCTAGTTTTCCACTCCACTGGTCAGTGTACTTCATGACATCTCGTTTCTGGCATGGAAAGTCACAAAAAGTAACTGCTGTCTGCGTGCATGGATGGTGCCTACATAGGCACCGCAAAAGTAATTTCCAGTTCGGATAGTGCCAACGACACCACGTGGAGCTGAGTGACCCCCACCTCCCAGCGCGAAGGGGTACTGCTCAAGAAAGATTTCTGTATCCAGTCTGACGCCTGGTGATAATTCTAAGATAAAGAATCTGCGGCTAGATAGGCTTTACCAGATTAGGTGTTACTGTAGGTAAGTAACTTGTTCTTCTTGACCTCTCTCCACTGCCTAATGGTAAGCTGCCCAACCAGACGGACCATCTCTTGCAGCTCAATATTTCAATTTGGCTCATGAAGTCTTAGAATTAGGGTACTTAAATCTGCCTGCTTTGTTTGTTTATTACCTGCTTCATTGGCAGAATTCATGCCTTGCTTATATTTCTATTAGGCTTCACTTGGCTGCTGTCGCTGCTTATCTCCAACACAGAGAACGCACTTTTACTCTTCAGGGCACCTGTTATCGAAGCCTTCATGGAAGGGCTCAAAAAGATAATTCCACCACAAGTGTCACCTACTCCTATATGGAACCTCAGCATTGTTCTCACTAGACTAATGGACCCTCCTTTTGAATGGCTTCACTCTTGTTCCTTCCAGTTTTATTCCTGGAAGGTGGTTTTTCTTGCAGCCATCACTTCAATCAGGCGTGTTACCCTAGAAGAACCTTTTTCCAAGTACACCACGGTAGGGTAGTTTTCAGGACAAACCCTAAATTCCTATCTAAGGTGGTCTCTACCTTCCACCTCAATAATACCATAGAACTCCAGTGTTCTCTTCCAAAACCAAAATCTGAAAGAAACATGTTACTGTTAGATTCCTTAACTTAGAATATCCCCAGGCGTCAGACTGGATCCTGAACGTTTTCATCAGCAGTACCCCTGCGCGTTGGTAGGCGTCACCTGCTGCTCTGCTTCTGTCGTCGGCATCGTGATCACCGGGATGATGTCGTCGGAGTACTTAGATGCCGCCCTCTCGCGCTGACGCCAGTTCTTTTTTTTGCCGCGCCAGCAAGCGCAGATCCGGGAAGAGCTAGTACCCTTAGTCACTTTTTGACTAACTTTTTGGTTGTTTTGACTATCCTTTTCGAGTCAACTCTGACACCTGGTGACGGTAGGGATGCCCGGTTTCAATCCGTGTGACGCCTGTCACCGACTGATGTCGGTTACCGACCCCCACCCCACCGCCGGTGTCTATACTGTTTAGGGGCCGACCAGGATGA
This sequence comes from Lissotriton vulgaris, assembly GCF_964263255.1. Lineage (NCBI taxonomy): Eukaryota > Metazoa > Chordata > Amphibia > Caudata > Salamandridae > Lissotriton > Lissotriton vulgaris. The sequence goes on from NW_028253192.1 coordinate 80,004, forward strand.
CAAGTCGTGCCCCTAGTTCCGGGCCTTGACTTTGAAAGCGGTCCTGTAAGCTTCTCAAGCTCCGGCTGTCTGCTCCGCGCCGTTCGAAGTCCCGGTTGAGGGACCGGTCGCGGAGCCGCGGCCATCACCGCTCGTCGGGCTCCAAGTCATCGCATTCAGGTAAGCCGAGGCATGGAAAGAAGTTGAAGAGGCGACATCTCTCTTCTGACCCCCCACCCCTCTCCCCCCCTCCCCCCCCCCTCTCCCCCCCTCCCCCCCTCTCCCCCCTCTCCCCCCTCTCCTCCCCTCCCCCCCTCCCCCCCCCTCCCCACCCTCCCTCTTTCCCCCCCTCCCTCTCCCCCCCTCTCCCCCCCCTCCCCCCCTCTCCCCCCCCTCTTCCTCCCCCCCCCCCCCCTCTCCCTCCCCCCTTCCCCCCTCCCCCACTCCCTGCGCTGTCTTCGGATGACGCCGTCCCTGGTTTAGGCCCCGGTCCGGGTCCGACATTGGAACATCGCCGTCTCCGGCGCCGATGGGTGAGACTTTCACTCACGACCCGGCTCCATCCTTTATGCCTATTTATCAGGACACGGATACTGAGAGGACTGAGAGGGGCCTGAGGACCCTCTGGCACAGCAGTGCCAGTTAAGTCAGGACTGGACATATGAGCTGGGGATGCCAGTGGTTTTGACACATCGCCTGACACTGGTTTTCTCTCTCCTCCTTCCGTGGCTACGGAGGATGGGGCTACTTATGCTGTGGTGTTGTGCAGGGTGGCCACAGCCTTGAAACTTGAACTCCCTGCAGCGGCCGTGAGGGCTAACCTCCTCATTGAGGTGCTTCAACTGCCAGTAAGCTCTTCGGAGCCTCTGCTGCCGTTCAATGGGGCCCTCACTGACGTTATGATGGGCACCTGGTCCAGGCCCTCCACAGTGCCCTCTGTGGATCGGAACGTGGCCCGACGCCGGCTCCGGGCGACCCTTGCTTTCTGTCCATCCACCCCACCCCTGAGAGTCTGATCATCCAGGCCACCATGTCCCAGACCGCATTCCCGACCGCTCCTGGGAATCCAAAAGGCTAGATCAGTTTGGGAAGAAACTGTTCTCCTCAGTCAGTCTAGGATTGGGGTCCATTAACACTGCATTCCTTTTGGACCGTTACAATTACTCTGTGGGATACGGTGGCGGACGTGCTGCCCCAGTGTCCGGAGATTGCCCAGACACAGCTCACCCAGGCTCTTGCTGCAGCATGGTATTCCATCTGATGTGGACTTGATACTACGGACTACGGACCCGCTAGGAAGAGCTATTTCCACGACGGTGGCGATCCGTGCCACGCCTGGCTGAGGTCCACCAATTTTTCGGGGGATGTCCAGAACACACTCGTGGACATGCCCTTTGATGGCCGTCGCCTTTTTGGCGACAAAGCAGACAGCGTGCTTGAGCGTTTCAAGGACTCACTGGCTACGGCCAAGTCCTTGGGCCTGTCGGGCCAGCGCCAGCAAACTTCTGCTTTTCGCCCCTTTCGTGGCCAAGGAAGGGGCGGCCCCACACGTTCTTCCAGCCATAGGCTGCAGAACCAACCTCCACTAGGTCGCGGATCGTAGTGGTGCAGGGGGACAAAGGCCGGGTCATTCCACATCCGCTCCCGCAGCATCCGCCACAAAGCCTTCCTAGTCGGAGCTTTCAGGCCCATTCAACCCCAGTGGGGGGCAAGGTTCACCATCACCTACTCCACCGGCATTCCATCACTTCGGACAGGTGGGTGCTGAAAATCGTCAAAGGGGCTACTCCCTCCCCTTCGAGGCGGCCCCTCCATCCATGCCACCGAGTACCACCGCATGTCGGGGGATCACTTGCGACTTCTGCTGGCGGAAGTTACGGCCCTCTTGGCCAAGTGGGTCATCGAGCGTGTTCCTGGGCCAGAAGTAGGTTGTGATTGTTACTCCCACTACTTTCTGATTCCCAAGAAGGGCAAAGGGGGCCTACGCCCTATCTTGGACCTCAGGAGCGTCAACGGCTTTCTCCGGAAGGAGAAGTTCAAGATGCTGACTTTAGCTCAGGTCCCGGCTGCCCTAGACCCTGGAGACTGGATGGTAGCGTTGGACTTGCAGGGCGCTTATTTCCATATCTCCGTCCTGCCGGCCCACCGACGCTACCTGCGGTTCACGGTAGGCCACGAGCACTTTCAGTTTACCGTGCACCCCTTCGGCCTCACCAATACCCCTCGGGTGAAGTGATGACGGTGGTCGCAGCTCATCTGCGCAGATCAGGGATTCCAGTCTCCCCTATATCGACGACTGGTTGTTGAAGGCGGGCTCCCCAGACAGTCGTCTCCCACCTCCAGACTACGGCCGATCTCCTGCACTTGCTGTGGTTCTCCATCAACGTGCGGAAGTCACACTTGAGTCCCTCCCAAAAGTTCCTCTTCATCGGAGTGGTTTTGGACTCGGCGCAGTTTCAGGTTAATCCTCCCGAGCAGCGGGTTCGGGATATTCAGGCTCTGATTCCGATCTTTAAGCCTTTATCCCGAGTTTTGATCAGGATGATGCTGCGGCTCCTGGGGCTGATGGTCTCCTGCATCCTGCTAGTGCATCATGCCAGGTGGCGGATGCGGGCTCGGCAGTGGGACCTGAAGTTCCAGAGAGTACAGCATCAGGGCAAACTGTCCGACCACGTCCTGATCTCGGAGGGCACTGCGTGTCCGTTGCAGTGGTGGCTCACAACAGCGATTGTGTCAGTGGCAGGTCCCTCTCCCTACCCAAACCGGAGCACACACTGGTGACGGATGCGGCCCTCCTGGGATGGTGGGGCCTCATGGGAGAGCCGGAGATCATAGGCCTCTGGTCTCCGGCGGAGTCCCGGCTCCATATCAACCTTCTGGAGCTGCGGGTGATCCGACTTGCACTGAAGGCATTCCTTCCCTCCGTCCGGGGAAGTGTAGTGCAGGTGTTCACGGACAACAGCACCGCCATGTGATACTGCAACAAACAGGGCGAGGTGGGGTCATGGATCCTTTGTCAGGAGGCTCAGCGCCTCTGGACATGGCTGGAACACCAGGGCATCACCCTGGTGGTTCAACACCTGGCAGGTTCCCTGAACGCCAGGGCGGACTAACTCAGCCGCCGGTGAATGATAAATCACGAATGGTATCTGAACTCGGACGTGGCGCAAGGTCTCTTTCAGCAGTGGGAAGAGCCTTGGTTAGATCTATTTGCCACTGAAGAGAACGCGCAATGTCATCAGTTCGCGCGTTGGAATTTCCAAGGCGGCACTCACTCGGAGACGCTTTTCGTCGCGAGTGGAGTTGCGGTCTTTTGTACGCCTTTCCACCTATACCACTTCTGCCCAGAGTGCTAAAGATCAGGCTGGACCGGGCCCAAGTCATCCTTGTGGCACCGGATTGGGTACAAAGGTACTGGTATCCTGAGCTACTCGGCATGTCAGTCGATCCCCCGATTCGTCTGCCTCTTCAGGAGGACCTTCTGTCGCAGCAACAGGGGACGGTCCTCCACCCGAACCTGTCCAGTCTACACCTACGTGCCTAGAGATTGAACGGCCGCAGTTGAGGCCATTTGACTTGCCTCGTGGAGTCTGTGATGTCATTCTGGCAGCCCGGCGTCCCTCCACAAAACAGTATACGCCTGCATGTGGAACAAGTTTGTGGCATGGTGCACAGCAAAGGCTGTGGATCCACTCTGCCCCTCTTTCAGAGGTTCTCCTCTTTCTTCTTTGTCTTTCCCAGCAGGGCTCTGCTCTGGGCACTATCAAAGGCTATCTCTCAGCCATTTCAGCCTTCATGAGGCTTCCTGATCAGCCTTTTCTTTTAAAGTCCCCTGTTGTAAATAAATTCTTGAAAGGCATCACGCACATGTTCCCTCCTGTTCCTTTTGTGATGCCTCAGTGGGACTTGAACTTGGTTCTTACTTATCTGATGTGCACTCCCTTTGAGCTACTTCATAATTGCCCTCTTTGTCTTCTGACTCTCTAAACTGATTTCCTGGTCTCCATCACTTCTGCCATAAGAGTGAGTGAGCTCCAGGCACTTTCATCTAAGCCTCCTTTCCTCTCTCTCCATCCGGACAAAGTTGTTCTGAGGACTCGTCCTTCTTTTCTGCCCAAGGTGGTTACTGCCTTTCACATCGGCCAGTCCATCACCTTGCCCACCTTCTTTCCGCCTCCGCATCCCTCGAAAGAGGAAGAGAGGCTCCACCGTCTGGACCCAAAACGTGCTCTCTCCTTTTACCTAGACCACAAACGACAGTTCCGGGTGGAGGACGAACTCTTTGTTGGCTACGTGGGCCCTAAGAAGGGACGGGCGGTGCACAAGCGGACCATCTCTCGGTGGGTCGTTTTGTGCATCAAGGTCTGTTATTCCTTGGCTAAAAAGTAGCCTTCTGTGGGGCTGCGCGCCCATTCCACTCTGGCCACGGCAGCTACTACTGCCCTGGGTCGGGGAGTCCCTTTGCAGGACATTTGTCAGGCAGCTACGTAGGCATTGCTGCACACGTTTGCCAAGCATTACTGCCTGGACAGTCAAGTCCGGAGAGATGGCATTTTTGGCAGTTCCATTCTCCAGGACTTCCTGGTGTGATCTTGGTTGGCAGACCCACCACCTGGGTTGGTATTGCTGGGGTATGTATTCTAAGGTAAGGAATCCAACACGAACTTGTTTCTTTCAGAAGCACAAGTTACTTACCTTCGGTAACGATATATCTGTAAGAAACATTAGTTAGTGTTAGATTCCCTACCGCCCTACCCATCCTCCCCGTTCTGCGAACCGATATCTAGGGTTAAGGTATCTCTCTTTGAGTGCCCTAGTTTCATGGCACCAGTGTCCGTTTCTTGCATGGCTCTGCATTCCTGGCACGGAAATCTATGTACAGAACTGACGTCTTCGTGTGAGGGCGGCGTCTTAGTACTCCGACGAAGTCATTCCGGCGATCCCGACGCCGACAACGGACGTGGAGCCGCAGACGACGCCTACCAACGCGCAGGGGTACTGCTGACGAAAACTTTCCGGATCCAGTCTGACGCCTGGGGATATTCTAAGGTAAGGAATCTAACACTAATGTTTCTTACAGACATATCGTTACCGAAGGTAAGTAACTTGTGCATCAGCAGCAGAACGGGCTCTTCACACATGACATGTTAAAATAGCACTTAAGTATTACATTAATAGGACACAACCCTTCCGTAAGACACAGCAACTTTTTGTCTCTTTCTCTAAACCACTCAAAGGGCGTCCTCACTCTAAGGCAGGTATAGCATGCTGTCTGGCTCAGATGCATGCAGACCTGGTATGCTGAAGCTAAGCGACCTCTGCCTGTCGCTCCTAGACCACACTCTAGCAGCAAAAAAGGATCTTCTGTGGCTTTCTAGAGTGATATTCCTATACTCCGCATCTGCAAGGCAGCTACATGGTCTAACCCCCCACACAATTACCAAACATAACTGTGGGTGTTTTAGCTCGCCAACCAGCTAATGTTGGTCAGGCTGTCCTTCGCACATTGTTCCAAGTCTTCTGCAACATCTACAGGCTAGCCACTTCTCCTGGGAGGCCTGCTTTAAAATCTATGCTCTGCATGTGTATCTACACCTACACATGCCGCGAACTGAAAATGTTACACACCCTGTAAGCATCTGTTTGTGGCATGTAGTTGTGGATTCACATGCACCCACCCTTCTCCCTGGGCACCTTTAGATGTGGCAGACGTTCGTTTCATCCTTAATCTTACTTCCACATGGTCATCTTTCTGTATCTCTATGCTCTATCTACATCCTCACCCCTCGTGCAGAAAAAGCAATCTAACCATGAAGTACGTGCTTATGCGCATTGCCAGCAATAGGTGGAGTCACTATACCTCAAGATTCGAAAAGATGACTTCGAAGAAAAACAACTTGAACTTGTCAGAGCCCTCCACTAAATGGCAGGAGTATGCACAGCATGTGAATCTACAGCATTACATCCCATGAGCAGATGCTTACTGAGTAAGTAACATTGTCCTTCTCTCTCCCTGTCCTGATACTCTGTGATTTGCTACTGTCAGATTTGAGTGTCTAGTTGCAAGGAGTGAATTTGTACTGTCCATGATCTTGTCGGCTTACAGTGACCACACTATTCTCTGCTTCCCAGATGTAGTTGCTGCTTCGAATCTAGTCACTGTACGCTGGAAAGCCTCTCAGCTGTTGTCCTCTGAAATACGGCTTGTCTTTCTTTCCGAATGTAATGGCACTGAAGAGTGTCAATGTATTTTTCCACTTTGGTCTGTGGTTCTCTCGATGAGATAAGCTGAGGAAAATGCAGTCATGGCAAGTTATGCTTGCATTTGCAGAATCTCAGCAAATAATTGACAAAGCACCAAATCTGATCAAAGAAGAGGCCAAGCTAAAATTGCTGCTGCCCGGGGACATAACTGATAACAGTTCTAGGATCATGAACACCAGCCTATACATGTGACGACAAGTATGTCTGCATTTTTCAATCATGTACTCCAGAAATGTGATTCATCAATGGATAAGAAGTCACAGCAATACAAGAATTATATAGTCACTGCCACATCTTAAATGTCTGAAAAGAAGGGCATCTAAGGCTATGTATTGGAGAGAAAACAGTACTTCTCTTCAACAAGTAAATACATGCCACAAGGAGCTTAATGTGATTTTAAGAGACTCTCTTACTCCTATTTAAAGAAAATATTATTGCACTATCCAAGAGTGCATTACTTAAACTAAATAACACTGTCCCTAGGGCTGAATGAAAATTGCTTCTACCCTTATCTGGATATTCCCTTAGTATTGGTGTCCTCCAGGATCTTGGCTGCAAAGAATTTAACCCTACCTGTCGGACCCTTTGTAATTTTGGGTCCTCAGTGAATTACTCCTAATTCTCTAGCACCATTCACAAGGGCATTTCCTAGCTGATGGCCCCAGAATGTTTTCCTCTGTCAAGGAGACTTCTATTTCTGTGTAGAGTACAGCGTCATAACAGCCTTGTGGGTCCACAGGTTTCACACTGCGGCTGTCCTGCATAGTGGTTGTTCTTTAAATCCAAACTGAGGTGAGGATGGTACTGAGACATGTTTTATAATGACCTGTGGGTCTGATTTGATTCATCTAAATGCACTCTAATTAAAGGCAGATACGGATAGAGCCAAGTGGGTGCGGGTGGAGAACACTGATTATCATATAGCCCTTACCTTCATCAAAACAAATGGAAAAGGCAATTTTTCACAATTCTGCCTGCTATCAGTGAACCTTAGACATGGATTATCTCTTAGGTTTCCATGTTGCAACAGGTGTTCTTCTTGGATGGGCACTAGTTGAAGATCCCGAAGAGACTACTAACCATCAGGACACCTATGGCTGCACAGTGATTTTGTTGGCCAAACAGGCCTGATTCTCTGTTGTCCTTTACCAATGGTCCAGCTGGCTTTCACTGAGGCGAGACTTGCTGTTTATGAACAGCAGTGGGCAACCCCCAAAACTTTTTCGGCTTGAGCATCTGGTTCCTGAGGAGCTTGGCTTTGATCATCAAGGCCCTATCTCTGACAATGTAGAAGTTCTGTCAGTTGCAGGAAATTCACCATCATGGCCCAATACAAGATCAGCGATTTCCACTTAACAATTGAAACTTTTTCAAGAGTATCTACCTTGTATTTCACAAAAATGTCTGGTTTTGTGCCATCTAAGTAATCAGGCTTCATCTGAATGGCTTGGGACATATTTTATACCAAGTCAGGTGGCGTACCCCATGATGGCCACTCACCATAGTCGTATCTGCTCTCATGCACAAGCCTTGTGAGCCAAGAGCTGCTTTTTTGGAAAATATTTCCCTATTACCATAACATCCGCAAGATGCATTGATCAAATGCATGTCATTTGTGCTTCTTAGCCCTACAACATTTTTCACCTGACATAGTAGTGCGAAGGATACACCAGTCCTTCATCATTGATTTATTTTCATCGAAATTAGGAGAATTTTCCTCCCAGTTTTGCGATAGGAGGGACCTGGATATAGAAGTGGGATAAAGTTGTAGTGTATTTTGTGATGCATGCACCATTCCAGTATGCAAAGCTCTAAACAGATGCTTTGAAAAGTTATTTCTGATCTTGCTGTTAAGTGACCGGCAAGTAACAAGCTGGGAATTGGAGAATTTGAATGGTCTAGGAGTGAACGCATCATAAAATTAACTTTACCCTATAAGCCTATGTTTGCAGTCAAGTGAGACCTACTTGGAGAAGTCGGTGGTAAAAAAAGACAGGGAGGGCCATGTCTTTTGCAATGCTTTATTTGTTATGGAGAGTTCAAGTGGGGGCCTACTAATAAAGAAAATGAGAGCCTACAAAATAACATTTTCTATACCTTCATTTCTGTGTTCCAAGCTTATCAGATGAGTCTGAACTTCCTCTCTGCCCTTGATGTTGTTTTCTGAAATGCCATGAGGAAAATATTAATCTTCAGCTATTGGCAGCTTTAAATGTCAGTCTCAACAAAGATCTAAAGGTGTGCCAACATGTTTAGCTTAAAGCCTATTAGATATGTTCATACACAACCTGTGCCAATAAGGCTTCAATCCATGTATGCAGTAAAAGTGAAGTTTATTTGGGGCATACATTGTTGTAAAATTCATGTTTATTCTAGTTCGCAATTAAGCTATATCTGTGAAGATAGCTTAATAAATGAATCAATGCTTTGAAAAAGAAATGTGATTTGAAAGGATCAAATCTTCTTATTTTATTAAAATTTACTTCATTTCTGCATACTGGCACAAAAAGGATCTTATAAGCATGACTTGTGCTGCCTAACGACAAGAAAATGTAAGTCACAAATTCCGCCTGAATTGTTTTATCACATATTGATCTTATTGCATCATGACCTACTGTCTCCATTATATATTGTTGTAATTATGTTTCAACTAAATTGAGATCAGTTTCAGAAGCTGACCTATATCTGCAGTTGTATGACAGAATGTGCACTACATGTTTTAGAATTTAATTTAGATCAGCCAGGTGATTTTTCCAGAAGGAAGCATAACAGTAAAACATCTTAAAAAAAACAAAAAAAAACAGATGAAGGACGGAATGCTGAACAATGCAAACATTCACCCCCTAGTCTCAGATGTGAGTCTAATCCATCATTTTTTTGCTCACCCCAGTTTTGACCCAGCCGTGTGCAAATCCGTCTTGACCCTGCTCTTCATGGGAACAGTCCAGCCCGAACTGCCAGGTCTGGTCCTCCCTGGACTGGAAATGAACATCCTGGGACCGGGTTTGGGGTCTCACCCCTCATCAGTCTGGTTAGCTTGAATCCAGTGGCACAGTGAGCACGGGACCCAAGTCTGGACATACTCTTCCCAGACAGGGTGAATGTTGGATTTGTTCAGCATTCCTTCCATCACCTGTTCTTTTTGTATTTGTCACCCTAAGTAAAATATCTAGCCAAGAAACTTTGTGGTATTCTCAAAATAACATTTGGACCTGGGTCCCAAAGGATTTAGGCTGTGTAGATATACCTTACTCCTTTCTTAGGTTTTTAATTTCTCCTGGATGTCCTTGCATGATTCACAAAGCCTTCCCTAGACTTGTTGTCTTATTCCAGACTTGGGTTGACTTATTCACAATGTCCTGGCATAGATCATGCTTGCTCATGTATGAAAAGTTTTACTAATCCACTCCAAGAGTATCTCTTGTCTTACTGCTGGAAATCATGAGTAAGTGTCTTGCCTAATTCTGGAATAAGGCAGAACCACCACTGAAAATAATTTGTGACTTTGGCCTGGATATTCAGGAGTAATCCATAGCTAAGACAGAAGTAAGGCACAACTACTCCCAGAAAAAGCATTGTAAATCACGTCTTTTGGCCTTATGTTGCATAAATCTACAGAATTTTTTTTCCGTAACCAATCCTATTCTCGCCAGTTGTCACGTATTCATTAAATTTAACAGAGCTTCCAGTCAATAGCAAATCAAAGCTCTGAGAAAAATAGGATTTTCTTGCACATTAGTGTTGCTTTGTGTGTTTCCTCCTTTTTACAGTTTACCCATATAGTAACGTGCCTAAAAGACTAATTTGCTCCTTGTTATGCATTGTTAGATGTTGTATTGATTAGATGTACTAACAGTGTCCCTCTTCTGTGCATGGATGGAATATTGAGTTTGCATGAAATAGTTGTGCATGACTTCCTTTTGTTGTTAGTGGTCGTATGTTAGTGAAAACTTACACTGCTTATATCAATGTGCTTTCAAACCATTTGTAGTAGTTTGCATGTGTCCTGTGTCTGTGTATTTTTGCAGCCTATACCAAGCCTAAACCAGGCCATCGTAAAACCGCTTCATATGGCAACATTCTGGATGTCCCTGCAATCATCATAACAGGTACCATAGATTCGCATTGCGCTTTCCTAAATCAAGGCGATGTATCACAATCACAAGATGAGCTTTTTGCTTCAGTTTCTTTAATTGTGTCTTTTTTTCACTTAAAACTCTATCTAAAAAAATGCCCCATGCAGAATTGATTTACTTTTTCTAATAGAAGTGACTGTGATGTCCTTCTTTGTCAATTTCTGATTTTATCATTGTAATACTTTGGGCAATCTACATTAAAGGCATTCACATGAGGAGGGACTCCATTATTATTTTTACTGGATTCAAAACGTTTAGGTACCACATAGTAGGATGTGGGTTTTCTTTTGTCACAGTTTCAAAATGGCATCTCACCAACATCATTCGTGATCTAAACAGTCTCAGAGCTACGTACTTGCCAACAGTCTTTGATTAATAAGAGGGAGGGTGTATTCAAATTTGGATACCACCAATTAGCTAAATGATTACATCATTGAAAAAACATCAGATGACCTTAGTCCCAAGCATGACACCACAGAAAACCACATTACGTGATATAGGGCACAGATTTGAGGATGGGACAGGGTTGCCTTTGTTCCATTTGACACACTTGCGAAACGTTGCATCGTCTACTAATGGGATAAGGTACACTGGAAAAAATGCCAAATAATAATAATTACCAACATTTTCAACAGAAAATATTTGTTATGAATTTGATTATTATTTGGGGGTGGGTGACTACCCACAACCACAGCCCTTGTGAGGAGGAACCTTTAATTCAGTAAATTAACCTGAACTCAAACTCTTGATTGCTATCCCACACACCAGACCAGCTTAACTTAAGGCAGTGTGTAAGCATTCATGCAATATCAAAACAGTAATAAACTAAAAATGGTTTACAATAGAAAATCCCACACTGACTTTGGAAAACAGAGGAACATTTGATAAACAAAATGACAAAAATTCTATAAGAGGAACCTGAGATATGAATTTGTAATTTTTCTTCCAATGAATAGTGCTAAGAAGCTTGGGGGTCCAATGTTAGTCACTGGTCGTGGCAGACTGGTCCTTGGGCACAATTTGCGACTGACCGCAATGGAAAACAAGTCTGATACACCAACCAGGCTCGTTCTGGTCAAAGATTTTACCTTCTGACGTAGTCATTTAAGTCCCAATCCATCACATGACTACACTTATGGGAGACACTTAGATACTCACATGGTGTCCGAAAGAGATCAACAACAGGGTCCAGTCCACATCCGGTTGCCACTGGGAAGCTGGTCAGTTGCAGAAAAGACCTCTTGTTGCTTGTTGTATCCCTGGAGCTTGGAACAGGAGGTCAGCCTTATGATCCTTGGAGTACACTTCTTTGTCTAAGGTGCAAGAGGAAGCAGGTCCAGTCCTACAGGGATCCTATCTGCCTCAGTACCAGCAGTGTTCTAAAGTGGTTGGCTGGTGATGCAACATTTATGTCCGGCACGAGCTAACCAATGGGGTAAATGATTTCTTGGCTGTCCCTAACCACTTTAGGCATTACCGAGATGGTAAAAGTCTTTGAACACGCTCACCTTGGGCCCCCCTAGGGTGTGTGGTAAGTGTAATATGGTAATATTAATGTCCTCCCATATGTAACACTAAGATCCAGTTTGAGTCAGCCTCAGTACCCCCAATAAACCCAGTAACAGAGGTCTGGTAGAACAAAAGCAGGGTTTTTCAGTAACCAGACAGTGGATACACAAAGGTTTTCTTGGCATCATGTTCTCTGCCTTTCAGGTGTGCCTGAATGATATATATATAACCCCTAAGAGACCTGTTAACCAGGATTTGACACTCCATCATGATTTGTCACCAATGTCAACAAGGATGCACACAGCCCCTACCCTGCATATTCAGTGAGGTTCAGCAGTGTCATCTCTGCCCATTCAGGTCAACCTGTCAATTGTCAGTGACCTATTGTAACAGCAACAGCTACGCCGAGGCACCCACTACCGCAGCAACAGAACCCAACCGGTTGCGTTGCATCCTGCTCAACACCCGCTCCGCACGCAAGCACGCCGTCGAGCTCTGGGACCTACTCACCACCACTTCACCAGACGTCGCCTTCCTGACCGAGACTGGATGAACGAAGCCTCCGCCCCAGACATCGCAGTGGCCATCCCGACGGATACAAGATCTTGCGCAGAGACCGCACAAATGGAGTCGAAGGAGGCATCGCCATAATCCACAAGAACACCATCAAGGTCTCCACAAACACCGACGACACCCTCACCGCCACCGAGCACATGCACTTCAAGATCCACACTGACCACAACACCACCCTCAGAGGTACCCTCATCTACAGACCACCCGGCCCACGTCCCCAATTCTGCAACTCCATCGCCGACTTAATCAGCACGCACGCCCTGACCTCCACCAACTACATCCTGCTCGGCGACCTGAACTACCATCTAGAGAACAACAACGACAGCAGCTCCTCCACCCTGGTCGACAACCTAGCCACCCTCGGAATGTAACAGATCGTCACTACCCCTACCCACATTGCCGGCCGCGCACTCGATGCCATCTTCACCTCCAGCTCACCTGGACTGACCACCACTGCGTCCACTTCACCTTCCAGAAACCCGTTACCCACCACCGCACTCTACAGATCCCCCGCCGACGCTGGGGCAAAGTCACCAAGGAACGACTAGAAACGCACCTTGCACTCAATCCTCCGACCAGCCCCATCGACCTCGAGGAGGGGGCCCGCTCCCTCAGACGCTGGATGGAGGATTGCGCCAACACCGAAGCGCCCATGAAACAACCCACCGACAGAGACACCAGCCAGAGAGCCAGCTGGTTCACCCCGGAGCTCATAGCCTCCAAGTGCACCTGCCGAAAACTCAAGAAGATCTGGCTCAACGATAGAACACCCGCCAACCACACAGCCCACAAAGACGCCATCCGCAACCATCACCACCTCATCAGGACCACCAAAAAAACCTCATTCAAAGACCGCCTTGACAACAACGCACACAACAGCAAAGAACTATTCAACATTGAGAAAGAACTCACCACTCCCAGCTCCTGCACGATCCCCTGACCTCTTGGCCCAACGTGAGCACCGAAGACGTAAGACCATGAGCACCGTCCACTCAGGCTCCCCGTCTGACCCGTTCCCCCACCACATCGCCGACAACCTCATCGCACCCCACCTGCGCAACATCATCAACCTCTCCTTCGAGACCGCCGCCTTCCCGAAGAGCTGGAAACACACTGAGATCAACGCCCTCCTGAAGAAACCCAAGGCCGGCCCGCGCGACCTCAAGAACTTCCGGACCATCTCCCTTCGTCCGTTCCCGGCGAAAGTCATAGAAAAGATCGTCAACACCCAGCTCACCCGCTACCTAGAAGACAACAGCATCCTGGACCCCTCCCAGTCAGGCTTCCGCAGCAACCACTGCACCGAGACCCCCCTCATCCTCCTGGACCTCTCTGCCGCCTTCGACACCGTCTGCCACCACACACTACGCACGCGCCTCTACTACACAGGAATCTGAGACAAGGCCCTGGACTGGACCAACTCCTTCCTCACCGACAGAACCCAGAGAGTCCTCCTCCCCCATTCCAATCCGGAACCACCAAAACCACCTGCGGCGTCCGCCAGGGATCCTCCCTCAGCCCAACTCTGTTCAACGTCTACATGCGCCCCCTCGCTCGCATCGCCAGAATACACGACCTCAAAATAATCTCCTTCGCCGACGTAACCCAGCTAATCCTCTCCCTTACCATGGACCCCCTCACCGCCAAATCCAACCTACACCTGGGCATGAGGCCGTCGCCGACTGGATGGAGGTAAGCCGACTCAAGCTGAACACGGACAAGACGGAGATCCTTATCCTCGGGCCCAACCCCTCAGCGTGGGACGACTCCTGGTGGCCCGCATCACTGGGAAAACCCCGGCACCAACCAACCTCGCACGCAACCTAGGGGTCATCCTCGACTCCAAGCTCAGCATGACCAACAGAGTCAACGCGGTCTTCTCCTCCTGCTTCCACACCCTCTGTATGCTCCGCAAGATCTACAGATGGATCCCGACGGACACACGGAAAACCGTCAGACACACCCTCGTCAGCAGTCGACTCGACTACGGAAACGCCCTCTACGCCGGAGCCCCGTCCAAACTCATCAACAGACTCCAAAGAATCCAGAACGCCTCCGCACGCCTGATCCTCAACGTCCAACGCCGAGACCACATCACCCCGAACCTAAGAGACCTGTACTGGCTCCCCGTCGACAAAAGAATCACATTCAAACTCATGATCCACGCACACAAGGCACTCCACATTACCGGCCCTGCCTACCTCAACGACAGAATCTCCTTCTACGTACCCAACAGGAAACTCCGCTCCGCACACCTGTCCCTGGCCACCGTCCCGCGCATTCACAGAACCACTTCTGGGGGCAGATCCTTCTCCCACCGGGCCGCCAACTCCTGGAACGCCCTCCCCCTCCTTCTACGTCAGACCACAGCCCTCCCGGCCTTTAGAAGACTGCTCAAGACCTGGCTCTTCGACCACTAGTGGTGTGGTGTGGCTCACTGGTTAGAGGCGGCAGACCCGGGAGCAGAGGACAGCCCGGGACCAGGGTTCAATTCCCGAAGCGGCAGGGTCGTGGACCAGGGTCAGCGGACTCGATAATTCTCACCACGGTGCCTACTCTAACCAGGGATCACACTCGGCAACTCTGGGCATTAGCTTGCCTCATCTCCACAACGGCCCCCCACATACGCCGGGGATGCCTGGTTTCACCTTGGAGATACCCAGTAGGGACCATCTCACAGGGAAAGCCAGGACGGGTTCCCCCGCGGTCTACTGCGCAGAGATACTCCTTCGGGAGTCGATTCTAGCGCATTACAAACCCACAATTAAAACAATTAAAACTAGCTGCAGCCATACCCTCCCTCCCCCCCCCCCCCCGCCCCAGCGCCTTGAGACCCTATCAGGTAAGTAGTGCGCTCTACAATTGATTGATTGATTGATTGTATAGCTCCTCTGAGGAATTTCTCATCTCAATCACACCTATTCAGATGCTGATCTCTGGTTGGGGAAGCTGGAGAGCAAACACGAAAGCCCCCAAGACCTCCTTCAGACAGGGAAAAAGTTCCTAAAAGTTACTTTTCTTTTATAGTAATTAAAAATCCTACTTCATTAAATTGGATTTTTAAATAAAACTCTTTTTTGCTTTCAGTATTAATTAGGAATTAAACAAAACCAAAAAGGAGGGTTCATATAGGCAGTGTGTTCCTTATTACATGCTGCAGTCAGTAGAGCAACAGTCTACAATATGTATGTAATTAAAGCAATCAAAGGCCTGATCTATAATAAAAGCTCCCAACCAGTCTTATCTCCGCTTGTGAAGATCCACCATTCACTCAAAATGTTGGTATGTTTTCTCTGCACACCTCTTGATGTGTTAACTAATTCCTCTGTTTTGGCACAGAAGTCCATTCCCCTGACCCATTCCTCTAGTGCAGAATTGTTTTCTTCTCGCCAATGGTGAACCAAATCTCTTTTAGGATTAATAGGCAGATGGCAATTAATGTATGGATATGATGCTGGCAACCCAAATGTTCCTTTATGATGAGAAGGATCATTTTGGTGTCTAAGGTAATCATTCTTCCCATCACATTTCCTAATATGTCCCTGATTGCAGCCAGTACTCCATCACTAGTGGCCAGTTCCAGATCATGTTATAGTATGTACCTAGGGAGGATTTGCGTCCCTGAAAATATGGGTTTCCTAATTTCTCCATCTTCCAGACTTTTGTGTGGGATTGTATTGATATCTGTGTAGATATTTAACTTGAATGAGAGGGAGTATGAAGAAAATGGACCGCATCCTTGGTGCCATCTTCGCTTCAGCCCAGTCATCATCGTGAAGGTTCCCCAAATTGCCATTTTCTAGGCCCCAGCTGGGAACTCAAAAGTACAGATTATAAACATTAATCTTTAACTTTTGACAGGAACCAGCTAAAATAGTTATTCAAAGTTTTTTCTTATCTATTACAGGGGTAATGCATTGGTGAAGTCTGCTTTACAATAAATACTTGAGAAAAGTAATGTTTTAGAAAGTTACATTTTCCCTGTCTGAAGCTCATGCAGGCTAAATTGCATTAGCTCTTCATCAGCTCCCCAGCAGTGCTTAGCCTTAATGAGGTGTGAAAGCTGCTCCCAGAGCAGCAATAATGGCATGGGTGTAGGGAGGTGTAAATGGAAATCAGATGGATGGATGCAGAGTAATATGAGGATGGCTAAATGGTTGGGTGAAAAGATGACAAAGTAAATGGAAATCTGAGAAGATGGGTGGGTAGGTGAATGGATAGCAGCGTAAATGAAAATCTGAGATGATAGGTGAAGGATAGCAGCATAAATGGAAATCTGAGGGATGGGAGGGCGGTAGGCTGGTAGCATGAATGGAAATCAGAGAATGGATAAAATAATGATCAATTGATGGATGAAAGTTTATTGATAGGTAAGTCAAAGGATGTGTGGATAGATGTGTGATGCTTGCATAGATCATGGCATGGTGAAAGACTGACTGATGGATGGATGAACGAATGAATGGATGACAGAAGGAATGGATGACAATTGTAAAGGTGAAATGGTAGAAATCATCATTGTCACCCTTATTATTTATTAATTTGTCTCTTCGCCCACTATTATACTCCCTAAGGAATGCCAAAGTCACCATCTATAATTACACGAATGATCTCCAACTTGTCTTTCCTCTTAATACCACAGACTCTGTGGTGGAATTTCAAAACACCATGATACACATACAGAGGTGGATGAGTCTTAATCACCTGAAGCTTAACCCAGGCAAGACAGAATTTATCTTGCCTGGGAAAAGCGAACTAAGTTGGAGTCCATGCTTTTGGCCATCTAGCATGGGGGCTCCACCAATGAGATCTTTCTCGGTTAAAAGGCTGGGAGTTACACTTAGTGCAGATCTTTCTTTGAAAGGACAAGTTGGCACAGTAGTCTCTGCCAGCTTCTTTCAACTTAAGAAAATAAAAAAAATAGCCCAGTTCCTTACGCAAGCCGCACTTACTCAGGTTGTCATTGCCCTTGTTTTGTCCCGACTGGACTTCTCAAACAGTCTTTATTTGGGACTTCCAGCGGGCTTGCAAAAAAGACTCCAACTTGTTCAGAATTAAGCTGCTAGGCTTATTCTTAAACAAGCAAAATGACAGTCTATTAGACCTGGCTTGAAACAACTTCACTGGCTGCCTGTGGCACAGCGAATTGCGTTTAAAACTGGATGTATTATTTTTAAAACTTTACAGGACACAGGTCCGAAATTTATAAAAAAAAAAAAAAAAAAACCTCTTTTCTAGATATAACCCTTCACTAAATCTTCGTTCTGCCTATAAAGCTTTATTGGTTGTCCCGCCCTTTAAGAAAAAAACGCCTTGGCGGTTGCTGCTTTGACGATCTTGTAGCCACCTTTTGGAATTCGCTACTGTTTTCTTTAAAAAAGAGCTCAGATCTTCTCACTTTTAGACACTCTCTTAAAACATGGCTTTTCAATCAGGCTTACTGTTGAGATTTTATGTGTTATGTTCCCTTTGATAGCGCCATGAAGCCTCCGGGCGTACGAGCGCCTAATAAATAAATATTAACATAACATAACGTCAGCAGAGTGGATGGATGAAAGGGTGAAAGGATGAACGGGTGAAAGGATGAATGGATAGATGTTTGTTTGGAAGAGACATGGGTGCTCTTCTAGGGACGTTTGTGCTCACTTGCTTCGCTTTCATGGTGCCATCAGTGCTTTGCTTCTAAGTGGAGGATGTTTTAATAATCTGGCTACTACCAGGGCTTTCCCAGTAACTGATACCTGAAAATGAGTGGTATGCTAGCCACCAGAAATATTGACATTCTTTGACTTTGTCTCACTGATTAAAATTTATTTTTGGTTAGGGCGTCTTTCAACTGTGCCTTTTGAAACCCAAGTGCGTTCTTATCCAGCAATGCAAAAGTCCAGATATATTTGTCAATTACTTAATCAGCATCTTTAAAATTGCGGTATTAGCAATTTATTTTGAGTTTGTTATTTAACTTGGCTTCTTAACCACATGGCTGCTAGGCGTTTTCCCGTCCTGCGCTGAAGAACCAAAATTACCATTATTGATGACGAGCTGGCCTTGTCATCCGCGCATGGCAGGTAAGCGCCATGACGAGCCCAGCTCGTCATTAGCTTCGAAGGGGTTAAATATGACACTGCTATAAATAAAGCAGTTTATATCCAGCTTCAAAGCCGTAAGTAGGCGGCGTGGCCAAAACTCTTCGAGGTGAATGCTGAACGCTATGACTAAACATGTTTGTTAATACCTCCTATGGAACCTCAATTGTATCAGGTCTATCTGGACATATTGATGGCTTGGTGCTCTACAATGCACTCTGTAGTCCTGACACTGAAGCAAAAAGTATTTCTTGACGATCGCTGGGAATCTCTTTGCCTGAACATGTTGCCATCTGCAGTGTATTTGCTGAGTTACAGTTGCGTATCGCTTACAGCTTGATTTTCAGCATGCTGCCTAGATTTTCCCTTTACAGCTGGCTGCAGGTGTTCCAAGTAATCTGAAATTCCTATTGCCTTTATTTTCAGCAAAACCTAATCCTACGTTTTTATGTTTTAGCAACATCTGTCTAATGTTTCATCCGCCTGTTTGCAGTGCTCTTTAAATTCACAAATGTGACCCTGAATTGAGGATTCCAGTCACGGATTGTGTGTGTGCCAGAAGCGTCACGTGCACGTGTTATTTTTCTGTGTGTCACAGCCTTTCGAGCTAATTAAAGAAATAAAGAATGCAACCACGTCTGCCCCAAACGTTCCTTGTCTTGGCATCGACTAATCATACTAATCTCCACTTGCCTCTTGAAATTGTGTGCCATTTATCCACCAAGAATTACATTTTGCACTCAGTACACTTTTATATATAGTAATATTTGACCTGTTCTTTAATGACCGTGTTGCTTGTCAGGGATTTGCTGATGTGAATTTTGTGCTGACTAGAGTTGTCCGCTGTCCCGATGCACACTGGGTTCTCTAAGACCATGTTCAGCCCCTAATAAAAGCAGCCATTGCATGGCTGACTTATTACCCAGTAAGCAGGTAGGGTAGAAAACTAAATTATTACCCAGTAAGCGGGTGGGTAGGGTAGAAAACCAAATTATTACCCAGTAAGCAGGTAGGGGAGAAAACCAAATTATTACCCAGTAAGCAGGTAGGTAGGGTAGAAAACCAAATTATTACCCAGTAAGCAGGTAGGTAGGGTAGAAAGCCAGATAACAACTTTTCACCCTTCCTAAGCTCCGTAGACTGGTAGAACACGGTTGGAAGGGAGCGAATGAGACTAAAAGAAAATAGGATTTGGAAAGCAGTTAAAAAAAACGCGGTTTAAAAAAAACGCGAGAGGCACGCCACGAGAGCGCTGCCTAACCAGCTGAGTGGCGAGTGATGTGGGCGCGCGGAGCCGCAACTGTTCTAGTGCAGGCTCTGACTGCGACCTGCCAGGCGAGGACTTACGTAATGCCGCCATCAGGGACCTGGAATGCGGGGCATTGTCTCAGCTGTTACTCGCAGCATTTTGGTGCTTCCTTTCGGACAGCTGATCTCCCAACTCAGGAGACAACATAAACAAGCATATTCGTAAAAAGAAACTGCTGGGGCGAGCATGCCCGCCTCGCGCCCCGCTCATTTTGGGCGGTGCTCTGGGCTCGGTGCAAGCTGTGTCGGACACAGCAGCAGATAGACGCAGCACTAGCAGATAGAGACAGTAGCAGGTTGCAGGGTTGAGCATTACTAGCAGGTGGTGGGAGTCGTTGTACCATTCTTTTTCATTGACCGCTAGAGTTCAGTTTGAGGAACTTGACCGTGAGGGCTAATATTGAGTAGATTGAGTGCAACAGCTCAATTTTGCTCCTGGTTTGCACGAAAAAATCATGGCTTGGCGTTAATTTAGACTGGATAAAAGACAACAGTTGTATGTTGTCCTAGTGTGCCTGAAGCTGGCTTTAGAAGGGTTCCTCGGATGAGGCAGTACTGTACTCGCGCCACTGGTTCCCGCGAGCTCAGACTTATGTCAGCAATCCCGCTGTAGAAACCACATCACGTAAGTCCCTGGAAATAGATGCCGTCATCAGTCGCAGCCCCCAGGCGCAGCGACTGTTGGAACACATGTGACCGAAGATGGCGGAGGCGAGGGCAGCTATTCATGTGGTAGGAGTGGTCATTGTATTAGGAGACTTCTGATGACAGCCCGGCGTTTTTTGAGTTAAAACTCGGCAGCTGTCTGCCCCCTCTCGCTCTCCCTCCCGCCCGCTCTCGCTGTCTATGGATTTGTACAAATTCCAAGCTCCCGGTGCAGCAAGTCGCGCCCTCTTATTTGGTTTCTAAAGACAATTCCTTATTTTATCTCCTGTCCAGCAGGCAACGGGCAGCAGCGGCGCAGGTCCATCCAAGATCTGAGCGTAACTGGCACAGAGTCCGGTCCGGTAAGGAGCTTTCTCTGTCATTTCAAATCTACTGTACACCATCGCACGATGTTGAGGCTGTTTGTCATGAGTACTTTAAAGTGCATCTGCACAGCTGTTTGTTTGTGTTTGCCAGATTCATGCAGTGTTCTACAGAGGGGTTGATGGTGTCCTTTAAAAAAACACTGTACTCGTGTTTAAAGTAATACAATTTAATGGAGCTGCATTATCCTGTAATGTAAGTTTTACAAAAATAACACTGTAGCTATTGATACCTCGTGCTTATTTCAAATGCAGCTTTAGTTCTATTACTGTCAATGAAAGGGTAACAAGAGTAACACCACCGTTTTACTGAAATGGTACTGTTAGCAGATATAATGTACAGTGCTGACAATTATTGAAATGTCTTCTGTTTATTGAACGTGCACAATATCATGTGTCTGTAAGCATTGCACGATTGAAATGCCTTCTGGAGCTCATGCTTGTTTTTCTTCGTACCGTTATCGCTCAATTGTTAGCGAATGTTGCGCCTCTCTGGAGATGCATGCAGGCCACTCTTTGACGTGGAAAACGTTCTGCACACTTTTTTTGTTGGTCAAAGTCTTTGGTGCATGTGAGACAATAAAACATTTGCTTGAGGCACGGAGCCGGTATCCTATATCGTCATGCGCCTTTCAATATTTATAAATGCGCTGCTTTATTTTTCAAATTCTTTTCACCCAGAAAACTCTGAACTTGATTTAAAAATTAAAAAGAAGTGTATAAATGTAAAGGGAAATGCCTGCCATGGTTAATTTACTTTTTACAGACTCTGAACTGAAACATGCTCCAACCATTTGTTTCTGTGCATTAGGCCCATAGACAAGATTCATGGGCCTCCGGGAGAAGAGATAGCTATTTTTTAGTCATGCTAAGTACACCTTTTGCCTCAAATGCCCGCTGAGTGAGTACAGCAGCCAGCCTATCCCCAGCATCATAAAAGCCTTGGTCTGCAGGAGCCTACGCTTTCATGCCATATGCAGAATGCAGGAAGATAAAGCAAAGGGCAATCACTAAAGTCTTCTCTTTAATCCTACACCAGTAAAAATGTACCTAGCGTAGTGCTTTTACAGACAAGTTGGCAGGGAGAAGCAACACTGATTGCGCACAGGGTGCTGCACACAAGTGAGAATCAGAAAACACATGCACTCTTATTGAGTGGAAAAATAGTTCCCTGCATGTGAGTGGTGGAAGAATATAAGTCATCCGGTGAAAAAGGATGATTAAGAGGCTATGCTCTAGGGGAGGGACAAACGCAAGAATGGGAAGGAAGACCATAAAAAAGCAAGCAAATGAAAGTGACAAGAAAGCCACCAATTGTAGGTTTTGGGCAGGGTCATTTTTTTCCTTTTAACACCTTCAGCGCGGTGCGAATTCACGCGCTGTGCTGAAGGTTATAATGAGCCAACGGGCTCATGACGGAACCGTTCCGTCTATAGCATCGAAAGGGTTAAAAGTTATGAAAATCACCCCTTGCCTTTCCCAGACTGCTGAACAAACCCTGACCCAGTCATTATTAAGATCTGACTTGATTACTGCAACTCGCTGTTCATTGGCCTTTATGAAGTTGTTTTGTTCAAACGTTGACTGATCCGAAATGTAGCAGTGTGCCTTTTCAATTGCAATCTTCAATTACAGTAGGTCCTCCCAAATATCTCCTCTCCTCCAAGGTCTGCATTGGCTTTCTGTCTGCAAGCAGGCCACTTTCATAGCCCTCTGTCACAAAGTGCTTCAGTACCCCTTCCACAATACCTTCTATTCTATTTTTAAGAAATACACGCACTCTAGATCCCTCTTCTCCAGCAGTTCCTATTTAGTCATCATTCCTAGAATCAATAAATTACGCTCAGGCAGTCAATCCTTTGTGTAAGAAATTGGATTATTACTTTTGGAGAATGACTCCACCCCAAGGAAGAATCTCAACCTTTAGCAGGGTGAACCCTCAAAGTCACTAAAGTAACCTGAGTTCAGCTCCCTGGCAGCTATGGCAGAGAGAAGACCAGCTCAATTTAGGTCAACGTGTAAAGTCCTTTACAGTACCAAAACAGTATCTAGGTCAAAAATCAAAACAATAAAATTCCAAGCAGAATTAGAAAAATAGACTATAAATTAATAAAATGACATCAAATTGACCAAAATCCAGGAGGGGAACAATACATAGAAATGTTTAAAGTTTTAATCAGGAATAGCTGTAAGAAGTAAAAAAAAAAAAAGCATCAATGATAGTCAATGGTTGAAGTAGATTGGGACCTAGGTGCAATTTGAGGCTGACCTCGATGGTGTGCAGGTCGGATATAACAACCAGGTTTTCCTGGTCAAAGATTTTACCTTCTGACTTAGTCTTTAAGTCGCAATTCACCACAGGTGTATACTTTTAAAGTGTCCTGGACCTCAGAAGAGTTGCTTTGAGACTGCAGGGTGTCTGGCAGAAGCCTACAGCCAAGGTAAAGTCCACTTTCCTTTGCCGCTGGGCAGTTGCAACAAAAGGCTTTTGTAGCTTGTTAAATCCCTCTACCTTGAAAAAGAGGTCAGTTTATGAACCTTAGAGTCCACATCTTATTTCCACATCTTATTCCCGGCTACAAAAGGGAGTGGGTCCAGTCCTTCAGGGCTCCTCTTCGGTTCTTCCTCAGGTCCAGCAGTGTTCCGAAGTGGGTGTCCGGAAGTGGTACATATATGCCTGTCATGAACTAGATGGTGGGAATGACTCCTAGGCACACCCTAACCAATGGGTTATACGTTCCCAGACTCCACCATACCCACTTTAGGCATTTTCTAGATGGCATAAGTCTTTAATGCGCTAAACGTTGGCTATGATGACTGGAGGTGTGTTTGGGAACTGTACTGTGGTAATTTCAAAGTGTCCTCCCACATCTAACACTACATTTCAATGTGGAGAAGTCACTTTACCCACAATAAACCCAGTGGCAGAAGTCTGGTTGCTGGAAAAGCCAGCTTTTGTCCTACCAAACAGTGGATGCACAAGAATTGTCTTGGCATTCTGTTTCCTTCCTTTCAAGTGTTCATGTAAACCTAGAAGACCAGGGAAGCAGGATTTGACACTGTAATGTAAAAAAGAATGTTCACAGGCCTCATCCCTCTGCTGTTCAAAAGTGTCATTTCTGCTTATTGAGGGGGAAGGGGGTACCATGGAACCAGGGCTAGTTTGCCCAGGCTCCCAATGGTAATAGCGGTGGTGATTGGACCAGGTCGGGTGCAGACCCAGAAGCATTAAAGTATTTCCGGTGTAGCAAAAATCCTATGGTGGAGCAATATGCTTTGGTATATTAATAGATTAACTTTCCTCTAAGAACCAATGTAATAATATTACTGTTACATATCTAGTGCTTATTCCATAAAAAATGTTTTAACTCCTACTCAAAGTAAACACTCAGACGATGTGTTTGTTCGGTATTTTGTAACGCTTAACTTAGTGTGTTTGTTGCAGCTTCGTTCCTTTTTTGCTGGAAATTTAAGCTGATGAGCCCATATATCTCCATGTAGTGTAGTCTGAAGTTATTGAAGTACATATTTTTCAGTAGTGTTATTGCAATATATCAAGTCTTGTAGGCAGACTTACATTGTTGGCACAGGTTGGCACCCCGGCCCTTCTTTTTGCTAATAGGAGCACATAGGGCCAGGAAGTCGCCAATATCCCATGGGTACTTACTATTACCTAACATACATGAATGTCAAATATAATGTCCCAAGTCCATTTCTTATTTTTTTTAGATTAAGCATCGTAAGTCCCCAGGCTGTATTAATTACTTTTTCACACAAAACAATTTTTATCATAACATTTTTACACAATAACCACACTATTAACATACTCGTTTACTAGTGAGACCCAGCCTTAACAGAGACTAGTAAATGAGAATCACCTAACCATAACTAGTCTCTTCCTGTGGAACCATCAAAACTTTCCATAGCCGAACAGAGTGAGATCAAGACTGGTTCTGTGCCCCTTCCTCTTACACCTCCTCTGTCCCAAAGGATGGGGGCTGCCCTAATGGAAGGCCCCCCGTTCCCTCTCCTGTACCATGGCTCTCCATCCTCAGAGTGTTCTTGTGCAGTGAGCCTGGCTGCACTTATATTACCTGCCGCGGGCACCCCCTACTTCCCGGATCCTCGCCCCCCCAAGGGGCACTGCTAGCTTTGTGTCCAAATGCGCCTGTGAGGGTGGTTGATGGTTAAGGACCACGTGTCAGCGATCGCCCGAACCCCCTGCGACCCTGCCACCTCCCTGCGACCTGGTGGCAGCACCCGTTAGAGGGTCCATGGATGCTGATGTTAAATGTGTAATAAAAAGGATGCCGACAAGGGACCCGAAGGTGGGTCTCTACCCACGCCATGCACATGGCACTTTGGCCTTGCCAGGCCAGCAAATTTTCCTGAAACATTGCATTACCTTCTATCGAGAGGTGCACTCATTCCTGTAATTAAAGAAAACACTCATCTTTGATGTGCCCATGAGGTATAGCTGACAAACGAGCCGTCCTACACAACTTAACCACCTTTCGGTTCAACCAGTACCCCAACTCATTGGTAGCCCTTACCCACTTACCATCTCTCCAATTCAACCTCGAACAATGTTGGGCCGCGCAATTTTTGCCTCCAGGAACTTCTTTGAGAGCCAACACATTTCAATGACAATCAACTCAAACAAGTCTCTCCGACCTAGCTCTGTCAAATCATTGCCTCCTAGGTGCATTGCTATCACACCTGGGAGCGTAAGCCTCTGGGGCAACATTTTTGTCAGTGCAGCTCTCCAGTGGGCTAGGAGTAGCACCTGTTGTGTTTAGAAAGTCAGCTGATATCCATCTTTCTTTACTTGTAATGTGTAGTCACTCTCAGAATGAAAGTTTTTCTCACGCCTCACATAGGAGTGGCTCAACACCAGCACATCTGGAATGCCTCTTGCTCCAGCGTAGACCAGAGGCAGTGAAGTATCAATCGGCTGCATCACTTTAACATCTCCTCCACTTGTGTTTACAGAAGAAAATTGTAAGGAATTAGGAAAATCATACAAGAAGAATGTTACCTTCACAACATGTTCAGTCTCACACAGTGCTTGTAGCAAACAGACTGCCATCTGCCTGTCCTTTGTATAGCCTGTCCTGATAATCCCATGCTTGCAGCAGCGGTCGCTGCGCCAATCCGAAATGATTGGGAAGTATAGTCTGCCGGATCCAAACCTGCTGACACCAGAGCCCTGCTGAGCACCCTGGCAAACTGAAACCTTGTGAGTGGCGTACCAAAAAGTAGGCCTACCGTTCCTTGTACCCTGTGGGCCATAAAGGCTTCCAGATTCCCTAGTGGACAACAGTCATTCCCTGGGGATCGGTGAATCAGTATGTGATCTCCCTTACCCTTGTGGTCGGTCTTAGAATGGGTAATGGTGACAGCCAGGTAGCCATTTGGCCATTGAATATCTGTTTGCTCCCCTCATGTCATTTTTGTTATTCGCTACCAGCTCTCCCACCCTCCATGCCCCATAAAATGCTTAAGAGAACTCTGCCCTAAAAAGGCGAACCTCATCTGGTGATCTACATAGACTGGCCATGATATTAGCCAGTTTTGATGCTTCTATGGGGCATCTGGAGTCTTACCTACACCCCTCTATGCACTGCAAGCCCTTCAGTCCCCTTTGCACCAGGAATGCTTTTGCCCCATCCGTGTAGCCCTGCATCTTCGCCGAAAAGGGAATTGCCACCATATGTCGCTTGGCATAGGACACTGGTCACCCAGGCCCTCTATAAGTACCCTAGGAATGTGATTACTGATTCAGGTGAAAAACATTCACCTGCGATATGAGCAGTATGTATGCCCCTTCGTAGGCACACTTGGTCCTGGGTGCTAAACTGGCCGCAACAAGGTCTGGTAGACTGGGGCACCAAGCTGCCAGAGTTGCTCCGGGAAGGGTGATAGGAACTTCGCTGGTTCTGGGTGGTGATACCTGAAACATGCATCTTAAGCAAGATAAAGCATCTGTGGCATTGTTCAATACACCAGGCACATGTTTTGATGTGAAATCAACATTTAGTCTCAAGCATAGCAATATGATTTCTTTCAGTAATCGCAAGATCATCTTACACTTGGCTGCTTGTTGATTAATGCATTCCACCACAGTCATTATATCTGACCAGATAAGCAATGACTGATTGCGAAACTGCTCTGGCCATATAGTGAAGGCTACCAAAATGGGAAAGAGCTCTAGGAACCCAATGTTCGCAGCCAACCCAGATTCTACCCAGTCTCCTGGCAATCGTTGTGCACACCATGATGTCCCCAAATGCCTCAAACGCCTGCGCTGACTGCAGCATCTCTAAAGAGATCAACTCCTTATTGGTCTTGGCAGAGCTTTGCCATACCACCGCCCCATTGAAATCCTTCAAAACTGCTTCCCATATTCTCATGCCCTGGCAGACCTCACTTGTCCACCTAGTATGATGGTGGTTCAACTTCAGACCAAATATGGAAAACCGTCAGACCATGGGTATGATGTAGAGTACAAAATTCAACTCTCCCACTACCACCTGTAACTGATGTAGTATCACATTTGGGGTTTTAAGGCATTCTTCCAACGCCTTTGTGAATGCCCTGACCTCTCCTGGGAGAGCTTGGACACGCCTGCTCTAGAATCCAGTTCTATCCCTAGGAATTTAATTGTGGTTGCTGGTCCACAGGTCTTTGCTTGTGCAAGTTGTACCCCAATATACTCCTCCATTCCTGGAAGCATTCTGAAGCCTTCCCACACTCCTCCGTTTCAGGCAAGCCCAGGAATAAGCAGTCATCCAAATAATGCAGAGCCTAATGGTGTCGTCCTCTCTGTCTAAATACCCATTCCAAGAAGGTACTAAACCTCTCAAAGTAAGAACAGGAAACTGAACAGCCCCTAGGCATACATTTGTCAATGTAGAAGGCATCTTCAAATTGGAAACCCAATTAATGAAAGTCCTTGGGGTGCACTGGAAGCAGCCGAAAAGCATATTCTATATTTCCCTTTGCTAGCAAGGTCCTGGAGAATTGTAATTGCCTGATCTAGTGAGGCATACTTAACTGAGCACAATGTTCTATCGATAGCCTCATTGACCGACTGACCCCTAGGTGCTGGCAGGTTATGTATCAGACGGTACACCCTCTGGTCTTTTTTCGGGACTACCCTCAAAGGAACACACAAAGTTCTTCAAAGGGATGGTATCAAAAGGACCTGCCACCCTCCCCAAATTCTTCTCTTTCCTAATTTTCTCTGGCAATGCTAGGGTTAGCCCTTAATGACTGCTGGTTCCTGCAATAGGTCACACTTACACAACCATTGCTTTCCATATTACCAGGGAGGGGGCCTTGTCCAATAATGAGTGCTCATTCATGTTTTTGGGGCCCCTAGCCTTTGTCTTTGTAAAACACTTGGACTCTGGGTATGAGGGTAGGCTGCAGAAAGAACATTGCTCAAACTTGCACATCTCTGGAGCAAGCTTTTTTTTTGAAGTCCCAGCATGCCCCCTTTCTTGTCTTGCCACCTGAGTTACTGTTTGCCCCTGAGCCCTCCCAAAAGGGCTGGCTTGAAGCAACCTCCACCTTCAGTTTATTGTGGCTCAACCATGTGTTCATATCGATCTCATCCCACCTCAAATGTGGGTCTATTGACCTTAATACACCTGAATTCCTTGTCATAGTGCCTCCAAACTCATCATGCACACAACTATCCTCTTTTGGTAGAATGCCGGCTGCCCCCCACCCCAGAGTTGGGACTCTACCCGCAATGATTGCCTGGAAAGTTGAGAAACCTTTGATCCAATTTATAATAGTCTCTTACACCCTCTTCTTGTAAGTCTAATTCCCACACTCCCTAGAATGCGAGCACTCCTTGCACCGTTTGCTCTCCTCTCTGTCAGGCACATCTACAATGAATTCACGCATATCAAAATAAGTCATTTTCCAGATCTTCTCTTTAACATCCTGATGCACATGCCTGCCCAACTGATCGAGCTCTGAACGTCCATCCCCCAAACCCAAGCTTGGCAATGGCGGCAGCATACCTGTAGGCGTAAAAACTTTAAGGAGGGGTAGGGACTGTCTGCTGCCGGCACTGTTTGCACCACACTACCCGCTTGGGAGGTACCAGCTACTACTGACCCATGCACTGCTGAAGCACCTGTCACCCCTACCTTTCCTTGTATACCTTTGCCATCCAAATGTGCCACCAGCCTCTTGGCTCTTTCAACATGGTCGCTCTCCACTACCCCTGCCAGTGCCCCTCCCAATAAGGGTACGGACCGCACGCCTAACTTTGAAAGCTAATGCAAAATACTGGCTAAGTTCGCCACTAACTGCGGCTGTCCTGCAATGCCCACTGGCCTCACCCCACTCACCATGAAGTCATTACCAGTCTATACACTGCTGCTTTTCGCTGCCGGCACTGCAACAGTAGGAGGGCTGCCCTACCCTTCAGTAGGACTTACCCCGCCACAACCTCTGTAGGAACACTGCCCTGCCCGTCACATATACTGCCCACCAGCATGACCTCGGGGGTGGCTCGCAGTCTTTGACCCCCTTGCCCACCAACATGCTTCCTCACTAGGGAAAACACAGGCTGAGGAGCAGCCCCTGGCCTCTGAGGCCTATTCACCCACACTGCTGGCTCTTCTTGCTGCCCCCTTGGGTGCCATGTGAACACAAAAGCGCCAACATCTCATCCATCCTACGCATCATTTCCTCCATCTTAATAATTGGGCGTGCCCTCTTAGCACCCTTCCTTGCTCCCCCAGACATATTTGCAGAGTAAACAATACCTTATGCTACTTGGACTCTTAAATATGATGTATTCCCTGATGCAACAAGCACCAACTCACAGGAAAAGTTAAACTTACTATGCAGCACCAATTGCTGTGGCAAAAAAACTAGTTGCCCTTCCTAAAAATAAAAATGTGTCTATCCTAACCAAGCCCTTCCAGCTTGATGAAAGCACAAGCCTGTACTAGGAACTACGATAGATTGTCCCCAAAAAGCATTCAAAGGTGCAACAACACATAACAAAGTGCTCCTGTGCTTAGATCATAACTTCTACGAATAATTCAGTTCGCTCTTCACTGCCCAAAAACCCTTTTTCTCTCTCACACGCGCTCCCAAAAAATCACACCAACCGTGCACCCTTTACCTTGCGTGCCCCCTCGCGCCCTCCAGAGCCGCCACAGAGAGTCCACTAATAAAACCACAACTCTTGGGCTAGACAAGAAATATGGCACTGAATCAACAAAATGTAACTGAAGTTAGCTTTGTTTATGTGGATTCCATAAAACTAGTCATTCAAATGTTTTCCCATTTCCAAGTGTCACATTTACAAACACCAAGCATCTTGCTCCAAGTGACCTGTAGACATGATGCCTTATTTATAACTTTAAAACAAACATTTGTTTTATTGGAAGGAATTTTATGTGATTAAACATACTTAATAAAACATTAGGTGGTATTTGGCTTAATTGAAATTGGAGAAAGACATTGATACTTAATGTTTAATTTAAAATGTTTTCTTCACTTTACATTTCTCCCATTAAAAAACAATGACTATTTTTCAGTTATAAATATGGCACAGTCTACTTGCCACTGGGAGCAAAGGCCTTCTACTTGTAAGGCACTTTGAAATGGGAGAAAATTAAACTGAAGAGCTAATCATTAAGGTAACCTTTTCATTTTTTTTTTTATTTAAAACCATTCAGAAACATAATTTTGTTATCACGCTCCAATATAGAGTCGAAAAAGCATTTTATTTAAGAGTTAAATGCTTCAGTTCTTAAGCTCTGTGACCCAGCCTGGCCCTTAAATCTGACTGGAGCACTGCTCATTATCAGTCTCTGCTGTCTGTAGCCTGACGATAATGGACAGTAAACACAGCATTCCCTTATCCTTAAAAGAAAAATGTGACACTCTGCTTATTTGAAAATGAACTGAACGGCTGCGAGCTACTTTGAAGGTGTCTGGGAGCTTCTGATAGCTCTCGATCGACTAGTTGGGTAGACAGCCTAACTTTTTGAATTGCGAGTGCATCAGGAATGTGCACTTTGGATATATATCCTTCGTATAGGTTAGCCCTAGGTTGCCCAGTTGTTGCTTTGTCTTTGCCTTGCTTCTAATGTAATCAGGACGCAAGCGTTATCTAATAGTAATAATTCAGCTGAGTAGGTTATTGCATTGCAAAGGAAACCAGCTAGCTGATGCCAGGCTGAATTTGTCCAAACTACAATATCTACATGTGACATATGTCTTCAAGATATCAGACTTAGCTGGATTGCCTCCTCCTTTACAGAAACCGTTGTACCACATATTCCACACGGGTTTGTTTCGGGGAAATATCCGGGATATGGAAATTAAAAGTGTCTTTTTGAAACCCTTATGATCCAGATAGCGCACACATTCCCTTTTTTCATTGTCTTTAGTCCAGTTATACTTTTTACTGCTCTAGTGGAGAAGTGTGGCTCACTGGTTAGAGGAGGCAGACCCTGATGCAGAGGTCAGACCCGGGACGAGGGTTCAATTCCCGACGCGGCAGGGTCTTGAGCTCAAAATGTCCACGGACTCGATAATTCTCGCCTCGGTGCCTACTTGAATCATGGGTTCACACTCTGCAACTCTGGGCAATAGCTTGCTTAATCTCCACTACGGCCCCCCACGATGGGATGCCTGGTCTTCACCTTGGGGATACCCAGTAGGGGTTATCTGGCAGGGAAAGCCAGGACGGGTTCCCAAAGCAAGCGCTAAGAGACCTGTCGGTGATTTGGCGCTATATAAATCGAAATTAACATAACAATGCCCTTACTGACCGTATTTCCCGTTTGCTCATATTTATTACTATTAGAAACTTTGTTTGCTTATCTTTTTTTTTCTCTGTTTCATGAGTGAGAATTCATTGACGATGTATTTGCTATGGTTTTAATTAAAACTTTACACCAGAGGCCTTTGAAGCCGATGTGTGCTAAATTGAAACACAAAAAATGCAGTAATATATACATACAAAAAATCTAAACTAAGCAATGTATCTATTGTATCCATACCAGTGTTGATCGTGCCAATTGCCAGCATTTTATAAAGGCATCTAGGCGGCTCCATCACAGTGTGACCTCTTCTACTTATTTATGAAGAGTGCTTCGTGTCTGAATTCTACACTTTTCGGCCCTATAAGTGTTTCTTTACACACACTCTTTGAAACGAAGTCTAATGGGTGAAATTATTTGGCAAATTAAAAAATACTAAAATAGTATGGAATAAAAATCGTTTGCTTGTGAACTGCTTCAGATTGTGCTGGGGTGAGAGTATCGTTCATGTGGTTTTGTGATTCCGTTGATCGTGGTATGTTTTTGTGCTGTATATCTCTTTCTTCATTCCATATGCCTCTACTGACCTAAGACTTACCCATTCTGTCAACAAACATTTTGCTGAAACGAAATTAAGTACTTTGGTCTAACTAAAGCCTTTATCGACCCCAAACTATTTCTCAATACTGAAGTATAGATTGAATTCCACTTGTATGATTTTGCTAAAGAATCTCATATGTTTCTGCTAAGTGTGAATCAATTTTTCTGGTACCATTCTGCAGATTAGATTTGGCATTGAAGCGAGCTGGAGTTCAAGATTATGTAATGCGATAAACGTCTTAAGTAGAGGAATGACAATCTATAATTTAGTGAGCATCATCGGTGTCTCTTAACAACAGTTTGTATTTCCTGCTACTTTTCAAGCTCAGAATAATTTTAATCCTGCAAATACGCCTCGACTGAGCTCCTGCAAGATCTAGATGGGAACATCTCCAGAGGCTCTTTCGGTGCTTTGAGTGAAACGCAACAAGACGTCCGACAGAAGTGTCGGCAAACTGCAGATCAGCATTCCAAAATGTAGCAGCGTATTTTGTTCAGACGTGGCTGTTGGTGAATGCCGATCTGCCTTCAAACCGCCCCAGAGAAATGATGCCATTGCAATACTGTTGCTTGCGCCATTTAACAAAGCCACGCGGAGCATATGCCAGGGCCAAGCAACACGAGGTGAGGTCATTTCTTGGGAGGAATGTGCTGAAGAAAAAAAACTGCCGAATTCCATCTTTAGAAGTCCGTCAAAGTGACTGGTATCGGCCATTAATAGCTGCGGCCACTTAGCCAGTATGAATTCTAGCTCCTAGCAGCTGGCGAGCCCGCCTCGTCTCTTCTTCACAGTGGCACAGCTGCAAAACACCCCTACAACACTGGGTAAGATAACGCACTGGGTAAGATAACGCCCTGGGCGTGGGCAGAGAGACATTTGGCGCCCTTCCTGATGGTAGTGAATTAAAGGAGGCAGCAGGGGGTCCCTATTGTGTTCACTGGTCAGTAGCTGGACGAGCAGGGACTGCCCCCTGAACACAAACATCCCCGGACCTCCCCCAAATATTTGATAGCTTAGCTGCCTCATGCAAATGATTTTTTTTTCTCAACCGAGTTTTATGTAGCGCGAACTTGACCCGAATCGGGTATCGGAGCGCTTTACATACTCCCAGTTGCATAACATGAGGACACATTCATTTTTGTTAGGCAAGGGGAGATTAAGTGATTTGCCAAGAATCACAGGATGTTCATTCAGCGTCATTGCCGAGATTCGAACCCAGTTCCCCCAGATTCGAGGTCGACCACCCTAGCCGTTAGGCCAACTCCTCTCCCCAATTTACTTGATCTGTGAGTGCCAGCAAGGGTCAGGGTGAAGGGAGGGCAAAGAAGGGGGCTAAAAGTGTTTAAAACATCGCCGCCGTATTATAATTAGGGCTCCTGGCATTATGGTATTTATTTTTTTGTCATTTCCATCTGTATTTATCCATATTTATTTTTTGTCAACTTTATCTGTATTTATCCATATTTATTATGGGTTTTCTGAAAAAAGTAAATCTGAAACGGTTATATTTCCACATTAATTTAACCAATAAATATGCAGTCATACTTGAACACCTGCCTGGTTTCAGTGATATGAACACCCGCTGAAGATAAATCAATGCACTTATATGAAAATATACAAATTTCAGTATCAGCGTTGTGCATAACTATTGCTGGCTAAGCCTCTTTACTAAAATTCCTTTCTTTTTTAACCTCCTTATCTATCTATCCACTCAGTTATTGACCTGGCAGTCACAGCGAAGTCTATTTAGAATCACTCAAAAAGCACAACATTAACGATTTTATCCACATTGAAAAATAAATACAGACAAGAAAATAAATTGTTTTCCGTCTGTATTTTTCTGTAAAAACGGAAAACGGGGAGCCTTAATTATAATGAAGGAATAAAACCACTTTATACTGACAAATCAGACCAAAACGAACAGACAAGGACAAGGCTGGGGCAAGATGAGAAGAGCGCTTCTGTTGGCACACAGCTCCTTGTGCCTCAGAAAATTGGTGGCCGGGGCCCAGCTCGCCCACCCTAAAAGCAGACCCTGTGTGGAGGCACAGGATACGTAGGTTCTGCAGATTCCACATGAATACTTCCACTAAAATCTCCTAGGCTTCCGAAACAACATAGATTCCAAGTGTGTTGTAAACTTGGAATGGACTACCGTGACGCAACCGTGTTTTCGTTTGAGCACCTTAATACCAGTAGTTCACCTTGCAGCCAAGAACGTTCGAGAGGTTTATCATTCTCTAGATTACCTCCCAATTAAAGCCTGTTTTGGTACGGGCTGAACAAATGTTGCTAATTAAGAGCCGTTCCCATGCTTCAAAGGCTTGACCGCAACAGACCTAGAATCTTGATAGTGGTGCCCTTCAAAACTTGCATGCAATTTCTTACCCACGTGGATGAATCAACCATGTGCGCGAGTGCTCTGAATGACTCGAGGCAAGATAGCGCACAACACGGAACTCTTCAACACGGTTTGTATGCATCACTTACTAGATTGGGTCCTTAATATGTTTACTAATAACAACTGCTGCTTGCAGTTCTTAGGCACGGCACAAGTGTGGTATGAAGTGCTATAAAACATAAACATCGTTGCTCTGCAGCGCTCTAGGACCCATGTACTTAAAAACAAAAAAATCTTAC
The DNA here is from genome assembly GCF_964263255.1 of Lissotriton vulgaris. Lineage (NCBI taxonomy): Eukaryota > Metazoa > Chordata > Amphibia > Caudata > Salamandridae > Lissotriton > Lissotriton vulgaris. The sequence continues at coordinate 114,930 of NW_028253192.1, forward strand.
GTTTCCTTCAAAGCAGCCTGTTTCTATAGCTTTACCCAATACCAAACAACCGATTGTTTTGAGTGCCCTTTTACTCGGATTCTTCTTCTTATGGACCCGAGTGGCATTGACTGTTAAATACTTCATGTTCTTACCCAACCGAGCTGTTAGGCTAGCTGGGAAAAGAACTAGAATATTTTGCATACCTAAAATAAAAAGTGTTGGACGAAAGTTCACTTGCAAAAATCAAGCCTTTATTTTACTTGCCTCCTCCGGTTAGTCCGCTGTAGGCTTAACCAGACTCCATTTATATATGTGCATGAGATATTTGTACCTCAAGTCCGAGATAATGAAAAAAATTGCCCTCCATAAAATTGAATGAAATGAGAAGCAAAGCATTCACACTTAATTCTCAAGGTTCACTTTCAGCTTGTGCCCTGCTGTATATTTTTCCCCATACCCTTTACTTTGTTCGAGAAAAAAGTGTGCTGTTATGAAATTTTAGTTACGCCAACTTAATTTGGGGAATTTCGAATTACACTTGTTACATGATATTCCCGAAATTACACCATTAGGCCATTTTGCATAATCTTGTACCATTCACGGTTAAAATTGACTGCAAACAGTACACATTGTGGTAATTCGCTGGCATAGGAACAGAACATGAGCAGCAGTTGTTTGCTGTTCTCTTGTTTAAATGCCAAAAAATTGAGGCGCAGATGATTTTTGCTCTAAAACATAGCTTGAAATGACCAATTTGCATTTTGCTTAATTATGCCCATTTTTCCTTAATGTAGTGTTTCGATGCAAATTTTGCTCACCCTTAGAGGAGACGTGCTTTCCTTTTGCCTGGCATCCTCTTTCCACAATCCGCTTAATTGGGCTTCTATCCAGTTGGGAATCTCTCCTGAGAGGTTGTCTTTCTGTCTTTCTGTTTCCAATGTGAGGAAACACAGATCAGATGTGAGTAGTCTCTTTCCTTCTGCAACAGGCATTATGTACACTTGCACTGGGCCTTGGCCCAAGCTCCCATTATACGCCTCATAGCAGACTGTGCCTGAGGCATCTTTTGTGGCCCGCCACCAAAACACTTTCCATTAGTTCGAAGGAAATGCCCAATCATGCTCCAGCTCACAAGGCCATTGAGTCCTTGAAGGCTTTGTGCTGCCCATTAGCCTAGGCAGCCTCTTGTACAATCCCCTCAGCCAGGGACCCATTATGTGCTCTTCTTGATCTGAAGTACTCCTAGCGGCCTCTCACTGAGTCCCCTCTCAAACAGCTACCAGTGCTTTGCATCAGGCCTTGCCCCATTTTTAGTGCGCAAGAACTTTTTTTTTTCCTTTGATAGATTGGCTGAAAATCTGCACTCTGTACTGGATTAGCCAGAGGTCCCTTTTAACCGGGGTGACCAGGTGTCCAGGACTTCCCCAGACAATCCCTTTTTTTCTGTGGCCTATCAACATTATTTTCAAATTTAAATGCATGCCACTATTTCAGAGGGAGGTTCTGGTGAGCGTGCACATTAAAATGTTAATTTGCAGCGCACGCTCCATCAATTAACACCCAAGCTCAGCCTTCCTGACTGCTTTATCACAGCATGGATGAGGGAGAGTTTTTTTACGAAAACATTATTTTGCACTATTTTGATGTGACTTGTAACAGACTAGCACAATTGTAATGCTACACTTCAAAAAGAATATTTGAATATTGTAATTCCAAATTGTGGGAAATTCAAATAGTTATTTTTATGTCCATGTGCATCTCTCTGCCAATTCCCCATCTCTTCCTCGCATGCATTTATCGAGGCTTACCTCTAGCGAGAATAAACTTTGTTTTCTGGTGCTTTTTATCTTTATAAATGCATTACCTCTAGGTACCCCATAAATTCACTGCAAAATATTTTCAAGGATCTCTCGAGGGAGCCTTGCATTTGCCACTCTGTCCACATCCCATGCGCTTTCGTCTTTCTGAAGTGACTTGAAACCCTAGTACTGGGCATCTGGTTTTAACTTCTGTCTGGGACTTGTACAATTTATCCCTAGGTACTCAATTCAGTCAGCGCTTCCCCAAGGTTTCCCCTTCGTAAACGAGATCTACTGCCTGCCTTGCTGAGATGTACTTGTTTCCCTGAATTTGTGACATTTCACATACTCATCTGAAAAGTAAATGTTGGGCTAGTATCTGCTTTACCTTCCCTTCCCCAAGGAGGAAGGTGATAATGTCTTTCCTCTTTCTAAGGAGAGCATTTAGCTCTTTCGTTTTGAGCCAAAAGCCTGAACAGCATTGTAGTTCAGTAGCTCATCCATCTCCTTTGAAACAGCCCAACCGTCAGCCAATGAGGTGAAAGTGCTTTGTTCTCCTACTACTCCCACAGGCCATCATAGGCCAGATCTCTACTGCATATTGTGTATGAGGAAGTGCCTAAGACTAAATCATCTTTTTGGCTCAGACTCCTACCAGAGCCAGCCATTTGGAGACAACAGTGGTGGGGACTGGAAAGAATTAGCCTCACCCTATAATGCTTCACCCTAAAATGAAGACAATTGGTACATGGACTTACAGGATGCCAGTGGGCTGGACTTCTCACCAGATACTGCATTGGTGCCTTAAACCAATCCTCAGCCGTTTGCCTTCTCTTCGCCTCTCTCCCCTTCTCCCAAGAGTGGCAATTGAAGAAAATCACTGTAATTAGGAGGGCTGCTGAGGTCCCAGACCTTTAGCTCCCTACTATGGATTTCAAATGTTCAGCTACATCTCAGAAACAAATCTCCTCACCAGCCTTGCCTTGAGGTCAGTTAATTCAAGCTGTTTACTTGGACGCTACGCCCAAGCACTTTTGGGGTGTGTTTGGTGAAATCTTACCTGCGCTTTCCGACAACTTACATGTTTCTATAATCCAAATCATTCAAGAGGGTCTGTATGCGGCCACATTTGTCATCTGCTTGGGCCTAGACATCATGGATTGTCTAGATAAGACTACAGGTGTTCAAATTCCACTCATAATTGAGTTCCACTGGCTTCTCCAGGAATGTTCAAATGTCGGGCACCACCGTCCACACAAGGCCTCCCAGACCCAACAGCCAGCGACCTGGCCATCAGGGGCAGCGTACGTCCCAGTCCTCCACCCCTCCAGTAACAATGTCAAGACCCCTTTAGTGCTCCTGTATCAGCAAACGGCCACCCGGTAGGAGGCAGGGTCAGTCACTTCCTGCAGGGATAGCAACTCATTACATCCAGGAAATTGGTCCTGCATATTGTCCAACAGGACTATGCCCTGCCATTCCTTTTCAAGCCACCACACTTACCATCTGCACTCTTAACACCTTTTGGAGGCCCCCCATCTAGCCATTATACAACAGGAAGTGCAGGATATTTGACCCTAGAAGCCATAGAGAAGGGGGGCCGGCCTCTGAAGTGTGAACTGGGTGTTATACCCTCATTCCTTTTGGGGAAGGATAGAGGCCCCTACACTTTCCTAGAGCTTCATCCTCTCAACACCTTCATGCACAAAGAAAAAGTCAAGATGCTCACCCTGGCCCAGGTTCTATCTGCCTTGGATCCTGGAGACTGAATTGTAGTGTTGGACCTGCAACGCTCATTTTCACACCACTGTTCTACAGGCATAGATGCTACATGAAGTGTAAGGTAGGTCACAAGCACTTTATTTGCCATGCTCCTTTTCTGTCGCACCAGTGCCCCTATGGTATTCACAAAAGTGATGATGGTGGTTGCTGCCCATCTGCCAAAGTCCATTCTTCTGCTATCTTGACGACTGGCGGTCCATCATTCAATAAATGTAATCTTCATTCGATTATTAGTTAATAATCATAAAAGTACATTCAAACAATAAATATCTCAAATCTTTTGCAATATATTTTGAAATAAATGCGCAACAGTTCGCAATTAACAGTGAAATATTATGCCCCAAAATCCCCAATAAGATACAAAACATTTTATACCATATCGATTTAAAATATTAGGCTTTTGCGATGCTGTAGAGTAGATTTTAAAAAGCCCATTTTCCTTAAGATCCACAACTGTAAAAACCCATTCTCCTTAAGATTGCCAATAAAAACTTTAGTTAAAAAGCCCTCAAAGAATTTACAAAAGAATATAAAAATGAAGTAATGTCTGGGGTGAGTGCTCTGAATAAGGGCTGTTACATATTGAAGCCGTATCATATTGGCCCAGGAGGAAACTTAATTACCACCTTATAGATTCATGGCTAAGTCTACTAAAGAGAGACGTCTCCCAAGAGTGGGTCATTAAGTCAAGGTATGGTTCCAGGTCTGGAGAGGTTTGAATCATTGCAAACTCTTTATTAGATGGGTTTTTAAGTTTAAGTAGATGGCTTATTTTTCCTGTAACACTTTAGATTAAAAAAAAGTCTGTTTGAGCCACCTTTTATCCTTTAGCTTTATTTTGGTTGGTTTTCAAAATACTAAAGGTCTACCCAGTTTCTCAATGTTGTAGTGTAGTTCCTATATTCCCAATAGGCTCTGCGCATTGGAATAATATATCCTATAGATTTGACGTAGGACTGAGTCCTACTAGGTCTCTATCGAATATATTAGACTTAATTGTGAGTGCCAGCTAGCTCAGAGGTCACTGTAAACTTTCTTGAATAAACAAGAAGGGATTAGTTTCCGACAACCTCATAAACATGACAAGTTTGCTTCCCCAAGAATAAACGTATCTTCAGAGTCGTGGAAATAATAGATAGATATTTTAGTCAGTCAATCGTGCCTGCTTCGTTTCTTCCAATCAGGATCAGTTCTGTTTTTAAGTAAAGTAAAATTGTTCTTACGTCGACCCCTCCTTCTGTAGTGTTCTTACTATCAGGTGTAGGTGTAGGTATGGACTGTTTGTTCAAATCTTTTATCTTGGCTAGGCCAGGACAGGATGTCTGTTGCACAGTGTCATTCAAAAACATTATTTGTTCAGGGATAATGCAGGCTTGAAATAAAGCTTCCGTTACCTGTACTTGCTAGCCTTTTGAACCTCAGACACTTGTTGTTTCAATGTTGTCACTCCAAAAGTCAAAACCTAATGAGGACAGCTGGACATAAAAGGCTGCAAAATAAATTTGCTTAGTATTAGTCAACATACTTTTCATTCTTGTCTTATTAACATTTTTAAAGTAAAAAGTTTCTGCATTTGAGACATTAAAACCTGAGAAGTATGGAACATTTTCATAGAATGTTTTTGAACAGCCTTTCCGTGGCGTAGGACAATGTTCCCATTGGTTGAAATTATAAAAATTTCTAGGGTTCGCAGATTTGTGCAAATAATGACCATAGTGTTTATAACAGTACATTTGTTCATAATCTGATGAACCTTCTAAGTACTCCTGTTTTGTAAATTTTGCAGATATCTCTAATTATTATTAACTGTCTCAAAGTCCCATTCATCAGAAAATGTGCTGGGTGAAACAAAGTCACTCTAGGAAACCTTGAATTGATGTGGAATCTTCAACAGCTCTGCAGGGCCAAATATGTCATTATCAGTTCTGTCCCATGCTATACCACCAGGTATAGGAACAGCTGTGATGTTCACTGAAGTCAAGTCTCTTTGTTCACGATGAGATGATTTGTGTGGCTTGAGGAGTAAGTTGATCTCACTTGCTGTGTTAATTTTACTATATCTTCCATTTATCAGCATTCCCAAACTTAATACAAGAATTAGCCAAAGTAGGAGAAAAAGTACGCCTAGCACAATCCAAAGTTCAACCCATGGTGAAACCAGATACTTTTTTCCAAGTTGATGGAAAAAGTTCTGTTAGCGTGTTTTTTAAAAGTTTTATTTGCTGCCTTCGTTTCGGGCTCACTGGGATCCTCGGAAAACGTATCAAAGTTAATGAAATAGCCAGATGCAGTTCTGTCAATTGTAGGTATTGCATCAGGATTACTTGAAATCACTGGAGCTACTGGATCCCTTGTCATATTAGTATGGTCAGATGCTATATCATTGTAGACAGGATTTTCTTGATGAACTGTTATTTGGGTCTCAAGAGGCACAAGTTCCATGGCTTTATGGCTTAGTCCTTCTTTTCGCACTGCAGATTCCTCAAAGGTGATGAGTCTCTCAGTTTGAACCTCTTGGATAGTAGCAAGATTTTGTCGTCTGCTACATCTTTGGAGTCCACTTGGGCTACTACTTATGATTGGCCACATAATTTGGTTCTACCAGGTCGATAGATACGAACCTGTTCTCCTTTCTTCCAGCAAGTGGCGGTAGTAATACCGTTCTTGATCCGTGGATTGCTAGCACGGGTACTGGTTTTCTGAATTCCTTCTTATCCGCAATCTTTTCTCTGACTAGATCCCCAATCTTTGGATCCCAGACAGGCCTTGTTGAGACGGGTGGTTCCCCTTCAGTGGTCGTTGGCTTCTGCAGTGTGTTGCTTTGACTTTTCCTTGTTTCATTTAAGTCCTGCAAAACAGCCAAACGGTCTTTGATATCAAAAGGTTGTTGTTCTACCACTGAAGTGTGATGATCAAGGTCCTGGACAAGCATTCTAGTACCAAAAAGGATTTCGTATGGAGTGATTCCACCCAGAGAATTTCTTGGCAGATTATTTAGACTACGTTGGACATTTATTAGATGTTTGACCCACCCGTCACCCGAGCAGAATACCATAGCTGTTATAGATTGCTTTATGTCCCGGCTTTTTCTTTCCACTACAGATTTTCCCTCAGGATGGAATCGACTAGAAAACCGCAATGCAATGCCCAGATTGGCCATGTCCTCCTTGTATGCTTTGGAGCTAAACGCAGGACCCTGGTCAGAATGTAGCGTGCCGACTGTGTATGTGCCGATAAAGACTTGCAAATCTTTTATAACAGTTCGGGCGTCAGCAGAGCACTGAAGCAACATCCAAATGAATCTTGAGCATGAACCCACTGCAACCATGATATATTTGTAGTTACCATCCCTCTGTAAGGGACCACAGTGATCCAGGTAAACGCATGCTAATGGTTTATCTGAAATTAAAAGGGACGTCTGCGCCGGGCGTTTCACTGTTAAAACCTTCATTTTCTGGCAGATTTCACATACCAAAACATAGTTTCTGGTCTGTTTCCTCATGCGTGGCCACCAGTATCTCTGTTTTAATAATGACACTGTGGCGGAAACACCTGCGTGTGCAGAGGCAAGCCCTTCATGTGCTGCTAAGATTAGTCATAATCTATGTTACATGTTTGGAATTGCTCTATCCTCCATTGCAGGGATTCAAGCAAAAGGAACATTATTTGCATCAGTTATATACAAGTATTTGAGTGGAAAGACTTTTGGTAACGTTTTACCGCTGTCTTTGTTGGAAGCGGCGACAGCCTGCATTATTTCACAGTTTATTTTTGTTTTTGAACGAGTGATTGCAGCTACGGAAGCCATTTGAACAGCTGCCTTTGCGGCTTCACAGCCAATGAATTCCCTTCAATATGAACGCCATCACGCTGATGACTCAACGTGTGGATCATGTGAGTCTTTTGTAGTTCTTTCTTTAATTGAACTACTTGTTCCTTAAAGCAACTAATGCTTGATTATGCCACCTTTTGCGTCTTTGAAACCGTTCTGCAAGTATTCATTGTAAGATTGAAAGCAGTAATACGAATTGCACACTATGAGTGTGGGGAATTCGCGATCACTATTTTCAAGCGCCATCTTGAATGCCTGTAGTTCAGCTCGCTGAACTGTACAATCTCCGAGAGATTGTGTTTTAGTGACCATAGGTCGGAATTTGCCAGCGACCTTTAACAATCACGCACGCAACACTTTAAGCTTGTTTACTCCCATTTGCGAGCTGTGCCGATCCGTCTGTATAATTTATATATTTGTGCTGTTCTAGAGGCAGAATCTCAGTGGGCAGAGGACATTCTTGTTCGTATTGTAGAAATTCTTGTGTTTTCAAGTAGGGATCAAAAACTTATTAAACGTCTGTTGCAGCAAGAGAGTTAACCCTTTGTATCCATCTTGGATGTAAAGCCTTTGCATTTGGAATGCTAGCTTTTGTCACTGCCTCTAAAGCAGGTACAGGAGTAACGACCATTATGCGTTTTCCCTGTGCGAGGGCTCTCTCTTTTGCTACTGCAGTTTGAACTACTGTCAGAATTTTTTCTGTAGAAGTGAATTTCATTTCAGCTTGTGTGTACAAGTGTGATTTATGAGCTATTGGTACTTTTTCACCTTCATTAAAGGTTAAGTACATAAATCCGCATGTTCCTGGGATTATTCTGATTACAAGATTGCGTACGTTTATGCATGTCTGTAAATGTGTTGTTGCTAACATATCTGTTTGCACTGAACGCAAAATTTCTGTGTGTTTTTGAGTCCAATTAGTTGTTTTGAAATCAGGTTTGATTAATTCGTAGAGAGGTTTAACCCTTTCTGCGTAATTTAGAATGTAAGTTCTTCTGAAATTCAGGAAACCTAGAATTGACTGTCAGTTTTTCAGCGTTTTTGGAGGTTGGAGCAGTGCACACTTTTCTAAAAAGTAGGCTGCCAGGCTTTTGCCTTCACTTGATAACTCGTATCCTAGAAAAAGGACGTTGAGGTGGGCAATTCCTGATTTCTTAAAGTTTAATTTATACCCTTCAGAAGCGAATCCAAGTATAGGTATTCACTCTGTTCAAGTGCTTGTCCAAGTCATCGTCTGTTAAATAGATGTCATCGGCATAAGATAATGCCTCATCATCATACGTTTGTAGTAACTCTGTTACTCTAGCTGAAAATAACCTCGGACTATTCTTGAATCCCTTGGGGAGACGACAGAAGTGACACTGTGTCCCCATAATTGAGAAAGCGGTCAAGTACCTGCTTCCACATATCTAATGTGGTTTTATATTTTTTACACACAATGTTATTTATTAGTGCTGCACTGTGTGTGTTTTGTACTGCAAAAGTTTTGCAACAAGAGTTTAAATGGCTGTAGTCCAAAACTAGACGATATGTATTGTCTGGTTTGGAGACCGGAAACAAAGGATTGTTCATTGACGAGGTGCATGTTTCAATCACTCCTTGATATTTAAGTTGATCTAATATCTCCCTGACCTGTTTTTTAGCTTCTTGCTTAACTGAATACTGCCTCTGTGCAGTTGGTTGTGTTTTTAACTGGATTTTATGGTGAGGAGTATCCTCATCCCCTACATGAATTTTATATAATTTCGGAGCCTGGGCTACAGCCCGTTTTCTGGCATAGGTGTATTATAAGTGAATTGGAATATGATTTGAGAAAGCTGGCATAATGAGGTCTTCGCCATGTGGGCAATCCCTGACAAATTTTGGTGGCCAGTCTTTTTCAACTAGAAGAATGTCATAACCCTTTGAGAGCTTCTCCCAAAAGAGTGCTCTTACTTTCCTAGTTATGTCCCCCAACATCCGGAGCGTTATTTCATATAACTTGTGGGGTACACTAACACTGGTATCGGCAGTTTCAACTTGGATGTACTCATTCAAGTCCACTGTCTCCAGATGATCCTTCAAGAACTTGCGAGCTATGGTGACTTCTGCTGCGCTGTCCAGCATTGTCTGGGCCCACTCCCCGTTCTTGAGTTGTGTCCTCAAGATCCTCGGCATGTCTGATTTTTTAGACCTGCTACCTTCTTTTTGGTGAATTGGGTTTTCTTATTTTTTGGAACCTGTTGATCGTCTTTGAACTTCACGCGTTCTTCCTTGTGTTCTGACCGTCCTCTTCTTTCCAATTTCTGTGAGAAAGTCTGAAGGGTACGAGAGAAACGTGTATCAGTATCTTGATATCTATCAGGTTTTTTCAAATTATCCTTATTCCTGAGGTTATACCTCTTTTCAGAGGGCTCCTTTTGAGCAAACCTACCTCTGGACTGAGAACGCTTCTCTTTAGAAGTTTGTTCAGTATTTTCCCACTTCTTTTTGGGAGTAGTGAGTGTTTTTAATAAAGACCTTTTCAGGACTTTGTTAGTTGGGGCTTGACTGGTTTCCCAACCAAACTATCTCTACCTATTTCTTCATAGGATTTTTCAATTATTCACGCCAGTTCCTATGGTTGCTCAGTTACATCAAATTCTCTTAATTTTTGGCGGATCGCCACAGATGCTGCCTCACCTTTAATATTGGCTAATATGATAGCTAAGACCTGTTCGAAATCTCTCAGTAATTTCATACCCAGATTTAAAGCAGGCTCTGCCCCATATTAATTTTGAATCTTTTCAGGACGTCTGGTATTACCGCCATAGACGGAACACCATGTGTTTTGGTGTAGATTCCAGCAAAGACTGTGCCCCAAGTGTCACAGTCCTCCAGGTGTGGTGCGATCCCCATTGGTAAACAGATTGTTAAAATTCTGTGTTTCTCATGAGGGATAGTATCGGGAAATACTACTTCGATTTGAGAAATTTTTTGAGCTATCCAGAATGGAATTTCTTCCCTTTTTGCAGGCAGCTTACCAATGACTGATTGTATAGTCTGTGGTGTGATTTTATTTATTTGTGTTCCCCTGGTGAGGGGTTTGTTGTGGAATCCTTATAGGAGGTTGGACTGTTAGAATCTGCATGACATATTGAACCAATTGTTTATGTATTTTAATTAGTTGTTTTAAATGGACTAATAGTTCCCCAACTGTAATTTCTTCAATGGCAGGCTGTGGTGTATAGCAGGCTAGTAACAGCCATGTTGCTCGTGGTCTACCTAGTGGGCCGAGCCTGGTAATGTGATTTTGATGTAGTAGGGCGCCTTTAAACCAGAGCGCATGCTCTTGGTATGTTAAAGGTATTTCAACATCCTCGAAGGGAGTGTATTCCATTGGATGTTCCTCTGCTTTTTAGAAGTGAAACACATGTGATACTGGATTTGCTTCAGGAAAAAAAGAACCCATGAATACCTCTACCGATATTCATGTGCCTCTATGACAAAAATTACCCTACCACCTCTTGGTGATAGGACATTTGTTATAAGCTTTATAATTGTGGTTTACCTTAAGTGTTCCGGGATGATTATAGCATCCGGGTCAGTTTCTTGGAAACCTGTAACGTCTAAGCCCGGATGAGTTGCAGTTCCTGCATCTCCACCGGTTGCGTTATTGCCGTCATTATTCGACAAGGTTTAATGAAAGTTTCCAGAGCAAGTTTCAAGGAGACAAAGATAAGGTGCACAATATTTTGGAACACTGTATCGTTCAACGTTGAACAAACCAAAAACTAATACATAGGATTTTCGTCCTACTCCGTTATAGCAGATATTTTATCCTTTTACCCACTCCAGGCGTCCGTTGGAGTTTTTTAAGGGTCTCTGTGAAAAGCACGACTGAGTTACTCTAGTATCTAGTGTTAAGTTAGTCCCTTGCCCCACGTTGGGCGCCCTGTAGTGTAGTTCCTATATTCCCAATAGGCTCTGCGCATTGGAATAATATATCCTATAGATTTGACGTAGGACTGAGTTCTACTAGGTCTCTATCGAATATATTAGTCTTAATTGTGAGTGCCAGCTAGCTCAGAGGTCACTAGAAACTTTCTCGAATAAACAAGAAGGGATTCGTTTCTGACAACAGCATAAACATGACAACTTTCTTTCCCCAAGAATAAACGTATCTTCAGAGTCGTGGAAACAATAGATAGATATTTTACTCAGTCAATCATTCATGCTTCGTTTCATCAGAGGTGCAGAGAAATAGAGAGACGGGCGTTTTCAATAGTAGGATTTATTGAACAGTCTTCTTTCTCATGCAAGTAAAGTGAACTGCTACAATCGTAAGACAGCTGCGAAGTATAATGCGTACAGCGTGAACAGTATTATAAAATAATACTGTAAAAGCATTGTATGGCTTCTAACCCATAGATAAAATACATACATAAATAACAAAGGCTAAAAGTACTCAACTGGTGCTTCTAAAATTCGCCTACCCCAATGTACCTAACCTAAGTCTAGTACGAGGGAAGAAGTAAGTGTGGTATAGCATAGGTTTAGTTTCTTTGCCACAAATCTATCCAAGATTTCTCTTTAGGGTCTAATCAGCTCCATACCTTGGTTTTAGAATGAAGGAGGTCTGGTATCTCTGTCTCGGGACTCGATTTCCCAACACCCCGTGAGGGGAGCATGGAAACACTGGAGCTGGATTCTCAGCGAGAGAAAGGACAGCTTCTCGATCAGTGCGTCAGCTGGAGGGTCAGCTGCCTTCGGCACTTGCTGTAGCGAGCTGCGTCGGGCAAGTAGATAGTCGAGCTGCTCTGAACCACCATGTTTTATCTAGGGCAAGTGTAGGCATATTTATACCTTGAAGGTGCCTAGTTTGACGTAAAGTTGGGCATAATAACGTCATCAAAGAACTCCAAGGGAATGGTAGTTCTTTGAAAACTCCATGAGTTCTTGGACAAATCAATATTCGAGCAAGGGGATGTCCCTGACTGCTTTTTGGAATGGGTGGAAGTAGCCATGCCTGTATTTGGACTGCCTTGGCTATGTCTAAATAAGGTTATATTTCTATGCCTATATAAGGGCTATGTGAATTATACCTATATAAGGGCATGAATCGGGAAATTTCGCTCGAATCCTAAAACGCCATACAACAATGTCAGACTTGACATAAAAAATTGTTTATTACATCAAATGGAACACCATAAGGACAAGGGTGGCAATTTTATTTGTTCATCCACGTAACTTAGGTCAAGCTTTTCATATATAACTTGATGTAAACTACTAGGAGGTACACTCACAAGACGCCAATACACACATTGTTTTTTGTCACCTGTAAAGTGCACACATCCTTGTAGCCCGAAATACTGGAACCATATGTCAAGACAAAAATGCATTTCCTTTTATATATTTCCATTAATGGTACAATTAGTTTATGGCCATTATCTGCTCCCAGGTTAAATGGCAATCCCACAGATCGTTGTTTCCTAGTAGATAAGCATACGGCCCAAGAGCTTACAGAGTCAAAGATCACCCCCTTATAAGGAAATTGATGTATCCTCTCAATCTAATATCATTTTATAAAAAAAATCTAGGAAACCATAGATTTTTGAAATCACAAGCTGTTGCAAAGGTCCTTGAAAGATTAGTTCCAAAGTTCAATTGCTCCATGAAGTGTGCTTTTAATGGCTACGGAGGGCTCTAAGGCTATTAAAACATTCTGCCCCTAAAGGACAGAATGTTCTAATTTGTAAAACAAAGGCCTCACGGAGCCGGAGGGGATTGAAATCCCCTTGGGCTCAATGAGGCCTTTTGTTCACAGCAGCAGCTGTGACAAAACATTGGAACGCCAGCACTTACAAGCCAGGAGCACTCCATTGTTTTCAATGGAGCTCCCAACATTCCAATGTTCTAATGTAATATAGAGCACTGATGTAAGTAGAAAAACCCAAAACTTCAGTCTGTTTAACAATGCACACAAAACATACATAAGGCCAGATGTTTCAAACTGGATTTTTCAACACTACATCTGTCTATTAAGATATGCAAGTTTAGACTTTATCAAAACTCTGGTTACACTTCCTGAATCCATACTGAAATTATTTTGCTTAATAGTTCATGACTGTAGTCTATCGAGCACAACTCTACCTAGCACCATAACTAAATCTAAGAAAGAGATTGGCCTGTAACTGTGAGAATCCTCAAGATTGCTCTTTTCAAAGACCGGTACCACAGTGGCAGAATGACGCAACTGGGGAAGCCTGACTTTGCAGGCTGAATTAATGTTTGTTAGTAGGGGCGCCCATATACTTCCTGTAGCCTTCTATAGGTCCACTGGTACCCAATCAGGGCCAGGGACTTTGTTTGAAGGGCTTTTTACGATCGCAGACAATCGAAACTCTGTAGATGGAGGATAAGGCGGGAAAATAGTCTCCGTGCCATCATTTATACTAACTGGTGAACAATAAATCCTTTTGAAGTAATTTTATAACCGCTCAGGTCTGATGTTCACACCCACCGACGGGAATTGTTTCAGTCGTGTTGTACGCCTTTCAAAAGATGCTAGTATAATTTAGTCTACATGAGAGAAACGAGTGCTCCCAGGCCTCTACCCCTAAATATTTCCTCCTTTTTTCCAGAGATGCTTAGTTATAATTAGTTATACATTTGACAATCTCTTCTCTGGGCTGGTGTTTCGGTGTCCTACATACATTTTTGTTAGCTGCTCTGCATAATTGATCAAACCAGCCTTTCGAGTCTTCCAGAGGACCTCCAATGCAGTTCCCTAGTCTTACCGCCCAGCTTATTGAAGGCCTCTACTACCTCCAGCATTCTCTCCTTCATTAAGAAGCATTGGTTTAAGAGTGCTTTCTTTTAGTCTCCATAAGTTTGTGCAATTAAGTTAGAAGATCTGCAGATTTCTGACCATTATTCTTTTTGGTAATTTTTATGCTACTAAATGTTTTATCCTTTATGGTTATGCTAATAGTAATAGTCAGAGTGTTATGATCACTATAAATACTTGGACTTGTATCCCCTTGTAAAATGTAGTGTCTCAGCTTTCTTGGTATAAGAATGTTATCATTTACAGATCTACATTCCGTCCTGTAAATGTTGGAATAGAGGGCCAGATATATGTAAAAAGCATTTCATGATTCTCAAATAGCGATTTTTACCCACTTGCTATTTGGTAATCGCAAAATGCTATGTATGTAGGAATCACCAAATATTTTTCGATACTTTAATATTACCTAATAGCGATTCTGTAAATAGCTAATCGCTATTCGGTAATATGACTCCATTCCTTCCTATGGGCCAAAAGGCCCATAGGTGCGAATGGTTTTGCATCAACTAATTTGCGATTACCTAATTGGTAATTGCAGATTAGCGAATAGAAAGCCAAGGGTGCCCATGGGCCTAATGCCCCGCAGAAGCACCCCCAAAATTTAAGTTGTGCACATGTAAAGCACAACATATTACATGGAAAAATATTTTTGTGTGCATTTTTCTAAATTTGCACATGTTTACCATCAACATGAAGTTGATGATAGTCAGCGTTTCTTAAATGCACAGTTTGTATTTAGAAAAAGGCTTTTACATGTGCATTAAGGATTCGCAAATTGCAATTCCCTATTTGCATTCGCTATTTAGGTAATCGCTCAATTGCACATCAGAAAGGAATATATGATGTTACCCCGCTAACAAACACTCTGCATACCATCACCACGAAATTTTTACAACGCAAATTCAATGACCCCGCAAGTTATGACAACGCAAACTTTTACCACGACTATACCTTTACCACGCATGCCATTACAACTCAAAGGCTTGCGCAGTAAAGGTATACTCATAGTCTAAGTTTTAAAGGTAAGTGAGAGTACCCTGCCCTACCCTACACCCTAATGTAGTACCCCTGCACTACCCTCCCCCCGACACCCAGTCCTCTCCCTACATTTACACTACCCAGTATGACCCTTCCAACACTACCCTAAAACACTACTCTGAACTACACACACACCACTACACTACCCTAAACCCTAAAACACTACCCCCAGCACGACCCCTGACCCCCAGCCTGGTCCCTACACTCAAACACTACCCTGCACGACCGACCAACACTACCCTAAACCCTAAAACACTACCTACACTACACCAACACCACACCACAACACTACCCTAAAACACTACCCCCAGCCCGGTCCCTACACTCAAACACTACCCCCTGACCCTACCCCAAAAACTAGGCTACACTACACAGACACTACCCTATAAAACTACCCCTAGCATGACCCCCGACCCCCAGTCCTGTCCCTACACTCAAACACTACCCTGCATGACTAACCAACACTACTCTAAACTCTAAAACACTACCCCCAGCACGACCCCCCGACCCCCAATCTGTTCCCTACACTCACCCTGCACGACCAACCGACACTACCCTAAACCACTACCCTACCCTACACAAACACCACAACACTACCCTAAACCCTAAAACACTACCCTACACTACACAAACACTACCCTACACTACACAAACACTACCCTAAACCCTAAAAAATTAACCCCCACCCCAGGCCCAATCCCCCCTTACCTCTCTCTCCTCGTTGTTCCTCTCTTCTCCTGGTTCCTGCTTCACGTCTGTCTCTGAGGGGCGGTGCACGTCATTTTGAGGAAACAGAAGAGCCTCTGTTTCCTCACGACGACGTGGATCGTCCGATTTTTTTATTTTTACACGGCATGTGCATGTACCATACTTACCTTTACAACGAATTTAGTTGTAAAGGCATGCATGGTAAATGCACACTCTTTGTAAAAAATGCGGAGTAATGGTATGTGGGGTAGGTGCACTATGCGGAGTAATGGTATGCGGGGTCAAAGTCCTCCTCATAAAAAATTTGGTGTGAATGATAGTTATCTCAGAAAGACTTGCATACATAAGGAAGGGCCATTTTGCATTCGCAAACGGACGAATTTTACGTTTCGCTTCGTTTGCGAACGCAAAATGCTTTCATACATCTGGCCCAGAATATTTAAGTGGTCCCAAAAACTCTAGGGTATTACATAGATCTTGGCGCACTAAATAAGTACATAAGATATTTCACCTAGGGTCCTGAGCATGAGTCACCTCTCTAGTATTATGAAAAACGAAGGGGTTTGAACGATTTGCCGGTGGCCTGCTTCCCAGCTTCATATTAAAATCTCTACCCGACAGAAAGTGGTGGCTCTTGCCTAAGCCGGAAGAATTTTGAACAAGTCATCAATAAGCTCAAACAGGGTATGATACTTTTGATTATTCTTAGGCGAGAAGTTGTCATTCTAGAAATGAATTAGAACCAGATTAAAGTTGCCTGGCATTTTTAAATAAAAAGCCCAGATAAACACACCATTAACTGGTATCTGTGTTATTGAGCTTTGTAATGTAACCTTAAACCATGCTGTCAAACCAGACCTGGCCCTGCTTGCCACTGTCAGTCGTGGGCCACTTAGTGATGATAGTACACCATTTTACGTCATTGAGCTTCTCAGTCAACCTGCTGAAATCCCATTTGACTCCATCACAGAGTCCCACCCGGAGTTGTCTGTGGTGACAGATGAGTCAGTGCTGGGTTAGGAAGGTCACCTGGGAAAGGTGGAAATCAAAGGACTCTATTCTGCGCCTGAGATCTGCTTCCACATCAACGTGCCGGAGTTGTGGGTGATTCGGTTGGCGTTAAAGACCTTCCTGCTGACCATTAAGGTGAGGTTGGTGCCTGTGCTCAAGGGGACAAGATCACTGCCTTGTGGTACTACAAGGCTGGGTGGGGTCCAGTGCCAGGAGACTCTATGCCGAGGTCCACCACCTAGCAGGATATTTTAAATTCCTTAGTGTGTAAACTCAACTGTCGACTCCTAGCAGATCACAAAAGATAGTTATAGCCAGAGGTGGCGTAGGGCATCTGCCAACAATGGGGTGAACTCTGTCTCTTTTCGCCACTCCTGAGAACGTCCAATGTCCACACACTTGCATGCCAGAGTTTCCCCAAAAGGCTCTCCCTTGTAGATGCACTCCGCGTGGACTGGTGAATGGTACTTCTCTATACCTTTCCACTTCTCCCTCTCCTGCCCCAAGTTCTGAAAAAGATCAGAAACGAATGGGCCCAAGTCACCCTTAGTACTCCAGACTGGCCCAGGAGAATGTGGATACCAGGACTTCTTCTGGGCAGGAGCATTTGTCCTCGAATCAGGCCGTCTCTTTGGGAGGACCTTCTGTCACAACAGAAGGGCATAGGGGCAGATGTATCAAGATTCCATTTTGCGAATCCTAAATAGCGATTTTTTTGCGAATCGCTATTTAGAATTCGCAAAATGGAGTGTATGTACAAAATCGCTATTTTTTAGCGATTCCTTATTATTCTTTATTTGCGAATTCGCATTTTGCAAATTCACAAATAAAGAATAATTTCCAATGCATTCCTATGGGCCAGGAGGCCCATAGGAATGATAGTGCAGTAATTCTCAAATTGCGAATTTGCAATTTGCTAATCGCAATTTGAGAATTATTTCAAGGGTGCAGGGGTGTCTCAAAGACACCCTGCTGCACCCCAGAAATTTACATGTGTGTGTATGTGGCACACATACATGCCCTATGGGCATGTCTGTCTGTCACATGCCACCCTCACAAATGCCAAATAGGGCATTTTTAAAAGAAATCGCAAATTACCACCAACTACAAGTTGGTGGTAATTTGCGATTTCTTAACACAAAATCGCATTTTCAAAATGTTTCATACATATCATTTAAGGAATCCCAAAATTTGCGATTCCTTAAATGCTATGGCAAAATAAGGAATCGCAAATTATTGCGATTCCTTAAATTGCGATTTTTTCATACATATGAAAAATGCAAAAAGGCCGTTTGCGAGTCGCAAAGGACAAAATTCTTCGAATTTCGGCCATTGCGAGTCGCAAAAGCTTTGATATATCTGGCCCATAGTCTTGTACCAGGCCAGTGGAACCGTCACCACCATGCGTGAAGACTGAGCAGCAATTGTTAAACTCATTTGACCGTCCTCCTGAAGTCGTTGATGGCAGTCTAGGAGCCAGACACCCTTCAACAAAATGTGCTTATGCCAGGCACTAAAATTTGTTTGCAGCTTAATGCAGTACCCGCCTGACAGACCCATTGCAGGCCAAATGGTCAGATATATTGTTTTATTTTTCTTTTGGCCCAGTAAGGACTTGCTGTTAGCACTGGTAAACGTATATGTCTGTGCTTTTAGCCTTTTAACATTTAACGGACCAGCTGTCCTTGTTTAATTCATCCGTTGTAATGTGTTTCCCTAAAGGTTTGTGCATGTATTTCTACTTAAGACCTTTGTGATGCCACAGTGGGGCTTGAATATGGCTCTCACATCTCTCATATGTGCCCCTTTTGAACCAGTGCACAGTTATCTATTTCACCTACTCACCATAAAATTTGTCTTTCTGGTTGCAATAAAATCTGCACACCAAGTGAGTGAGCTTCTGGCCAGTTCTATCTAGCCTTCATCTAATACCTTTTTTTTAGACAAATTGGTGTTAAACATGCCTGCCTGTTCCTATCGGACAAGACATCACTTCTGACCTACTTTGCTCTATCTCCCTTAAAAGGGAAAAAGAGGCTACATCACTTAGACCTTAAAAGAGCTCTGAGCTTTTACATTGGTCTTATCAGGGAACATCAAGCATATGATCAGCTGTTTGGGGGATTCTCTGATGCAAAGAAGGAGAGACCATGCAGAATCGTATCATGTGACGATGGATAGTGAAGTCCTCTGTATTAAGATCTTGTATGCATTCGCTAAGGAGCAGCCGCTAGAAGGTCTCGGGGCTTATTCCACCAGGGCAAAGGCTGCTACCACTGATTTGGCACATGAAGTGCCTGTCTTGGATATCTATCTAGCAGCTAAGTGGGCATCAGTGCACATGTTCACGAAGTACTACTGCTTTGACAGGTCTGCTGCTATGGGAAGGACGTTTTGTTCCAAGCCATTCCACAGACCCGCCACATAGGGAGGTACTGTTTTGGTATTTGTTCACAAGGTGAGGAATCTACCCTTAGAAATATCCATCTTTCTGGTGGATACTCTCTCTAACTACAGATATCTCACCACCTTCCTTCCTTCCTCCCTGTTATGTGGAACGGTCTCTTTCCATCTTAAATAGTCCTGATTTCAGGGTTTGCACACTGCCTGTTCCTATTCACTGATACTGTCTGCATCTCAGGGCACGGACAAGCTTATGAAAAAAAAATTACGTTGGGACAGGACGCATGGGTGGCGCTTCTATGTGGCTTCACTCGCCCCTTCCAGATCAGAACTGAGTCGCACAATGCCACTTACCGGACAACAAGAGGAGTGCTTTTAGAGTTTTCTAAATCCATTCTGGTACAAATGGGGATATTCACAAGTTGAGGAATCTGCCATTAAATAGCATGTCAACCAGAAAGAGTGTTACTAAAGATAAGTAACTTGTTTGTCAGGAGCAAAAGAAACTGATGGTATAAGATGCTAAATCCTGGGCGTATCATTTTTTCCTGTTTTTTTTTGTGCTTGATCAGACCATGGAATAGGTAGCTGGTGTTTTGGTAGTCCAGGTGATCCTTCATCGATGCAAAGTAGACTTTGTAGTGCTGGCAATTATAAATGCTCATACTCCACTTGGGCTGAGGGAGCTGACCATCACAGATACACAGACTTCACCTAAGCAGATGGAGCGGTTATGTCCGCATGAATGCTTTTTGTTTGTTAACTTTGCACACCATGCTCATCTAAACAACTGCATTTATTCTTCATTATGCTGTAGGATTAGAACCCTCTCCTGGTGACACTGCATGTTCCTATCCAGCACCTCTTAATTGGGTATTTTCAGTTTATATCAAGCTGACACACTCTGGCT
Source organism: Lissotriton vulgaris (assembly GCF_964263255.1). Classification (NCBI taxonomy): domain Eukaryota; kingdom Metazoa; phylum Chordata; class Amphibia; order Caudata; family Salamandridae; genus Lissotriton; species Lissotriton vulgaris. The sequence goes on from NW_028253192.1 coordinate 135,203, forward strand.
CTGGGTTGCTTATGTTCTGGTTCAGGTAGGACCTGGCTTGGCAGTTCAAGCTGGAACAGGATCAAGACTGATTTGCATATAGCCGGGTCCAAACTGAGGTGCCATGGTGTGCAAAATTGCTATGGATTGGGGTGCGGCCTGAGTAATTACCAGTGGCTGAGATTAATTCAGGCATTTCATCCATCACTTTTTGTATTCTTTAGTGTGTCCTCCTATATCCCCTTCTTTCTTCAGTTAAAAATGAGTTGAATGTACTTTCTTTGCTGTTTTTAGCAAAGGGCTGCTGTTTGAGCTAAGTAAAGTTAAGGATACAATTCAAGTAGGTATAATCTACCCATCTATCTGTCCTGTGAAATGAGCCTCCTAGAAAGAGATGTTGGCCACACCACAGATTTCCACCTACTTGCTAGACAAAATGTTTTTTCCAAGAATTCCAACAGTCATATATTATACCAAACGGCAATGTACAGTTCATAATAGTGGTAATGGACAACATAATGGGGGTGGCTATTAGCCCTCTAGAAACGGGTCGCTGCTTAAAAGAAATTGATCCTCTCCTTTTTAAGCCATGCTTAGACACAACTGGATTTCTGCGATTGATTGTTCCAATGGCATCCTTCATTCTGTGAGTACTTCAGGTGCGGCTATCCAATACAAAGATCAAATCTTGAAACGCTGGGAGATTTGCTGCTAGAAACTAGACATTTGTGTCATATACCTCTTCTTAGGGGTGCCCTCAGAGGAGCAAGGGGGCATGTGAAAGTTTCACATTGAATGGAGTGCTTGTGGCAGGTTCCCACTGGCTCTGTGTGCCAACTCGTTATGCAGTCAGTGCGCCAGCTGACGGTGTCTTGCTTCTTTCACCTGCGTCTGTAGTATTGTGTGGATGCAAGACAATATATTCTTGTTGTTATACTTTATTCGATATATTCATGTCATAAAAGTACAAACATTACTAAACATAAAACCAATGTACAAAGTATTACATCCATTTCATCTTAAAAAAGGTTAAAATCTATATACAATTAAAAAGGATAATTACAGAGGACTAAGGTGCATTCTCAATAATATTCATTTATGTGGATGTAGTGGGAGTTTAATTTTTGCTATTACCTAATAGCCTAGGCCGTATGAACCAAGCGCTAGCAAGATACTTTGCAACCCCATAGACAATATACAAGGATGTTGTGTCAGAAGGATACTCAATGCAGTTCTGAAGTCTCTAACACCCATCTCCCTACACACAGGTTTTAACCATCTTGCTCTAGGGTGCTTGTAAGCCTTACAAGCAAACAAAAAGTGAGGTAGAGATTCTTACGTACATGGGCAGCCTGGACAAGTAACATCGTGATCCCTCGCTCCTTTCCACCCCTCTATAAACTTTTTAAGGGGGAGTATACCATATCTCATCTTCAAGAAGAGGGATCTATCTCTTGGAATTTGAATGTAATCCAGAAAGGGCTCTTACTTCCTAGTTGGCTTATGTTCCTGGAATTGGTTAGTCAAAGGCCCCCTCTTTGTGCTTTTTAGATCCTCAGCCTCCACCCACTCCAATATATTTTTTTGACAATTTGTTTGTGGTGGGGACTGGGACACCCAAAATTCCGCCATTCCTAAACTCGCCACCAACTGCCTCAATTTATTGAGCCACTTTATCTTTTTTGAGGCATTCAGGTTAATCAGCTCATCCAACACCAAGGCATATTTTGCCAATTCTGGTGTCCTTCTCAGGCGCACCCAGAACAGCAAGGGGCTGAGGCGTACTATATACGCAATTGATCGTTTGCCCATGTCGTTAAAGAGGGGTTTCAGAGGGGTCGAGTAGGGGAGCGATACTAAGTCTCTCACAAACTTATTCTCAGCTCTTACCAGGTCCATCGTGTTCTCTCCACCCCACAATTCAGAGCCATAAACCGCCGAAGCTAGCGCCTTTCCCTCATAAACTGCGAGGGCCGGGGCTATTGGCCTGCTAATAGACAAGCGCTGATTCCTCAGGATGACTCCGGAAACCCTTTTGAGATTTAGGAGCATTTTTGCTACGTGGGAGTCCCATTTTATGTTATTACTCAACCTGACTCCCAAGTAGTCAAATTCTTCCACCACCTCTAGCGCAGCCCCATTTAAAGTGAGATTAACTTTCCTAGCCTTTTTTTGGGGGGGGATAGCACCATCATCTTCGTTTTGGTGCTGGACAGCTAGCCCTCACTTGTCGCAAAACAAACTAAAGCGATCAAGTAGTTTCTGTTAACCCGATGGCGTTTTGGACATCAGGAGGGTGTCGTCTGCAAAGAGGACGGTAGGTGTTTTCTCCCCGGCCAGGACTGGGGCATCGGCAGGGTCCTCCCTCAAATGGTCTACCACCCCATTGATAAAGAGGGAGAACAATGTCGGAGCCATCACGCAGCCCTGGCGAACACCTCTGTTGACTGGCACCCTCCCTGTTAGCTGGCCTTGGCTCCCCAATGTGCTTGAGGATACGCCAGAATACTAATGAGGAAATATCCTCTTGAGATGTGAAGTATTATAGTCTATGCTGCTTCTGTTATATCTAAGTGCCCGAAGTAAGCAAGAAAAAGGCTTCCTCACCAGTTGGGCACCTGATACACTGTATAATACGGTCCATGGGTCGACACACAACACTGAACTTTCCCATTTTGTCTGACAGCACAGTTTGTTCTTTTAGTTTTTGCCTTTATTTACAATTAAAGCTGGACAGTCTGGTCAAAGTTCATAAAAGTTGCTAATTTGTAACTTTCATTTTCATGAAAGTTTATGCCCATTATTGCAAGAATTAATAATGTTCTGTTCAGCTTTAGTGTTTCTAGAAATTGGTAGAAGCTTGTAGAAAATATTTATTTGCAAAGGTACAATTCTGCCACACTTGTGGATTGTCCACCTGGGGGAAAATCTAAAAAACTAAGTATCAAAGAGGAATTATGCTGCTGGAAATCTACAAATCTGGAGGACGTTGGAGCTCAACGTTGGAGTATGAGACTTGTACTCCAATTTCTGGAAAAATAAGCCAACAGGAGTAGATGGAAGGGTTTCCTTGAGTGCTTTGAGCGTGTTTACGTGGTAAAAGCTTCCCTTTGCATTTTGTCGGCTTGAAGATCTATTAAGCTCAAAAATGACTATATAATCTTTTTAGATTGTATTTCAGGGATTGGGTTGTTTTTGTTTGTTTTGTTGTTTGAGCTGTCTCTGTTTTTTAAACGATTGAAAGTTTCAAGCTTTTTTTCTTTGATGCTAGATAGCAACTTTTTATGTATTGTTCAAAGATACCCTTAGGTTTTGTTTTGTGATATTTTAAAACCGTTTAATACATTAAAAATAAAATTATTTTTATATTAAATATGCCTACCTAAACAATATACTGATATTATTTACATAGTTTACTATGTATATGTACTGTATATAATTTGAATGAAAATAGAATGTAGAAGTAAAGAAAGGTAGACAGCAAAAAATCTCTTCATAGTTGTTACTTTTTTCATTGTTCATGCAGGAAAGCCGAAATAGCAGTAGGTCATCTAGTCCTAGTGTAAGAATGATAACTACCTCAGGGCCAACCTCTGACAAGCCACCTCGCAGTCTTCCATGGGCACCGGATGAATCATCAGGTAAAATATTTCTTGATTACCTGGTTGGATTTTTATTTTTATTTTTACCAGTTCATTGTTCACTCTTGCTGCATAATTTCCCTGCAAACATGTAGCAGTTATTACATTTGGCTTGAGAGAAGCATTTCTACAACATTGAATTCTGCCTCACTCGTGCAATTTGCTTGTCATTCTGCTGAGCATATTAAAATACTCTATGGCAAAAAAAGTATTGTGAGGAGAGAACCAATCTGCATTTAGGAGCCTCTGAAACACCAATAAAATCCTCATCATGTGGTACAGCTTCAGCCTCTTTTCTGCTGACATAAACTGCATATTTCAATGCTGTGCTTCATATAGATTTACTTGTTTGCTATAAATTTAGTTTTGCTATTCATTGTTTTCTTCCTGTCAAGCTTGTCACATTTGTTCAATGTCTTAAATGTGTTCATTTCAAAAGACCTTATTAAGAGGTGCTGTTGGTCAGCTTGCTTTGTGAGAAGTCGCTGCATGTTCACTCTCTCCCTTCACACAGAGTTGATGGCCATTTTTGTCAGGCTTCCTCACAAAAGAATGAGAAAAGAAGGATTTCATGTGATTAGTTCCAACAGATTGTTACTGAAGGTTGAAGTGTTTGTCCTACAAGGGTAAGCTGGTGCCACACAAAATGAAGAATGGACAATTTGTGTTTGCTCTGCTTGGAAGATTGCATAACCTTTTGCTAACTATCATCCTCTAGTTTTTGCTATTGTCTGCTCCTGGACAAGGATTTTTTGAGCAATCTATGTAGTAGTCAGGTGCTCTGTTTTGGCTATTTGTGGTGTTGCGGCAAGGCACCTACCTACATTGGCTTTAATGTAGGCTGCTGCCTAAAGACATCACCCACCAAAGAAGGCTGCAACTGGCCATTTGTGGTGTTAACACTGGCTGGTGTGCCATTCCCCTCAGCGCCTAATCTACATGACCTGCAAAGTCCTTGCAGTCAGCATGGAGAACAGGGTTTTGACAATTGCCCAGCCCTTTATCCCATACCAATAATTTCACAAAGACAGCCCTTAAGTTTATAGTTAATGATGGAAGAAGCCAGTTCGAGCAAGCCAGAGATTCCCCTTTACCTTAGAGTATTTTTGGGACCCCTTACAAAAATACAGGAATGATCAGTTGCAGATTGGCTAGTATTTTGCCATCGTTTCAATGACAAGCGGTTCTGTCGAGTAGACCTATTATTACTTCAAAATACAATACATGAAATACATCAACAGGGTGTCATATCTATAACTAATAATTTTAGATATAACACCCTGTTGATATTGTATATATTGCATACTTTGTCACTTTTTCACTATGCACAAATGTCACTAAACAGTATTTTGTACATGATTTTTTTCATTTGATACAAACAAACAGCTCATAACGGAATGAAGTAATTCTGATAAAGATTGAGCACAGACTTAAAGAGTACTAGTTTTGGTTTTTTCTCCTTGTGTGTGTTGAGAGCAAACATTTTCTATTTCATATATTGTATTTTGAAGTAATAATATGGCTACCCGACAGAACCGCTTTTTCTTCAAACGTCTATATTACCCAGGTTCTGAGGGACACCGGGTTACTCCATTGTTTGAACTAGTGTTTTGCCATCAACATGACTCCCGCCACCTTGCCATCAACATGACTCCTGCCACCTGTCCCTGGAAAAAAGTCTACTTTCAGTCATTTGATGCCCTCACGCAATGTGATCCTTCTAGCTGCACACATCAGGTTTAGATATGTTTATTGCCATTGAGCAGATCTGATTTGTCTATTATATGAAGGCCCATCAAGACAATGATCAAAGTCAATATAGTTTCTCAAGATTACATTGTTTGACTTTTTGATTAAAGCTGACATTTGGTTTGTGTCCAGGCTTTCCACCTATGGCTCTAATGTGGTTTAAAATCAGACCCCCTTGAGGCAGTAAGTCTTCCTCACTATGGATTTGAAGTTTCCTCTGCATGATAGTCACCTCTACAGATTCAGCTGCCCAGGAGCCATGAGGTCCTTGAATTCCATGCTCACTGAGACAACTGAAGATCACTGCCTAGAATGTGGAACTGCAGATACTTTGCTCCCTGCATCTATTGGGTAGCATGCAGTCCTGAATCAAACATTCAAAACCTATAATGAGTAGATCTGCCCTTTCCCATCCATAAAGGAAGGCCTTCCCTCTTTAACACTGCCATTGGGTTTTTATCCATTTGACCACTGCACACCATTCTCGTTCTCAAGCCATTTAAACCTTCCTTCTAGCCCACTGGGACTTTCTCCAAATTGGATTTACCATGTTGCCCAATTCCAAGTTCAGACTTGTTGAATTCTTGAGTTTAGTGGGTACCTCCTGTCCTGTGTGTACCCCTGCTGTTGGAAAATCTTGACCATTACTTCCCTTTTGCGATATGGATATCTGCAGTTTAGTACCCCAGAGGGTGCACAGTACGAGCCACGATGGGTGCTGATGTTCTACATCTGTCCCCGCGCAAGATACTTAAAATATCAGAGACCATTTGGTACCTAAATGGTCTCTAGTTGAACTTCGTTCCAACTATTGGAATCTTGGTAGCAGCACTGAGCTAGACACAGCCTTGTCACCATCCTAAATTCTTCACTATTTTGTTTTGGTGAGAACCTTATTGATTTTGGGCTTGTTGTCAGGGCAACAAAACTATTTTTGTATTGATTTTGTGGAACTCAGATGCTCGTTCTGAGAAAATTGAAATAAAGGGGAAGACTTATCATAGCAAACTTGCTACAGTGTGTTCTTCAGTCTGGCACCTGTCAATTTGACTGAGCAAACATTAGAGTGCACAACTTAAGAATGCTACTGAAAGCCCAGAGCATTCAAAATTCTATTTTAATTCAACCCTCGGGTTAACAATATCTGCAGCACTGCCACGTCTCTTATGACAGGATAAAATCAATGCCCTCCTCCAGCTGATTTAGTCAGACATTGAAAGCATGCTTCTAAGGCTTCAATCAGCCATTATGTTTTCGCATGCCTTGGAATGCTGTAAGAGTATTGGTCTTCTTCCACATGAAGTAATTCATGCATGATATGAGACCATAGAAATCTATTCAAAAGGTGTTTGGTTAAGTTAGTTGTCGAATTGCTGGCTGCCTTTTTTCCCTGTTATTCTTTAAATATTCCATCAATTCTAGAGAAGGGCTGCTCCCAATTTTAAAGCGATGTCCCCTAAAGAGCCCGGAGGGTTTAAACCCTTTGCTGTATGTCACAGGCAAATGCCTGTGATGGACCCTCATCTGGTTTGTCTGTAGTGCCTGGAGCTGAACCACAACTCCATGAACTGCCCTGACTGCTGCACCATGAATCCAAAGGCGACTGGAGCGAAATCTGAAGCTCCTGGCATACCAACAGCAGAGGACTCCACTCTACTCCAGGTCCCGGTCTCGTGGAAGGTCCCTGGCACGCTCTTGCATTTGTTCTCATCTGTCCTCATCGAGGCTCAAGTCTCCGCTGGGTTAGTCCCACAAATAAAAAAATTAAAGAAGTCGAAGCACGCTTGGGTTTCGCTGCGCCAGTCCAGGTCGTTAGACGAAGTGTGGCAATGACGCTGCAAGTGGAGGCCCTGCTCCTGCATTCCATCCGCAAAGCCTAAGCCCACTCCCTGAATTTCCCAGAGCCGGAGCGACCCAACACAACTTAAGGTATTGAAATCCAACAGCTGGATCCCTTTGGGAAGAAGTTTTTCTCTTTTGGAAGCCTTGCACTGTAGTCTGTGAATACTGCATGCCTCTTGGGTCGATATAGCCACACTATGTGGGACTCAGTTGTGCAAGTGCCGACTATGGTCCCAGAAAGGCACAAACCATCCTTAACCAGGTCTTTGCTGATGGCAGGAACACAGCATAGTTCACCATCAGATGCTCCTGGACACAACAGACTCACTGGGCAGGGCTATTGCTTCTCCTGTGGCACTCCGATGCCACTCCTGACAGAGGTTATCTGGCTCTCCGGGGTATTTCCAGGCATCCCTCATGGAAATGCCCTTTAGTGGCACTCTTGTATTCAACAACAAAGCTGATTCAGTGCTTTAGAACTTCAGGGAGAGAAGAGTCACCGCACGGTTGTTGAGGCTTGCCATGGTCCAAAATAACCCTCTCCCTGCTTTTTGCCTCTTCCATGACTATGGCTATGGTAGGGGCTGTCAGCCATGTCCCTTCCAGCAGAAGCACCAAGGCCATAGGCTTCTCATCCTTTTTGTGGCAGCAAATGCAGCTCCAACAAGTCCAGTGGAAGCTAAGGCTACAGATCTGCACAGTCCGCCATCCTGACCCCGGAAGCCACAGTCTCCAAACCCCTTTAGCATGCCCTCACAACAATTCAGACATCCTGTTGGAGACAAGACCAGGCACCAACTGCCCCAGTGGCAAGCCATAACTTCAGACAAGTTAGTGTTCCAGATTGTTCGGTGGAGTTACACCATTCTGTTCTTGGTAACCCTGCCGCCCTTGCCACCATCCTCGGATCGGCAGACGGAGGACCAGCTCCCCTAATTGTGCCAGGAAGTGCAGGCTCTTTTGGCTAAATGCGCCATCGAGAGTGTGCCGGCATCATAAGTAGGTAGTGCTTGCTATTCCTGATACGTTCTGGTGCCAAAAAAGGACTAAAGCCTCCACCATATCCTACATCTATGCCTCCCTCAATGCCTCCTCGACAAAAGATAAATTCAAGATGCTAACACGTATTCAAGTTCTGCCTGTACTGGACCCTAGAAACTTGAGAGTAGTGTTGGCCCTGCTGGATGCATATTTTCATATTCCTATCCTCAGGCACCTGGGCATACCCTACAGTTCACTGTGGGTCAGGAGCATTTCTAGTTCACTGTGCTCCCATTTGGCCTTGCCAATCCCCTTCTAGCGTTTATGAAGGTGGTGATGGTAGTTGCTGCACATCTGCAGATGTCGGTGGTACAAGTCTTCCCCTACATCTACTGGCTGTAGAAGACAGGCTCACCATTGACAGTCATTACCCTCTTCCAGATACTGTGGCCCTTATGCATTCACTGGAATTCACTGTCAAAGTGCCGAAGTCACACTTGACTTCTTCTCAGATGCTTTCTTTTATTTGGATCATTCTGGACACAGGTCAATTCTGCATCTACCTTCCGGAGTGGCGAGTCCAGGACAATCTGGCTACGATCCCTATGTTTGAACCTCAGTCCTGGATTCCTGTGAGACTGACTCTGAGACTTTTGGGTTTCTTGGCCTTCAGCATTTAGTTGGTGAAGTACACCCAATGGCATATGTCGACTCTGCAAAAGGCTCCCTATGGGCAAAGCACAGGGGTAATCTCTCTGACCTGGTTAAGATTTTGTTGGCGATTACGAAAGATCTGCAGTGGTGGTTAACAGACCACGATTGGGTCCGTGGCAGACCCCTTCGCGACCCAGAACTGACAGTGACGATGCGTTGTTTCTTGGATCGATCGGGCAAAAATCAGGGAGAGGTGGAGTTCAGGGGTCTCTGTCTCCAGCCGAGACTCCGCTTCAAATCAGGCTTTAAGAGCTTGTCATTTAAAGCTTTCCTACCTTCCATCAAAGGGAAGCTGGTCCACGTGTTCACAGACAACACTGCCGTCATGTGGCACTGCAACAAGCAGTGCCTAGTGGGGTCACAGACTCTGTGCATACCTGGAGCATAAAGACACTTTCCTGGTCATGCAGTATCTGCAGGATTTCTAAACGGTACATCGGACATACTCAGCCGTCGATGCCTTGAGGACCACACGTGGAATCTTCATCCGTCCGTGACTCAAGGTAGCTTTCAGGACTGGGAAGAACCTTGGCTAGAGCTATTTGCCTCCACCCTGAACGTCTAATGTCAACATTTCTGCATGCTGGAGTTTCCAAAGTGGCTGTCGCTGTGAGACACAATCCGACTAGATTTTAATACAGTACTCCTTCTAGCAGATACCTCTGCTTTCCCGAGTTCTGAAAAACAACATAACTGCCAGAGCAAGTCATGCTGGTGTCTTCGGATTAGGCTAGGAAAGTATGGTATCCAGAACACCTGAGCATGATCATTTGACTGCCGATCAGGCTGCCTTTCAGAAGGATCTACTGTTGCAGCAACAGGGCAAGATCCTGCACCCAAACCTGCACACGCTCCACTTTTATGTGTTGAGATTGAGTGGTGACAGTTGAGAGTATTCAGCCTCTCTCCCGAGATCTGTGACATGATCTTGGCAGCCAGGCAACCATCAACAAAAACTGTATATGCCTGCTATTGGGACAAGTTTGTGTCTTGAAGTGCTAAGAAACACATTATCCACCAATAGGATTATAATTTGGTTTTAACCCTTTTGATGTGTTTTCCCTTGAAACCCATGCCTAGCTTTTACCTCTGAGCTTTGACAATCAAGACATTCTTTTTGGTGGCTATCACTTCGACCAGGCCAGTCAGCTAGCTGCAGGCTTTTTCTTTTCCACCTCCGTACACCAGCTTTTTCCTAGACAAAGTAGTTCTCCAAACCATTGTCTCTTTTCTGCCAAAGGTTGTGATACCCTTCCACTTTTTTAAAAACATTTTTATTGGAGTTCATGGTGCAATAAGGAAATACATAAATAAATAGCCATAAGCAAGGTATAGGAACATCTGATACATATATAAGCAGTTAAATAACACAATATTTTATGTGGGGATAAAAATTATATAGAAGATCGGTTAATAAATATAGCAATACAGTACATTTCAAATTCTTATTCTATCGTCCAGCCATTTCCTAACCGGGGCAAATAATCGTCTTCCCATTTCTCGTTTTTTAACACCTTTAAATTCATAGAGGCCAGACTCAATATTGTAAATGGCCAAGAATCTAGAGATCCGCATCTGAAAAGACGGAGCTGTAACATCCTTCCATCCGGCCGAGATTATGATTCTGAGCACGGCGACCGACATAAAAACCAAAGCAGCCTCGTCATCTGTTAAAACCAATTTAGAATCTGAGCCAAATAACATCAGTGTTGGGGATAGATCGATCTTATGACCTAGCAGCCCCTCCCAGAATGTTGTTATTCCATCCAGGGCGGGGGCCAGTCGCTCACAGGTAAAAAACATATGTAGTAGGTCGGCTTGCCCCTGATTACATCTCGGGCAGGAACCATCATTCCTAACACCCCAAGCAAATAATTTAGCCGGTGTATGGTACAGATTAAAAACTGTTTTAAAATGTTGTGCTCGTAAGTTGGACGCCCGAAAAATCTTTTTATTCAAGCTTAATGCTAAGTCCAAATCTACATCCGGGTTTCCCAATTTAGTTGCCCAGTCACTTTCTACTTTTCCTACATCGTCCTGTAATCTGGACACCAGCATGTTGTAAACATCTTTTATCTTCCTACACCTTCTTCTTATACCCTCAACCACAGGAAAGTCTACGAGGGGTTTGAGCTTTGGCCTACAAGCCTGTAAGATACCGGAGATTTGACCATATATAAGCCATTGATTTGAATGGAGGCCATATCTCCTTTGCATGTCCTCAAACCCGCTTATCTTATCTCCTACCATTAGGTCTCCAATAGTCTTAACCCCTAAACCCTTCCAGACTTGTAGGATCCCATCATTACTTAAGTGAGGAAAAAGGCTAGAATTTACCAAGAGGAGAGAAGGGTTGACTTTAGGGATATGAAAAAATTTTAAGATTGATTTCCATACTTGCCATGCACCTAGCAGGAGCTTAAATCGTGCCTTCCTATAGAACCTATATTCCAGTTCCGTCAGCAGTAGACCAGTAGCTTTCCCCCCCATCAGTAGTTTGAAGATGGGAGGGGGACCCTGGTTGTCTGTAATAGTTGCATCAGTGTCGCATTGAAACAGGATTGACATCTGGATTAGGAGACAGGTCCAGTGATACAATCTCAGGTTCGGAAGTGCCATCCCATCCCTTTCCCACGGAAGGGACATAAGGGTCGTTGAACGTCTAACCTTACCGTACTGCCATATGAACCTGATAAAGACAGACTCTAATTGCTTCAGAATTTTCTCCTCAATATATAGGGGAATGGCTCTAAATAGATAAAGCACCCTTGGAAACATCGCCATTTTTACGACATTTACTCTCCCGACCAGCGAAAGATGAAGGGCATCCATCCTTTTCAGTTCTAACTCTATGGATTTAATGAGGGGGGGTAATTCTCTTCCACTATCTTACCTCCTGTAGCATTTATCTTAACCCCTAAATATACCGCAGAATCAACATACCTTGGGTCGGGTCTTGGTATGTTCCTAGAGCAGATTATCTGGGTTTTAGATTCATTCAGAAGATATCCAGAACCTTGACCGAAAAGTTTAGCCATCTGTACCAGTTCTGGGAGTGCCTGCTGCGGGTCTGTTGTAGTAATCGCCAGATCATCAGCGTAAGCTAAGATCTTGTTTTCGTAGCTATTATAAATCACTGGAGATATTCTAGGGCACTCTAAAATCTTCTGAATGAGCGGATCAATGTATAGAGCGAATAGTATGGGGGAGCAGGGACAACCCTGCTGTGTCCCTCTACTTATCTTAAACTTATCTGATTTCTCTCCCATTGCTGTAAATGTTGCTTCTGGGTCTATATACATAGCTTTGATAGCCCTAACAATATTTGGACCCAAACCTCTCCCGGCCAGAATGCTCCAGAGGAAGCTCCACTCCACCCGATCAAAAGCTTTTTCTGCGTCGAGCAGGATCATGGCCATCCCTCCCCCCACAGCTTCCTGGGCATCAAACAAAGTTATTGCTCTAGATGTGTGATCTGTCGTACCACGCCCAGGAACAAAACCGTGTTGCCATGGAGAGACCAGACCGCCTATGATCCTGCCCAACCTCTTCGCCCCAGATCCTTGAATATAACTTGGTATCGGCATTTATTAAGGATATAGGTCGATATGACCCCCGATTCTCTGCTGGTTTGCCTTTCTTATGAAAGACTATAATGTTAGTTTCTTTCCATGAATCGGGGACCACCCCAGAGTACAGTTTCCCATTAAAAAGATCTACTAAAAGAGGAGCGATCTCTTTTTCAATAGCTTTGTAAACCTCCGAGGGGAGACAATCAGGACCAGATGCTTTCCCTGGCGCTAATTCTCGCAGGGCAGATAAGACTTCCTCAGACGTAATATCCTTATCAAGTGCTTTTCTTGGTGTATCATCCAAACACGGTCCTCTGTCAATACATCTCTCCTCCTGATCATTATTAAAAGGATCCTTCTCATATAATTTCTGATAGTATTTTTTTAATACCACTAGGATATCTTTTATCTCTGTATATGTTATCCCTTCCTCTTCTATACATGGAATCGCATTCTTTGTTTTTTCCTGTCTGATCTGGAGTGCAAGTGCTCTATCAGCTTGCTCTCCCGTTTCATACCTCTTTGCCCTTGATGATTGGTACTCCCCTATTGCTTTCTGTGTAACCTCGTTCTGCAGTGCCGCTTTTACTGCCAACAGAACTCCCGGACTAGCCTCAGTATTACTGCCAGTAGCAATATCCTTTATATGTTGTTCTTCCACCTCAACTAATTTGACCATTAGTCTCTCTACTTCGCTTCTATCTTCTTTTCTAAGCCTGGCAGCACAGCTGATTGTTTCTCCTCTTAGAGCGGCTTTGAAAGCCTCCCAGACCCCATTTCGCGATGTGCTATATCTATTTGCCGCAAAAAATTCACCAGCCCATTTATTCAAATAATCCACGAATCTGCTATCTGCTAACAGCCTTCTTTCAAAGGTCCAGTTTGTTTTAGACCGTTCTAGCCCTCCCATATCGTAGTTTAGCAGCAAGGGGTTGTGATCTGAAATGACCCTTGGGAGTCTACTTATCTTAACTTTTTCAGATTCCAAAACAGAGACAAAAAGTAGTCCAATCTTGAATATCTCTGGGCTGGATTTGAAAAGTAAGTATAACCTAGATTTGAAGGTTCTTTAACTCTCCATAGATCCTGAAGCCCATGAGAAGCTAACATAGATTGAACCGCCTTAAAGACTTTAGGTTTTCTTCCCTGATACGATGTGCCCATCCCCCATTCAGATGAGATATTTAAATCTCCCGTAAACACCAGAGGAGAGGGCCAATTTGCAAGCTCTATTTCTAGGAAATCGTAAATTTCGGGATCGTCCTCATTAGAACCATACACCGTACAGATAGTTAGACCCAGCTCCATCTCAATAATCACCCATCTTCCATTACTATCTACTTTCACCTTTTTCGCTTTCCCTAAACTTTTTCTTCCTAGAATGGCAACCCCTCCGATTGTTGATGTTTGAGTTGTACAGGCTAATAGTTCAAATCCATTTATACAAAGCAAATTTCTCTTAGACCAAGGGAGGTGGGTCTCTTGTAAGCAGAGAAGATCTATTCTGTTATGTTTTACTACATATGCTAATTTCTGCCTTTTCCTCTAATCATTTAATCCCCCCACATTCATTGTACATATATTAATGCGTTTCATCACTTAGTGTTACAACCTGTATCAAAAATCCTTACAAAGATCATTTTCCTTGCTTGCCTCCGTTGACCTTTACCTATTCTGCACCATTCCTTCCTTTTTCCATTTTTTTTGTTTTCTTCTCACCCACCCTTCCCCCCTCCCCTCTTACACCTCCACCCCACAACCAGTCCCTAAGGCATCCTGGGACCAAGGGGCCCCAGGTATGGACGATCGAGTGATCCTAGTATCACCGCCTGCTTGATCGCCTGAGAATTTTTATTTTCCCTTATTCTTTAGCCATATAGCGTTTCAGATGGTTAGCTTTAGTATTTCCCCTCCTATGTTCTTAGTTCAGAGAGTTCATGCAAGTAAGCTTCAGCTTGGATATTGCTTGTGAAGTTCTTTGTCTTTCCTTTGTAGAGTACTCTCAGGCGCGCTGGATTCAGCAAAAAAACGGTTGCTCCAATTTTCTCAAATGGGGCAAAAACTTGTCTCAGCCTCCATCGGCGTTCAACCGTTGCGTGTGCAAAATCTGGACGGGCAAAGAAGTTATTTCCTTGAAATTCTTTCCTGCTCGTTGGTGTAGCCAGGTCGTAAATTGTTTCTCTTAAAAGAAAGTTTCCGAAGCAAACCAGAATGGCTCTTGGGTACTATTTTTCTTTAATAGGACTTTTGGGGAGTGTCAGAGGGAAGCTATGAGCACGTTGTACTTCTCGTTCCAATTCCCATTTTGATAGTTCGGGCATGGAGGACTTACAATATAGCCCTTGACATCACTTCCTTCTGCCCCTTCTGCGATTCCCAAAAATTGAAAATTGTTTCTTCTTCCCCGATTTTCAAGGTCCTCCACCTTTATCATCAAGTCTTCGATAATAGCAGATTGAGATTTTTCTTTAACCTGGAGTTTGATGACATCTGCTTCTAGATTTTCGGTGCGGCTCTCCACCGAGGCCATCCTATCCACTATCTCCATACAGGTATTATCTACCTTCTGGATAGCGCCTTGGAGTTGTTGAATCGCGTCATGATTCCTTTGACTATCTGTTTTGACGTCCAAGTGAAAATCCTGTATCGTCTTCAGGACCTCAATGATGGTTCTGGAGAGCCTCCTAATTTGTCGGTATCATGGTGTTGTTGCTTTCCCTTACTTTTACTCTATTCAGCTGCCCCAATTTTGGGATTTTTAAGTTCTGTGTCTCCTTTCAATGTAGGAGTCTGACTTTTCCGGAGGGGTCTGTTTTTCTTTGCTTGGTCCTGGTTGCTCCCCTGATCCGTTGTTTCATCATCTAGTGGTTTGTGTGGTTTTCTAAATTTGGATTTCTTCTTCTCCGTTTTTTTTTAGAAGCCAAGTCTTGACCCGGTTCGTTATTATTATTGATCTTTAGCTCGGTTACTTCCAGATTAGCGGTTGGTGAGTTTTCATCCTCGCTAGCCGCACTTGTGCCTCCAATATCACTTTCAATTTCGCTAGTGATCGAGACCCCAGTTTCATAGATTTCGGAGTTAGATTCCTCTGACGAATCTCCGCCCCCAACTTCCGTTTCTTTATCCCCAGCTTTAATTTGTCCATTAGCATCCACATAGTCCCGTTCTTGATCGATCAGATCTGTAGCCATTTCCGCCTTTTTTTCACTAGTGCTAGTTGGATTTATTCCATCACTAGAACTCCTATTGATCAATACGTCCTTTAGCTTTCCATTATCATTGAGAGTGCTGCTACTGTCGTCTTCCTTGTCTCCTTCCTTCAGGGTTTCCTTTTCCTTTGAGAGTGGTGTAAATATGTTAGATATCCTTGGTTGTGATTCATCGCACAAACCTGTTAGTTTAGCTGCAGCCTTCAAGTTTTTTAATAGTTTGCACTCTTTTAGCTTTTTTAAGCAAAAGTTCAATATTCTCTCAACGGCCAACAGATCACACTGTTTACTTTTTTTCTCCACCTCACCCCTTTAAGTATGAAGAGACTTTACCACCTGGACCCTAAAACGGCACTGTCATTCTATATCAACTTTACTAAAGAACATGGGGTGGGCGATCAACTCTTTGTACGCTTCACTAGAACAAAGAAGGGGGAAGCAGTGCAGAAATGGACCATCTCCAGATGAATTGTACTCTGCTTTCAGATCTGCTACGTATTTGCTTAGAAGCACCCCCCTAAGGTTCAAAGCTGTGTCTACTGCTTTAGCTCATGGATTTACTGTCCTGGACATCTGTCAGGCTTCTACATGGGCATCCTTGCGCACATTTACCAAACGCTACTGCTGTGACAGCGAGGTCCTTGGTGATGGGCACTTCACCCTTTCAGCCCTCCAGGACTTTTAGGTCTAAACCTGTTTGCGTATTGCATTTGTCTCTTAAGGTAAGGAATCTACAGCTAAATGTCTCCGTCAGATAAGCAAGTTACTTATCTTCGGTAACATCAGATCTGCTAACCGTTTTTTCTACCTAAAAAGGTCTTTGTAGGCCCTTACTATTTGCACACTGTTCGATCAGCCTTCTGTTAAGGGTGTCAGGATTTAAGCCTGAAGTACCGCAAGCCATACTAAATCTTCTGTTTGATAAAGAACATCTTTTAGGACCTCAAGTAGACACAGCCCTTGAAAAAATGGAGGACACTGTGGTAGCAATATCAATGGGAGCTCTGTAAATTAAAACACACTGTGGTTCTTTTCGTAGGTCCAATTTGCAACAAGGTGCAGAAACACCTACCACAGATACCTCTGGGTCACAATACAAAAATCTAGGACAAACCTCTACATCTAGAACCCTCTACAGGTCTTCTTATAGAGGAAACAATTTTAAAGGAAAAGGCAGAGGAAAGAACACCCGTTCCTCAAATGCCAATAACAAGCAATGACTTCCTTACCATTCCTCCAGAACATCTAACACCTGTTGTGGGCCGTCTTCAACAGTTTCTCAACAATTGGAAATCAATCACCACAGACCAATGGATCTTTGACATTATCCAACATGGTTATTGTCTGGAGCTCATAACAACTCCTCTAAATATCCCACCTCGCAAACACAAACTATCTACACAACATGAAATCCTTCTGAAACGAGATAATAGCTCTGTTACAAAAGGGAACAATAGAACCAGTTACACAACAACTTGAGGTAAGAGGAATATGCTCACTATACTTCCTTATCCCCCCAAAATATGGATCCCTGCGGCCCATTCTAGATCTTAGACCATTAACCACATGGCTGCTAAGGCAATTCCCCTCCTGTGCTGCAGATCCTCCTTTCTCATTGTTCATGACGAGCTCAGCTCGTCATAAGCACACGACCAGTGTACTGCATGACGAGCTGAGCTCGTCATGAGCAGCGAAGGGGTTAAATCATATTGTATCCAAATACTTTCATATGGTCACTCTCCAAGAGATCATTCCGTTATTACAGAAAGGGGACTAAAAGACGCCTATTTCCATATTCACCCTGCACACAGGAAATACCTTAGAAATGTATTTCAGAGAAACGTTATTAGTTCAAAGTTCTTCCCTTTGGGATTACCACTGCACCGAGAGTATTCACAAAATGTCTAGCAGTAGTAGCAAATCTGCACAGACAAAATATTCAGGTCTTCCCATATCTAGACGACTGGCTACTCAAAGCAAACAACTTCAATCTTTGTAAAATATACACACACAAAAACCTAAATTTGCTAGATCAACTAGGGCTCGTTCTCCACCTACGGAAGTCTCATATACAACCAGATATTGCTCAGTTGTACCTAGGGGCCATGCTCAACAAACACCTATTAGCATACCCACACACAGAGTACACAACATAGTAACATTAATTAAACAGTTTCAAACAAGAAGTCACATTCCTGCAAAAACATTTCTCAGACATCTAGGCATAATGGCGTCCTGTATTTACGTAGTCCCATGTGCCAGACTAAATAGAAGATCTCTACTGCAATGTCTCTCTCAACAATGTACTCAATCACTGGGTCAGCATCACAATTTAGTGTTGGTAGACAGCCGCACACATCACTCTCTGCAATGGTGGAATCCACAAAATCTATCCAAGCGGCGGTCGTTTCAGGACTCAGTTTTCCAAAAGATTCTAACAACAGATTCATCCCTGACAGGTTGGGAAGCACATCTCAACAACCTCCCTATTCAGGGAGTATGGAATTCAAAACACCAGAATCTTCATATAAATCACCTAGAGCTGCAAGCTATTCATCTAGCAATCAAAGAATTCCTACCTCACCTACAACACAAAGCTGTCCTAATTCGAACAGATAACATGACAAGTATGTATTTACATAAACGAGGGGGGGGCACTTCCTCCAATTATCTTATCTGGCACAGACAATATGGAGGTTAGCAATACACCACAACATTAACTTGCTAGCAGAACATGTCCCAGGGAGAAGCAATCAAATTGCGAACTTTCTGAGCAGAACACAACAGCAAGTCTATGAATGGGAAATTCACCCCAACGTTCTTCAACCATACTTTCACAAGTGGAGGTTTCCACAAGTAGACCTATTTGCAACAAAAGAAAACGCGAAATGCCCACACTTCGCAAGCAGGCATCCACACCATCAAATGACGGGCATCTTTGAATCTTTATAAAGTCATGTATAAGGATTAATATTTAGAAACATACTTATATTCGATTCACTAGAAGGGTGCAGAGCTACTTTTTGTGTATTAAATACAGGCATTAACCCTTTTCTTTCAAATACATTGTGACAGAGTAATACTTGGAACTAACCCAAAATTCCTATCAAAGGTGGTTTCTAATTTTCATATCCATCAATCCATTGATTTACCTGTTTTTATCTGAAACCAGACACAGTTGCATAAAGGGCATTACACACTTTAGATGTCAAAAGGGCACTAATGTACAAAACTGACAGAACAAAATCATTCAGAAATACAAAACAATTGTTCGTTGCCTTTGCATCTCCTCCTATGGAAAATGCAATATCTAAATAAGGCATTTCAAGATGGATAGTCAAATACATCCACACTTGCTATATAAAAGCTAAACAACTTCTACCAGTTCCCCAAAGACTCACTACACTAGATTAATTGGAGCTTCCATTACTTTCTTATGTATCATTCCTATTGCTGGTATTTGTAAAGCAGCAACATGGTCTACCCCACACACTTTCACAAAACATTGTCTGGATGTTCAGACTCTTTTTCAAACAGCTGCTACCCTCAAAAGTTAATCACGGCCTAGGGAGAGGAACTGCTTTACAGTCTATGCAAAGCATGTGTATATACAGCACACATGCCTCGAACGGCTTATATTAGTTATCCTTTAAGTATCTGTTTTTGGCATGTAGAGCTGTAGATTTACGTGTGCCAACCCTCCTCCCCAATAATTCTTGTGTAGGCTGCAGTTCATACACTTTAGTTCATATTTACGCATGGACATCTATTGCTTACAAAGACTGCATTCTTACATTCTCACCTACCCACGGCGAAACAATATGAAGATGGAGTTGATGACCATGCGCAGTATTACTAAGAGGAGGAGTCACACAGTCTTGCGACTCAAAGAAAACTTCTTGGAACAAAAACAACATGTAATCATCTGAACCCAACACTAGATGGCGGACGTATGCAAAGCATGTGAATCTACAACATTAAATGCTAAGAACAGATGCTTGCAGAGTAAATAACATAATCCATATGGCATATTTTAGGGTACTGGTTAGCAATCGTGTAAGCAGCATTTTTTATATTTGTTTGCTCTAGTCCAAGTGAAGAAGAGTTGCCCTTTAGTGTTTTTAGGTTTCTTTCTGGTTGCATTCAGTTTTTATTGTTGAATGTTATCCCAGAATAATAAGTCTGTTTATATTGTTTAACCCTGTGGTTCCCAAACTGTGCGCCGCGGCACCCCAGTGCGCCGTAATGAGGTGCCAGGGGCGCCGCGCACACTAGGGTGACAAACCGTCCGTAAATTCCACGGACCGTCCCTGCCTTTTATCTGTAATTTTGGCCATCACAGAGAGCAGCACTGCTCCCCTGTGAGAGGCCTCACCCCCGCTGCTGGAGCAGCCTCGCACTCCTCCAGGAGCACAAGAGCAGCCCCACCCGCCCATTGAAATTCTGTATGGGGCTGATTGCCACTTACTGAATGTCAATGGGGCAGTCTGGGGTGTTCAAGCATGTGGCGGCGGCCTCCTGCCTCAGTGTACAGAAGGGCCTTCTGTTAGATACAAAGTAAAACGCCCATGCTGCAGTGTGAGAGAACACTCATTTAAAGAAGCCTGTGAAATAAGTTTAAAAGAAAAAAAAGTTTTAAAAAAAAGGTTATCGTTCTTTCACTGTCTCATAATTTTTTAACTGAAGTATTTTCAGTATTATATTCAACAAAGCCATGGTTGCTGCTTTTTTATTTTAAGGAACTAGCAACCATTGACAAAGCCAATAGTCCTGGCTTGTTGTTGGTGCAATGATATTTTCTGTATTACATATCTGGATGAAATGACATAAACAACATAATACCAGTCGGGCGCAACACTATGCTAAGCGCAAATTTTTAGCCTAGGTGTTTTAAACTGCGCTCTTAATTACATCCAACACCTCCTTTGAAGAGACCCCCCAGTTTTTTTACACCGCTTAAAGCCCTGGAAACAACACCATGTTACAGTCACCTCACATCCTGGCACTGTGCATCATGCATGACTCATGACTTCTACGTTTTCAGTCTGCCTATGTGAAGGGGCATAGTGAACTCTCCACCACCTGACCCCTTGCTGTAGTTCATTCTTGATAGGCCTCTTCTGCCTGCAACTCTACAGACAAAGGCTCAGCTCATAATGTGAAAAGTTGGGTGAGTAAATAAGTGAAGGAATGTCTGAATGGATTACTGAAAGGATGAATTCATGAATAAAAGGCGGAATGGATAAATAATGAAAGAAAGGATGGATGGATGAGTGAATGAGTGGAAATATGGATGAGAGAAAAGGTTAATAGGTGGATGTATGGGTGGAAGGGTGGATGGATGGGTAGAAGTGTGGATGGGTGTGTGAACGGATGGATGGATGAGTGAAAGGCCAGCTGAGGGGTGAGTGAATTGGTGGATGGGTGTGTGAAAAGATGGATGAATGAAAGGGTAGATGATGGGCAAGTGAATGGATGGATGGATGAATTGATAAGTGAAATGGTGAATGGATGGATGAGTGAAAGGGTGGATGTAAGGATTGATGAGTTAGTGAAAGGGGGTAGATGGACAAAAGGATGGATAGATGAGTGAAGTGAAAGGGTGGATGGATGAGAGAACGGATGGTTGGATGAGTGAAAGAATGTGTCCCAATTACTTTAAGGAAGATAACAGGAGGTACATACCACCCACCCACCGGTAAAAAAAAATGGTGGGGAGCCACGGCCAACTGCGGATTAGGTCAAGGGAGCCACAGGTCAAAAAAGTTTGGGAACCACTGGTTTAACCGGTAAGTCTAAAATATCAATGCTGCATGAGAAAAACAGACCAGATGTTTATTGCTAAATGGGTAGATGAGCATATGTTGAGAGGCTTATTTGGGGTTCTTGGTAATCTACAGCAGTTGAAGCATTTTTATTGTTTAGGTTGTGTATCCAAAGATTGAAATTCTCTATGCGGGGAAATTTCACAAGAATACTTGGTAATAAAAGCTGATTAATAATCTCACATCTACACTGTAATACAAAAATTGGAGACCGGTTTTAATGCAGTTTGGTAATTTGTACATTAAAAACAACAACTATGTAAATGTTGATTACTGTGTGAATGTGCCTGGTAACATATCACAACATATATAATGCATTAGCCAAGACCATTAAAAACAAAATCTTTTATTGGATAATGTGTTTGATAGCTGTTGCACTTTTAAGTAAATGACTGCTTCACTTTGAACCTTTTAACTTCAGATACCAATGGATCCGATAACTCCATCCCAATGGCATATCTTACTCTTGATCACCAGCTGCAGGTAATACTTGACTACACTGTTCTCTTGCTTAAATTTCTGAGTGCTATAAAATGTAAGTTTTATAAATAGGGCTCCTGGTTTTATGGTATTTGTTTTGGGACATTTCCGAATGTATTTATCCCAGTGGGGGCCTGCGAGTACAACTTAGAAGGGAGGGTGGGCCCACACACACACTCACACCCATGCATACACATGCAGACTGGTGCACACACACCCTTTCACAACACTCACTCACTCATGCACGTACATTCATATACACAGGCACGCACCAGTTAATAAGAACACACCTCTTTCTTGCTGCTGCTCTAAGTGAGAGAAGCCTCGGAAGTGCCAGGAAGGTTGGTACTGCTGTCTCCCTTCATTGGCTGACCAGTTCAGCCAATGAAGGGAGGCAGCATCCCCTGCTTCATCACAGAGTTGGATGAGAGAGAGACTGCTGACCCAACCACTCTATGAGGTGTCTGTGATAGACACTTAGCACTGGACATTTAAGGGCCTAAAAATGAAACGCTCAGGCAAGAGGCTATCATTGATTCTCCCCTTCATCATGAGGGGAAGGGCCTCAAGGGCATTTGGGGAGCTGAGGATGTCACACCCAGAGGCTATGTGACATCCTCAGCCCAGCACAGTTCACCTCAGGCAGCCAGGAGTCTGAACATTTAGGTCATGTCTAGCTCCTGGCTGCCTAAACTGAAAATAGTGTGTCTGTCAGGCTGACCTTTGCTCAACCTGACAGACCATCTTTATGCTTCAAAGGTGCGGGCGTTGCCCCTCCGCTTTTACAGACGGGCCGCTGCTGATTTATCCATATATATTTTATCTGTATTCAGCCACACTTTTTGTGTGCTACGTGTGTAAGTTGAAGTTGTAATGGCTATATTTCCATGTTCATTTAACCAACAAATGTTTACATGTGTTTGAATGTCCTACAGGGTTTTGCCATTTACAGTAAAATACAGTTATCTAAACTTATTAGCATTGTAGAACAGCTTCAACAGCTGCACTCCTGCAATTATTTATGCTTAACTAGTATTGTTTTGTGGTTTTAACGCCCCTATCTGTCAGTCTGCACAGCTGCTTACCTAGCACGCATGATTGACAATAGTAAGCATTGTCCAGAAGAAAACCTATTTTCTGTATTTACATTAAAAAATGCAGAGATGAAAACCAATTGTTTTCTGTCTGTATTTATCTGTCAAAATCAGTGGAAACTGAGCACCTGGTGCCTTATTTATGAAGCATGTTTTTTGGCCCATGTACCTTAGTAAGGATTCAGATGTTTTCTTCTGCTTCCAAGGCTGTATATGTATGAATACAATCTAAGCAGGGATGGGAACTTGTTATTTGTATAATTCCTAAAAGATATAGCAAACAATATTACCTTGTACCATTTGACCTCACAGAGCTTATTCAATAGCTGCACCCCAGTTCTAATTTAATGAAACCAGAAGCATTTCGGAGCCTTGCTGAATAGAATCAAAGTCTGTTAGATAATACATTTCCAAAGGAAGCCTATTCCATTGCTTTGGGGTGTGATCAGAAAACCTATTGTCCCCATGACCTCTACCTTCGGTGTTAGGTAACTAACAATCCCAGATTTGCTGAATGCAGAAGACACATTGCATTACGTATAACCAATTATTCAAATGGATAACCTGGAGCCAAACCATTCACACACTTTAAACAACGAGCTAATTTTACATCAAGATACCAGCTCATCACATCCTGAGGTTTAAATGTCTATAGATCACTAAAGAATGATGTGCTGATGAAACACATTTATGAGTTTCCATCTATGCAGCAATGAAACTTCTTGATTTCAACACCTGATACACTGTCTTATCCACTGACTGAAGGCACCAACAACTGAAGGCACCAACATATTAACAGCTTTAAAAAACAGTACATCATTTGATGCTTCTTGCACTTATCCAATAAAAATATCCAGATACCTAAACACACTTACGCTTGGAAAGAGATGTATGCTTTTCAGTCCAGACAATCCGGCAATGGAGCACACTAGTTATAATCATCCGGAAAGAAGCCACCAACTTTGCATCAAAATAAACCCTTTTTTGTATCCTATGCATCTAGGACTACCCAGGAAGAATGGTGTGTAACTCCATAATTAAAACTTTTCATGTAAGCATTTTATAGATTTGATGCTAGCAAAACTATGTAGAAGTCATCGCAAGTTCAGTTATGTTGAACATTCTGGTTCTCCATGTTGGTACCTTAAATATCTTAAAACCGTAATGAACATCCCTGTTTGTGTAGGGGATTTCCGGACATTTTTAATAGAGGTCAGTCTCTCTTTTCTCAATCTTAAGAACTAATGCTTATCTAGCAAGTTACATTTAAACTGAAGAGTGCAGTCATAATTCTGCTGCTTTTAAATCCCTTATTTTAAACAGGGAAGTGGAAATAATTAAAGAGGAAATGCATGTTTGAGGCTAAACAAGGATTAAAACTCAATTATTGGCAACCAAGTGGCACCACTGATCCTCAGCGCAGCGCTGCAAGATTTGACCTCTGTTCTTTGTCGTCCCCGTCACGCCAGGATCTTTGTCTCTGGGTGTATGCCTTTTCAGTTATTACAGCTTTAGAAGTAGTTTTTCGTGGGGCATTTTTATTTCGCTTTGTATATATTTAGTGTTTTTTACAAGAAACTTTCACCTTTTAGATGATTACATTCACGGCAAAGTCCATAGAGAAGTACCTTTTATCAAAAGCAAGGTATTTAACAAAGTAACCATACGTTGCTCCCAAATTGGACCCTTCGTGGATCCACATTATTTGCTACATTGTGTTGAAGGCTCTCCAAGCCATCTACGTAGAAAGGCATTGAACAAAAGGCAATACTGCAGAACGTCTCTAGCTTTCAGCCCATGATAGTGGTGATGTCATGTAGATCCATGGACCAATTTAATTACTTTAGCTGGAATTCTGGCTTTCATAATGTCCTGTTGGTTTTGAATGCGTTTTTGTGGAAAGGAGGTATTTTCCCATTTATTCTCCACAGTATTTTCTGATTTTACACTTCTCCCATCCCCATGTCACATTTTTGTGTAACAAGCACATGCTCCTTTGCTGAAAAAGTGTTATGGAAACATAATCACTCAGCCAATGTTTGTTGTGTACTTGACAGTCATGCTGTCTAAAGTTCTTTAGAAGAAAATGAGAAGGCAAAGCTTGAAGTTGCTTGAGGATGTTACAGCTATCCTTTGATGAATTCATCGCACTAGCCCAGGAAAGGGGCAAACAGTGAGATGACCCTGCAAAGAGTCACACACTTGAATACTGCCGAAAGATCCTCAATAAGTAGACTGAATTGCCTCTTTCACAGTTGTCAACTTTGAGACATTTGCAACCAATAGAGATGGTCCTGAAATTACTTAATTTAACAACTGGGGTTCTGCCTCTGTAAGTTTCAGCAGGAAAAGATGACCCTCAATTCCAGTAAGGTCATGCCAGAGGAATAGTAAGTTACCTCATGGGCATCTAACATATTTTATTGTCAATATCTCTTCTTAGATGTTATGGCGGTTATAATCTGCCAGCAAAATGCAGTAAGGGCACACATGGGTACTTGCACATCAGATTCCTCTGGATAAGTTAATTCAAAGGCCTAATTACCAATCTTATTTTTCATACTTGAGGACTACTTCTGCACTGAAAATTCCTTTGACTATTCTTGGGAAGGGGACATCTATGATATTTGAGACCCTGCAAACTCAAGATCCTTCTTAGGAGTTCCTGGTTTTATTGACAACTGATGGTGAACCATTTCTGGCTTCTGCTAAATATAGTGTTATAGCACACAAATGATGGACGGAATGCTGACAATGCAAACATTCTCCACTAGTCAAAAGATCTGGGTTAAATCCATCGCTCTTTTGCCCATTACGCCACCCCAGTTTGGATTCAGCCATATGCAAATCTGCCTTGATCCTGTGCCCCATGGGAACAGTCCAGACCATACTGCCAGACCATGTCCTCCCTAGACTGGAAACAAGCATCCTGGGACTGGTTTCAGGGTATGTCCTCCTTCTTCAGCCAGGCTAGCTTGAATCCAGTGGCCCAGTGAGCAAGGGACCCACGTCTGGGCATACCCATCCCGCTTAGGGCGAAAAGTGTTACAGCAAACAAATGATGGACGGAATGCTGACAATGCCAACAAAACAGTTTGGGCTGGACTGTTCCCATTGGGCGCAGGGTCAAGACTAATTTGCATATGGCTAGGTCCACACTGGTGAGCAAAAACAAATGATGGATTTAGGCCCAGATCTCTGTACTGAGGTGAATGTATGACATTGTTCTGCATTCTATCCATCAGTTGTTCTTTTTGCTTTTGTAACCCTGAGTGGGACTGGTATGCCAGACGTGGGCCCCGTGCTCTCCATG
Source organism: Lissotriton vulgaris (assembly GCF_964263255.1). NCBI lineage: Eukaryota > Metazoa > Chordata > Amphibia > Caudata > Salamandridae > Lissotriton > Lissotriton vulgaris. The sequence continues at coordinate 161,602 of NW_028253192.1, forward strand.
CCACTGGAGTCAAGCTATCCTGGCTGCTGAGGGCTGAAAGCCCGAAACCGGTCCTAGCATGCTTATTTCCAGTCCAGGGAGTACCTGGCCTGGCAGTTCGGGCTGGACTGTTCCCATTGGGCACAAAGTCAAGACTGATTTGCATATGGCTGGGTCCAAACTAGAATGGCATGGGGAGCAAAAAAACGATGGATTTAAGCCCAGTTCTCTTCCAGGGGATCCTCATCAATAGTCATAAGCATTAGAATATTCCCACCCATGCGCGGGACCCCTGAAACAATATATTATATGTGCCCCACATATACATATACATATATATATAAATATATATATATATAAAAATAAGCAATTGCAGCCAAATAAAAACAGTAGAGCTGGAATATGCTGTGAAGAATTTCCACCATACATGTGTATTAGCATTAGAAACATAAGAAACAACACCAATGCTTGTTTAGAAACTGTTTTAATGCTTAGAAAGCAGTAGAAATTCTTATAACACACTGTAAGCATATACAGCTCCCAGGCTGCATTGCAAATACCCAGTCTAAAAAGACTGAAAAGCTAACCCTGTGGCTGCATGTACCAAAACTGACGCTGTGCCTTTAAGGCACCTCTGCCCCTAGCTTCCCATCATGCCTCAGGGGTTACAGTTAGGTCAGTTGTTCTTTCCGGCTCCTTCAGGAAGGACCCTGGATACACAGCTCCACATTTTTTCTGCCTTTTTCAGTCAGAAAATCTTCAAAAGAACAATTTTTTGATTTACTTTGACTTCTAACATCAGGGTCAAGTAAATAACTGCTTAGCAGTCGAATTTTTGTGAGGTTTTCCTGTCAGGATGCCTTCATTATTTGATGATTGCCCTTCTTGTGGCCACAAGAAGGCAAAAACGGACTCTCATGAGGTCTGTATTTTATGCTTGCCAGAAGATCATGATCCAAAAGACTGTTCTCATTGTCAAAACCTGTCTGACAGAACTTTAAAAGACAGAGAGAGGAACAGGCTCTATGGTCTGGCCCAGAGATCCATGAGGGGAAGATCTACAGAGAGGAAGAGTTCAAAGAGACCCAGAACTCCCTCCAAAGGCAAGTCAGAGCGTCCATCAACCTCAGCGCCGGGCTCGGCGCTGAAAAAACGACATCTGATGGACAATTCGAAAGAAAAAGCTCCGTCGACGTCGGGACCGGCGTCGATGAGGAAATCGTCGTCGAAAAGAAAATCACCGACGACGAAGAAAGCTCCGCCGTCGTCAACTAGGCGACGATCGGCGTCGAGAGAAGCCACGAGATCTCCGTCGACGAGAAGATCGGCGTCGAGACGTAAGTCAACTCCGCCGCCGTCAACCAGGCGACGGTCGGCGTCGAGAGACAGAATACACTCGCCGTCGTCTCAACGTCGACAGGCTTCGAAGAGTGTGACACCTCCGCCGACGTCTCCACGGAGGCGCTCGGCGTCGAGGAGCAAGAGCCCCCTCGGACGATCGTCGTCGAGGAAGGGATCATCGTCGAAGGCGTGTCGGCGCTCGACGTCGAGGATGTCCGATCCTCCGCCGTCGCCACATGCCAGGTCGACATCAAGGGCTTCGTCGACGACAGGACGTCGAATGCCATCTCCGTCGCCGACAGACCAACGTCGGTCGACGTCGAGACCTCCGTCGACGGCAGGGCAACGCCGTTCGACGTCGAGACCTCCGTCGACGGCAGGGCAACGCCGTTCGACGTCGAGACCTCCGTCGACGGCAGGGCAACACCGTTCGACGTCGAGACCTCCGTCGAAGGCAGGGCGACGCCGTTCGACGTCGAGGGAGAAGACTCCGTCATCGGCTCGACATCACAGGTCGACGTCGAGAGAACACAGGTCGTCATAGAGGCGTTCGACGTCGAAGATTATCACTCCGTCGACGCCGCAGAGGCGTTCAACGTCAAGGGAAAGACTTTTAAGACGTCTGCCAACACCGGTGAGACGAAAATCTCCTTCAGTGCCTTCGACTATTTTGGTGACTCAATCGGCTTCTCACCATTCCTCCTCAAGTGCCTCTAGCTCATCGAGGTCCACTTCCAGGAGTAGAAGTCCGTTGCCCCAGCAAAAGATAACACTCTCGCCAAGATGGTATGCTCCGTTGAGCAAGTGGAAGGATTCTGGAGCGACGGAGAGGCTGCAAAGATATGTAAGCCCACTCCACAGGTCACCTCTTCAGAGACTGATAGAAGAGACAGACAGACAGAGTCCTGTCAGGCACCGATCACGCTCTCGGTAGAGGAGAGCGGAAAGGTCGCATACCCCCAGGGTCTCCCGATCGCCACGGAGAGAGCATCCCAGGTCTCGAACACCGAGAAGGGAGGTACGAACTGAGAGGTCGAGATCTCCACGAAGGGAGCATCCGAGAGAATCACGTTCTCCTCGAAGGGAAGACCGACCGAGAAGATCGCCAGTGAGGAAGGAAAAATCTCACCACAGGAGAAGGAGAACACCATCATCATCCTCCTCCTCATCTTCTTCGAGATCGTCTAAAGGGGATTACTCCCCAACGCTGGCAGACAGCCCTCGCTCCAGAGCTTCCCCGCTTGACGACGTCAACACATCTGGACGTTCTTCAAAGGGGCGCTCAAAAACTTCAAATAGAAATGGCTGTTCCAGAAGTTTCCACTACTGTGATTTTTGAGACCCTTCGTCACAAATCATATTCACGGCCTTTGCTCCCATTGGTTCCAGGGATAATGGACCCAATCAAGGAGGTTTTCCTCACGCCAGCAGCGATCAGGGCGGTACCGGCACGTATCCAGAAAAAGTATAGGCCGGCCGACTCTGATCCAATCTTTGTTAAAGGGGAGCCTGCGGCGGACTCAGTTATCGTAGCCTCAGCTAGGAAGAATCACGCAGTCGCTCCTTCTTCTTCAGTTCCTCCTGACAAGGACAGCAAGACCCAAGATTCTTGGGGACGCAGAGTGTGCAGCACAGCAGCTTCATCCCTGAAAGTCTCTAGTGCCTCAGCACTTCTCGGCAGGTACGATAGAGCTCTGTGGGACTCCATGGAACGATTCAAAGAGAAATTGTCCAAGGAGGACCAGAAGGACTTTGAGGAAACAGTGACGGAGGGCTGTTTGGTGGCAAACCAAATGATCAGTTCATCCGCAGATAACGCCCTTCTAGCAGGACATGCCTACTCACATGGGGTTTGCGCGAGAAGATCTTCTTGGTTGCGTTTAACTGGTCTCAAACCAGATACCCAGCAACGCATCCTTAATCTGCCCTTCTCAGGATCTTCACTCTTTGGGGAACATGCCGATCAGGAAATGACCCGCATGAAAACCGAATTGGACACGGTGAAGGCGGTTGGTCTGGAAAAGAAGAAAGAGCTGTTCAAGCGACGCTTCAAGACCAACAAGAACCGGGGAGGCCAACAGAGGGTTCAAACCCCTCAATGGTCTCAGAACAAGCCACAAGGGAAGACACAATACAGAGGAGGAAAATCGGGCAGAGGCAGAGGCGGACATCATCAGTCCTCTACCACACCTAGAGGAGGCAAGGCCTGAGCAGTGGCTTCCTCTGGCGCCGTTACCCACTCCAGTGGGAGGAAGTGCTTCGCAACACCTGGCAGAGTGGGTCAGCATCACAAAAGATCAGTGGGTGCTGAATATACTGCGCAATGGATATGCGCTACGTTTCCGGAAGAGACCACAACCGATTCCTCCAAAAAAGACTCGCTCGTACCATCTAAACCTCCTCAAAAGGGAGGTGAGCGTCCTCTTAAAGAAAAACGCAATCGAAGAGGTACCCCCAACCCAAAGGGGGAGAGGAGTGTACTCAAGGTATTTTCTAGTCCCCAAAAGAGACCAAGAGGACAAGTTCAGACCGATTTTAGATCTTCGGACCCTCAACAAGGTGGTGGTCAAAGAGAAGTTTCGCATGCTGGCACTTCATCAGATATGTCCTCATCTACAAAGTGGAGATTGGATGTGTTCGGTGGATTTACAGGACGCGTACTTCCACATTCCTATAACACCAGGTCATCGGAAGTACTTGAGGTTTCTGGTAGGGAACAAGCATTACCAGTACAAAGTACTTCCGTTCGGTCTAAAATCCGCACCAAGGGTGTTCACCAAGTGCATGGCAGTGGTAGCGGCATGTCTACACAAAAAAGGTCTTTTTGTGTACCCATATCTAGACGACTGGCTCCTGAAGAGTCCGTCCCCTCATCAAGCCACCAAAGACTGTCGTCTGTGTCTTCAACAACTACACAGGCTTGGGCTCCACGTGAACACAGAAAAGTCAGTCCTGCATCCCACACAAACCATCCACTATCTGGGAGCAGTTCTAGACACAAATTTAGGAAGAGCGTTTCCTTCGCAGGAGAGACTATCTTCCATGGGGCAGAAATGCAGAAAGTTACTTCAGTTTCCTCGTCCAAAGGTGCGAGAAGTAGCGTCTCTACTGGGCTCCATGGCGTCCTGCATCTTCCTAATTCCAAACGCCAGGTTGAGGATGCGTCCTCTACAAGAGTCTGTGGAAGATCAGTGGGACCAAGCGACAGGAGATTGGGAGGATCGAATCATCCTATCTCAAGCAGCACTGACCTCAATACAGTGGTGGACTCGCCCTCGGAATGTCTTGCAGGGAGTCCCTTTTCAGCAGCCTCTTCCTTCGATGTCTGTGGTAACGGACGCATCTCTGGAAGGTTGGGGTGCTCACATGGGTCATCTTCAGATTCAGGGTCGCTGGTCGACCAACCTTCAGACATACCACATCAACATGCTGGAACTTCGAGCAGTTCATCTGGCGCTCAAAGCGTTCCTTCCAGCAATCACAACGGACAAAATCTTGGTTCAGACGGACAACACTACAACTATGTTCTATCTGAACAAGCAGGGAGGAACCCGGTCTCGCCCTCTGTCTCAGGAGGCCCAGACAATATGGCACTGGCTTCTGGCTCGGGGACTGTCGGTGGTGGCAGTACACCTTCCAGGCGAGCTAAACACAAAGGCGGACGCACTCAGCAGGCACTTCGAAGATCAGCCAGACTGGGTGCTAAACGACGAAGTAGTCGAAGAACTCTTCCGTTGCTGGGGCCGTCCAGACATAGATTTATTCGCGGACGACGAAAACGCCAAATGCCACGCCTTCGCGTCCAGGTTCCACCGACCAGGGACACAAGGGAACGCTCTCCTGCTGGAGTGGACAGGAATGTTCGCCTATGCGTTTCCTCCTCTGGCACTGATTCCAAAGGTGGTGGCCAAGCTCATCAGATCGAGCATGGACATGATCCTAGTTGCTCCGGATTGGCCGCGACAATGGTGGTATCCAGACCTATTACATCTGTCGCTGTGTCCACACAGACGTCTGCCATGCAGGCCAGACCTGTTGAGCAAAATGAACGGGAGGATCCTGCATCCCAACCTCCCGTCACTGAACCTGACTGCATGGCTCCTGAGGTCTTGCAATACGGACACTTAAATCTGCCTCCAGAATGTATGAATATTTTAAGAGAGGCAAAGAGGCCTTCCACAAGGGCGTCTTATGCGTTCAAGTGGAAGAGATTTTTCATTTGGTGTAAGGACCATGGCTTTAATCCTACCAAAGGACAAGAAGAGGTAGTCCTCCCATACCTCCTTTACTTAGCGACATCAGGGTTGAAATACGCTTCTATCAGGGTTCACCTATCTGCCATAGTAGCGTACAGAAAATCGCCTACACAAACGTCGTTTTTTCAGGTCCCAGTGGTTAAGGATTTCCTTCAGGGATTGAAGAAGGTCTATCCCCCTGTGAGAAATCCTTCTCCTCCCTGGGAGTTGAACCTGGTTCTCTCCAGGCTGATGTCTGCACCGTTTGAACCTATACACAAGGCCTCCTTGCAGCATCTCACTTGGAAGGCGGCCTTCTTGGTGGCAATAACCTCTGCTCGCAGGGTTAGCGAGATTCAAGCACTCTGCACCAAGGAACCTTACACTGTGTTTCACCACAACAGAGTGGTAATGAGGGCTCACCCTTCTTTCCTTCCAAAAGTGGTATCGGATTTTCATATAAACCAAACGATTACCCTTCCTTCGTTCTTTCCTAACCCATCGACCCCAGCTGAGAGGTCGCTGCACTCGTTAGATCTTAAACGGGTGCTAAAGTTTTACCTAGAAAGAACGAAGGGCACCAGAAAGACAGACCAACTCTTTGTCAATTATGGTTCAATGAGGACCGGGTTTGCAGCAGCCAAAAGGTCCATCTCCAGATGGATTGTCTCATGTATCAAACTAGCATACCAGCTGGCTGGCAAACCTTTGTTACAATCACCCAAAGCTCATTCCACTAGAGGGAAGGCAGCCACAACAGCATTTTTACATGACATTCCCATGTCAGAAATTTGCAAGGCTGCGACATGGAAATCAGTCCATACCTTTACAAGGCGGATTCTCAAGTAGGGCAAGCCTCCTTGAGAAACCTATTTGGGTAGAATAAGGCCTACTTTTGGGCCTACGAATGTGAATGTTACCTGTTGATTCCTTTGCCCGCAGGGATGAGGTGAGGCTCGCTACTCTATTCTAGTGCTTATGACTATTGATGAGGATCCCCTGGAAGAGAAGGATTAGTTACTTACCTGTAATCCTAGTTCTCTTCCAGGGGTATCCTCATCAAAGTCATAAGCAACCCTCCCGCCTCCCCGGGCAAAGGACTTGGTTTATTAACTAGGAGATGTTTTAACCTGTTATTACCATGGTTTGGTTTTCAGTCTCCGAAAAGAACAACTGACCTAACTGTAACCCCTGAGGCATGATGGGAAGCTAGGGGCAGAGGTGCCTTAAAGGCACAGCGTCAGTTTTGGTACATGCAGCCACAGGGTTAGCTTTTCAGTCTTTTTAGACTGGGTATTTGCAATGCAGCCTGGGAGCTGTATATGCTTACAGTGTGTTATAAGAATTTCTACTGCTTTCTAAGCATTAAAACAGTTTCTAAACAAGCATTGGTGTTGTTTCTTATGTTTCTAATGCTAATACACATGTATGGTGGAAATTCTTCACAGCATATTCCAGCTCTACTGTTTTTATTTGGCTGCAATTGCTTATTTTTATATATATATATTTATATATATATGTATATGTATATGTGGGGCACATATAATATATTGTTTCCGGGGTCCGGCGCATGGGCGGGAATATTCTAATGCTTATGACTTTGATGAGGATACCCCTGGAAGAGAACTAGGATTACAGGTAAGTAACTAATCCATCTCTGTACTGAGGTGAAAGTTTGACATTGTTCTGCATTTTGTCCATCAATTGTTCTTTCTGCTAAATATAGCCAGTGATCGAAAGGATGGAATTATGCAACTCTGAAATCAATTCTCCTTTTCTTGCTGAATAATGTACCTCTCTATTTGTCGGTCATAAATATTATGAACTTTCCTCTACCTATTTCTTGCTACCACTAGACACAGACTAGTCTTGTATGAAAGAAAATATGTGGCACTTCTTCATGAGTTCATCTAATTTAGCAGTGTTGCTGGGAACCTATAACAAGCCCTTCCAGGAATCCGTCACAGATGTAGCCACATAGCAGCCCAATGTGTGATGAGATATACTTTGTGCAGATTGAGAGGGGAGATTAAGTGGTGCCAATCCAAATGATATCTATTACTTAGAACGGTACAGCTGAGGAATGATTATAGTATAGTAATGGTTGTGTCTCAAAGACCTCAAAACCCAATGCTACCAAGAACAGCATGCTTTACATTCCTGGCTTGGGCACCTCTTAAATTTCCACACTGACAAAGAGGTCATCAGGAAATAATTTAAGGATGAATGCAGAAATCAGTTGGTCTGCATCAAAATTAGGAGGAATTTCTGAAGGGACAATTTACCAGTCCTTGGGCCAGTGGCCAGGTAGCAGATCCCTATTAGCAGCATCTCCAATAGTAACAAGGCCAATAACCCTTTTTTCCACAAGAGAAGTTACTAGAGAGAAGGAAGAGGAAGATGCCTACCATTTTCAGCAGCTAGTAAATCTCACGCCTTTCAAAAGGAAGATTTTGCACCCTTCTCCATTCATGGCCACTGAGGCGAGTGGCAAGAGGGCAACCACTTTCTCAGAGGCATTATTTAACAAAATAACTTGCTCAAAAGAATTCTCTCTGTAGAGACCTCAAACACACCAAAAACACAGTGTTAAGATTTGTATCCTGATATCTGCATCTTAACTATCAGGCATATAATGTTCATAGCAAGTGTGGCTGTAGGTGCACATGCTCTGCATACATCTGCCGTCTAGTGTTGGGCTCGAATGTTTGCAGGTTATTTTTCTTTGAAAACTTTTTACGCATCACAGGATGCACTGTGAGTCCTCCCTTAGTGCACATGGGCACCAGCTCCATGTTTTTTTTTCTGCCATCAGGTTCATACATGTACCAACAGTGCTTCAAGATTTGTGTCTCATGTTGTTTTCAGGCCCACGTGGTTGAAAGTAGACAACAAGCACCTAGAAGAACCAGCCTGCAATGGGCAACTTCTGTCCTCCATCACACTTTTTGTCAGACACTTTCAGAAGACCATCACCCAGCAACCTAGTCCCTGCATGCATGCTGTGGCCCCTGCACCCTTCTAGGGGCACATGCACAACCTCTTCAAGCTTCGGCATCTTAGAATACAGATAGTTTAAAGGGTGAGTGAACAGACACTCTTACCAAACTGCCACCTGTGATATGCCCAGTACCTGGGGTCAGACTGTCATGACATATGTAACTTGTCCCTTTCTTCAGACCACCGCTGCAAGCTAAAAGAGCTTAAGGTACTGACGGGCGAGGCAATGGGCACACTGCAAAGTATACCACCTGACATCTTTTGCAAACAGGGCCCCTTTGTTGCCGAAGAAGAAGAGGACTCCGACCCTTCCAGCATCTCTCCTTGCCAAGCCATTCCCAGTTGCCTCTCATCCAGCTTCACCCACGAAAGGGATGTTGTGATGACTCCCAAGAACATTAGCCCTCCAAGAAGCACTATGCTGAGGCAAAGCACTCCTTCCACTGGGGTTGGACATTTTGCTCCGTGTACAAAAGAACTGCCTGTGAGTAATTGGACTGAGCTCATCTCAAGCAACAGTCACAGTCCTTGTCCGGGAGACCCACAAAAGTCACTATATTAATCTGTGCGGCACCCTCTGGTAGCTTGACACAAAAGCAGTCAGGCTTAACTTATAGGCAATGTGTAAAGTATTTATGCAGCACTTACAGTAATAAAGTGAAAACAGAACTTAAGAAAAATCCAGCATCAATTCCCCAAAATAGTACAATTTTTGATATATTATTTGACACCAAAATGACAGAAATCCAATCTGTAGAACTGGAGTTGTGAATATTTAAAGTTTAAGGTGAAAAATATCACTAAAAGATCAAAGTGTTGCGTGAGAAAAGGGCAAACTAGAATGTTTTTTACCGACTGTGATGGAGAGCTGTTCGGATACACGAAGTGAATTGAGCCTGGTTTCCATTTACCTACAAATTTAGGAGAATTTTTCAAGAAAAATGTCTGCGAAGTTAAAGTTCAATGGGGCAAGGCAGCTTGTGGTGTCCTAGGAGGAATTTTCGTTATCACAGAGACCCTGGACAAAGTCACAGTGAAGATTTCTAACTTTGGACTTTTTGGCAGTTGACAGTCTCCAGCGGGATACAGCTGCAGGTTGTAGTCAGCAAGGGCTCTACTAGGCTGGATAACCTTCTCAGCGAGGAGCTACTGAACAGGATTTTCTGCTGTGGAGACGAACTTAGGAGCTATAACAGTCGGGTTAACTGGCTATGCACCTGGGGTGGTTCAGCACTCGGGTAGGGCCCAGTCTGCTCTCGGTGTCACAGCAATTTTCAGCTGAAAAGTCCCAAGTTTTGGATTTGGACAATCTGAGCACCTTTAGCACAACTTCCAAGGGTCCTGGCCGGGAGGGGTACCATTTGCAGAGGCAGAACTCACTCAGGCACGATCTAGGTGCGGGTTCAAGTTGGTTGGAGTCTTTTTTGTCCATGATTCTCTGATCAGGAAGGCAGCCAACTAGCCCTTGGAGTCACTCTGGAAGTCCTGGGTTGAAACAGAAAATCAGATTGAGTAATATAGATAACTTTGGGATGTAAGGGTCTCTTACTAGGAATGAGAAATACACAGATGTATCCATTACAGAAACTATTAACACATTTAGGCAACTTTATGGTATCCCTGTAAATATTGTACTTGTGCGGTGTCGTGGTCTTCTTTCCTAGGAACGTTGTTTGCATGGTTCAGTGCCTGGCTTCCCTTTGGAACATGGTTTATGGGTGTCTTTAGGGCACACAGGCCTATAGACATGGCCTTAGCCAGGGCAGTTGGCAACAGTTTTGGTTTCCTATTCTAGAGTAGTGGAGAACGTAATGCATGGTAAGTTGGTCTTTTGCATGTAGGTGTTGAAAATCTTTTCTTTAAGCAAATAAATGAAAGTGTGGAATGTAAATACTCTCTACATCAGTAAGACACCTTTTCACTTCAGATAAAGCCCATTTCATCTGAAATGTGTAAATGTTATTTTGGATTTCTCAGTATACAATTAATAGTAATCGCAATTAGTTTTAGGGTGGATTGCTGGTACGAAATTTCCACAGCAGGACTGCTGTTACCCAAGATGAACTTGTAAATCTTGCTACTGGTGTATGTAGTCAGGGTCCTCGCCTTTCATCTGATGTGAGCTATAAACATCTTTGGAGCCGTCCATTTTGGCACTATGACATGCTATAATCCCAATTAAGGGGAGCTTTGATAATGTTCCCTTGGACAGCGGAAAAGTGACAGTACTAAATGTTGATTTTTAGGGCTGAGTCAGATGTTGGCATAGGAGCACAAAGATTTTACCGGGCTTGGCTTGACACTTATTTTTAACGGGTTACTATTTTCTCAAAGCGCGTACATGTATTTCAGGCGCATTCTAGCAGGTTTTAAATTAAGATATCAGTTGATTAGTTTTTAACATGCCCTGTTTATTTTCAGCCTCTAGCACCATGTCCAAACTCCAAAGAATCTATGGCAGTTTTTGAACAACATTGTAAAATGGCTCAGGAATATATGAAAGTTCAGACGGAAATTGCATTATTATTACAGAGAAAGTAAGTGAAAACACTTTTGATGCATTGTATAATCATACTGCTACACTTTTAAGGATGTATACGGTGTTGAGTGGTTAATTTATTTGTGGCGTCATATTGCATTGTCAGATGATGTTTTACTTCATTTGACTTAACAGTTTGTATGGTACCTTACCAGGGCTCTTACCTTTTACGATGGCTTTAAAAAAAAAAATGGAATGCACCTTTGCCTCGTTTCCCTCCTAGTCCTCGATATTTCTGCAAGCTTGAGTTTGCTGTGCCAGCCTTTCCCTTCTGCCAAGTCTCTCCGCAAGCCCTCTTTTCCTTGTTTAGGTCTGTCCTTTCAGACTGTTTAGCTGCCGCTGAATACTATAATTTTTATTAAAAAAATTAATATCCACCATTTGGTTAGCGGTCTTCATTCATGGATTTCTTAAAATGTCAATCATGTTGTGCATCCGCCCACTAAAGCATACAGTAAGGGGAAATAATGCAGTACACTTAAGCTATTACCTCTGTGTGAGTGTATTACATCCTAATAGTAAAGTTTGCTGCCAGGGCTAAGCGGACAATGTGTACTCATAATTTTAATATTTTATTTTACATAGTTATCTATTCATTTTACTTTTGCGAGGTTTGACCATCTCTAGTGACACTGCTTTTGGGCCTCTGCTGCCATAGATTCATTGCACCATACCCCATGCAGGAAATTTTACCCGTTGGGTGTTACAATCTGCTTTTCCATTATTTGTTACCAGTAAAGTATTTAGAAAAACATTTTAAGTTGGCTGCCAGTGCTTTAGTTAGCACATTCGGCAATGGTAAAATGGTGTTTTGAGTAAGTTTAAAAAAAAAAAAAAAAAATATTGAAAGATGGCTGCCTATGTGAGCTTGCTTGCATGCATGAATGAGACTACATTTCTGTGACAACCCTTTTCCTGCACTTATGAAATAAATACTTAGATGGCCTAGCAGTGAAAGGATAATATTTGCTTTACTGCCCTTCATTAGTGGCATGAGCTTTCACAATCCAATTCATGTCAGAGTTTTTATGTGTTTTCAGTGCCGTAGTTAGGTCTCGGCCAGCGTAGGCTGCGCTTGCGCAGTCTCGCTGGCGAGATCTTATGTTTTTTAGTATGGGGCTTGAACCCGCCCCTCTTCTCCATTGGCTGGCTTTCTAAACGGAGGCCAGCCATTGGAGAAGAGGTTTGTCTTTCCATTTAAACCCAGTCTTTTTGGGATTGAGGGGTGTGTTTTTTCGCTTCTTCCTCTCCTCTTCCCATTGGCTGGAATGTAAACAAGCAGCCAAAACACGCCCGTTGTGTACATTCCAGCCAATGGGAAGAGGAGAGAAAGAAAAACACGCCCCCCAGTCTGAAAATGACGGGGCGTTTCTCCGATCCATTTCTGCTTGACCTCGGATTCGAGGGGAGCCTACCCCTCATCTGCCCGGTTTTCACCACCGCAGCCCGGTAAAGCCAAGAGCACTACCCCTGTTTTAGCAGCCCGCACGTTAATTGTATGCAAAAGGGAGCCGGCAAGTTTTAAGATGGCCGATCTACTGATTACAGATTTTTCAGCAGTCTGCTTGCTGGGTAAAATTAAACTTCACTGTTCCGAGGAGGGGATGCTTAAGTATCTCGCATGAGCGATGTATAGTTTACATATTTAAGTCTGTGCTGTTCAAGTCATACAATCGTTCCACGGATTTAAACTTAACAAGTTTAAAGTTAAACAATATATATTTCAGACACTAAATCACCCTTAAAGTTAAGGCCTCTGGGCCGTGCATGCGTGATATGGCAATGCGCCGCGAGGGCGCTCTTGGGACGCATCACTGCGCAACGGCACAGAACCTACTGCGGTTGGTCGCCATTTTGCGCTGTGTAGGAGGTGGGGAGGCTGGAGGGAGTCGTCAAGCAGCTGAAGCAGCGCTTTCCGGGGCAGCTTGTAATATTACGAGAAGCGACCGGCGAGCAGCGGTGGTGCACATATCTTCTAAGTTGTAAAGACAGTGGCAAGGTCTGCAGAGGGATCAGCTGAACCGGTGAGTCGGAGCGCGTGTGTACATAGTAGACCTGCCTTTCTTCCCCCACCCCCCCCTTGGCCTTGTGATCAGATATGGGTTACCTCTGAGCAAGGTAACCCATTCTGAGTTCAGCCTGCTAGGATGTACATGGCGCATTTCCGCCATGCATATTGTCCGTACAAAAGTGCACAAATGAACTGAATGTATCTAAGGCTACGCTTCATACCTTGATCTATAGATGCTATTTTACACATTTGCTTTGACTGAGTTTATACTTTTTCGACCTTCTGCTTTGGCACCTTATTAAATCTTGCCTTCCAATCTAGCTTTCCGTCCACTGCTCTTATCTCCTGCACACCTTTTAAATCAGTCAGTGAATCAGATATGTATAGAGAGCGGCAAATCACCATGAGGGTTTTGAGGCATTTTTCTTGTTTAATGTTCCGCTTCAGCTCTTGCAGTCTAACTTTATACTTTCCCGTTTCAATCCCACAGCCTGTTTGACTTGTTCATTTTATACTTCATTTTTTTTTATTCTGGCTCGTGTAAATCACTTTCATTTCGTGCACCAACTCCCCTTAAGAACCTTGATTTCCCCTATTCAAGCATGTTCAGCCCCTTATTGTCTTCCTTCAAGAGCTGCTTCAAATCTTCCCGGTAGGTCCCGTTTTCTAACTTCTATATTTCCCACCCCCTCTCGTTTTAATCTTCATCGATTCACTGCATTTAAACACGCCCCATGGAGTGATAACTAGACTGAAGTTGGAAAATAACGATGTGCCTTTTAAAAATAAAAAGTACATCAAGTCCCAAACCCAAGGCAAGCGTGGCAGAGTGCCTCAATTCTAAGGCAAGCATGGCCGAGTGCAACGACACAGATTGAGAAAGAGAAAAAAGTACAGGCGTGTATTAAACATGCAGTATTCTGGAACGAACACAGTAAATGTTTTTTTTTCAGACCTGTACAAATTTACCTTAAATCATAGCCGCTTTGAGTCCCAAAATGAAGTTTGTTATTAGCGCAACAGCAAAAATATCCGTAGGCTGGCGATATTTTAGAATCCTGTAATGTTGCGTGTATAGTTTTGCGATGCAGTGGTAGCAAACTATCATTACTTTGTGTGACTAATGCGTTTACTCTAAAGCATCACACAGGTGAGGATCCTGCGGTAGTCGATGGTGCAAGGAACTTGGGTATTAGTGTGGCTCTGTGTGTTGCTCTGTGTGTGTGTGTGTGAGTGTGTGTATGTGGGTGCAAATGCTATAGGTCTCGCATTTGCGAGAGATTAAACTATTGGCCTTGTAAATGACAATGTCATTTATTTATATGTTTTAAAAACAAAAATGTCATGAGCAATGCCAATAGCTCTAACTTAAACAAAGACGAGACCATTGCATTGTAAATGCTTGTGAATTTTCAGTGCTATAACTCCTTTGCAATATGTGATGGTGTAAGGGTATTCCTGCCCCTTGACAACATTTCCAGCCTCATCTCCATTAGTGCCCTTAACCATCCCATTAAGGTAACTCCTTTTCTCATCAGTGCCAGGGTGCACCCTACCAACAATTAATATCTTTTCCTACAAATACCACTATGCGCCTTACTTCCAACCAGTTCATCAAAATAAATATTTTTAAAGTTCTCAGCCCCCACTTTTGCCAGGATTGTATCCCTCTTCCCTTTAGTGTTGAGGTGCCTACTATTTTCATATTGGTGATAGGACCTACCTTAGAAGCAGGGTTAGATTACAAATATCTGCATGAAGTCTGTTTTATCAACAAGGAGTTTTGAATACGACCCCATACCCTATGAGTGGGTTCACCACACAGAGATTCTAATGTGTATGCCAAATTTAAACTAATGGTGAAAAAGCACTATCAAATAAATAACCTAATAAAGATACAAAAAGTACAAGGTGCATCCAAAGAATCCACTTTAACATGAATAGACATAATCACATTGAATACACAGTGATGAGCCTACATTGGGCCCCTGCGGAAAAGAGAGTAAACTCCACTTCAATCATAAAATATAGCTACAGTCACAAGCAACGTTCTAGTTAGATGAAAATGTCAGTTAAAACATACTGTTTTAAACAAACAAAACCACTGAAATTCACCAGCTATTGTTATCTCAAGTACCTATAACTTGTGCCCTAAAGTAACTATAACTCATGCAGTGGACCATATTTTCTTGAATGATCTCATTTCAGACGTCACAGTCATGTTGTCAAGAGTAATGTTATATGTGAGGTAATTCGCAATGCGTGGCAGGGGGCGTGGCTAAGCAAGCCACGATGGCGGCTGTGTCTTGCTGAGGCTCCGCGATCGGGCTAGCATCCTGCCCATTACCTGTGATCGCCGGGAGCCTCAACTTCCACGCATATCACCTGTGCTGACCTGGGGCATCCCCCAAGCGACCTGCAGAAGCAGCTGACGGACAGCGCGCCCTGGAGAGTCTCCTACCGAAGCCGAGCGCCGATGTGGAAAATGGCGGGCGCAGCCCCGTCTCCTGGACGCGGAACCCGCTAAGAGCCGACGCCTTCAGCGACGGCCACAGAAGATACTGCCAGCTGACGACAGTGGGGAATCCCGGGGAAACTGTGGGTCCGGCCCTCGAGAGTCCACCTTGGACGGCGCTCAGCTCCGCCTCTACACCCCCGGTGCGCAAGATGGCGGCCGCCTGCACCAAGGCTCCGCAACCCCGGCGCTTCTACTGCATCGGAGGCCTGATCGGGCCGTGACACCGACCGACCCGCCACAGCGGACCACGGACCCCCCCCCCCCCCCCCCCCCCGGAGCCCCGACGCCGATGCCTGGCGGGGCCCCCCCCCACCTACACGAGGCCCTGCAGGGGTGCGCAGCCCACATAGCCACCGGACAGAGGGATCCGAAGAACTTTTCGTTGGGGGCTGGGTGGAGAGCCCGAGTGCCTGACCCTAACATGGCGCCCACGGAGGCTTAGGCGCCGGGAACGACACGAACCTCGCCCCCCCCCCCTGGGCCGATACCACCTGCCCCAGCCGGTCGGGCACTAACTCTGCAATATACATTAGCGAGGGAGAGGGCGCTCCCACGACCCCCTGGCGCTGCCGGCCCTGACGAGCCACCTCTGACACCCCGGGCTGGTGGGGAGCCCCACTTGGAGCCCGGGCGGAACTGGAGAGGCCTGCCAACATCGGGATACCACCTACCCGGACGCGCAGCGAGGTGAGGGAGCCACCCCTGCGAGGGCTGGAACACCGAACGGAGCCCTCTTTCACCCCGGAGCCCCGGCTCCCAAGATGGCGGCCGCCACCCCGGAGCCCCGACGCCCCGAGGCTGTGTCACTACCGGGAGCCTGACCGGCCCTCAAACCCAGACAGCTTGCCACCGCGGACTACAGGAGGACCGCCACTCGCACGGAGCTGAGCGCTCTGGAGGCCCCGCCACTGCCATCGGTGAGTGCTGTACTGCCATTTCCCCTCCTGCTCCCTAAGGATCTCAGGTCGGCACCCCGGTGGCCCCCTCTTCACACCCACCCACGAGGACAGCCACGGAGCACGCTGTCACCCGACCAGAGCACCCAAGACTGTGCAGGCCTAACACCAGGAACAGCCACGAGTCCCGCTCTGGGGACGAGAGCATCCCACTTGCATTGGAGACATTGTCAGCGCCTCCCCAGCTCACGCCACCCGACCTTGCCCTGCCGGTCAGCGTGGGCACTGGACCCTGCCCTGTGAGGTGCAGAGGCCCCCACACGATCGAATCCACCGGCCCGGTAACCGCATACCACCCTAGACGCCCTTGGTGGTGGCCCCCCCAGGGTGAAACGAGCCTCGCCTTGGACCCGGAGGAACCGGAGTGGTGACCCACTCACCCACCGATACCACGTGGCGACGACCTACCACCCGCAGGACACACGACGACCGAGGGGAAAACCCCCCCCCTCCTCCCCTCAGCAGCACCCATGGGGAAGCCGAGGAACACCCAGGGGACGGCAGTCCCAGAAACGGCTGTCGAGAAGATGCCCCAGACGAGGGCGTGGACACAGTCCAATACGTCGCAAGCCGACCCTACGCTATCAACGAAGCTGGACCAGGTGCTGGCAGCAATAGAAATGTCTCGCCTATCGATGGAGGAGAGATTAGGCACCCTGGCAACAGACATTAGCCTGATCCGGGATGAGCACCGTAAACTGGCGGACAGAGTGAAGGAGGGTGAGCGGATCGTGACTGAATTGCAACCAACGGTGCAATCGCAGGCAGCAGATGTGCAGGAGATCCTACGCCGCGTGGCGACCCTGGAGGAACGCACAGTGGATTTGGAAGGACGCTCGAGACGCTGCAACATTCGTGTCCTGGGCCTGCCGGAGGGGATAGAAAACTCAGACCCTCTGACCTACATGGAATCCTGGACTAAATCATTCACCCCGGACTGTGACCGGTCGCCATACTTCTCCATCGAGAGGGCACACAGGGTCCCGGCCCGGGCACCCAAACCTGGTCTTCCCCCGCGGCCCATTTTGGCCAAGTTTCTGCACTTCCGGGACCGAGATGCGGTGCTTCGTGCGGCCCGGACGGCGGGCCCCCTGCAGGTGGAGGACCAACACGTTATGGTGTTCCCAGGGAGATTCAACAGCGTCGATCCACGTTTCTAGAAGTCAAGAGGCGCCTCCGTGCAAACGAACTTCAATATTCCCTGCTGTTCCCTGCCCGCCTCAAGGTGATCCACAAGGGGAAAGCCCTCTTCTTCGACACGGCGGCAGACGCACAGGACTGGACCGAATTTCACTTCCCGCTGCTCCCTAAGCCCGGACCCCGGAAGGCACGCAATAATGACTCCAGACGGTCCAGGAGACGTGGCGCTAACCATGAGCGATCTGGCCACCCCAAGAGCCAGGCGTCCTCCCCAGCGGGCTCACCCGATCTCACCCAAATCATGCAGGAACGACGAGACGCCCTGCGGGCGGTCACTGAACTACATTTGTCACCCCCTGCTTCGGACTTGGAAGGTCAGCCACACCTATTCACCCCGGAGAAAGATCGAGACAGCGATGGAACCATGTCGGGATTTGGCCCGATCTCCTCCCCCCTTGCTGTGGCATGAACTCTGGACGCTGCCCTCACCAGCCAACCTGTCACTTCCTCGTGAACAACTGAACTGTCACCTGACATATCCTTTTCTTGATTGCCTGTGATGATGCGCGACGTCTAGAAGCCTAGACTGACCTACTAGATAATTGTAAGCGCCAGCGAGCGATAGATATTTCTCCTACTAGAGCCCGACCCGCGCACAGGCCCAGCGAAGACACATGCTGCCACCCCCGCAAACTACTGTTGACTTTCTCCCCTAGTGGGACACTAGTTTGGATATGCCACCCCCAGTGACGTATCCTCAGTATTGGGACAGTTACCCACCCGAAGTTCTAGTTCCTGTTCACCTCCCCAGTTCCCCCCCCACGTTTAAGGAAGCTTGGCGCGCAGGAGCATACACGACACGCACACATAGGCGACACGCGGGAACTGTAGAGGGGCCCCTCCCCCAACCACGTCACCCTAGCAATGGCTGTCCCCCACTCTGACATTAGTATCCTTACACTAAATGTACGGGGTCTACACACACCCAGCAAGCGCTACTCTGTATACTCCTACATACGGCGCATGGCGGCCAACATAGCGTTCTTACAAGAGACGCACATTAACGCTACTGAACTCATTCGCCTACAAGCCAAATGGCGAGGGACCATCTGCGCCACACAATATTCAGCGTTCGCACGCGGCGCATTAATCTGGGTGAGGCCTGGTACTCCCTTCCGGGCGCTCCGGCGAGTAGTAGATAGGGAGGGCAGATACGCGCTTCTGGAGGGAATTCTTGATGGGCAAGGGGTACTACTGGGCAGCATATACGCCCCTAATACAGATCAGGACCGGTTCTGGGATCACCTTACGGGCGTCCTGGCCCAGTTCACCACTGTCCCATGGGTGCTGGGAGGCGACTTTAACTGCACACTAGACCCCTCACTGGACCGTTCACACCCTCCCCCCACACACTCCCCGGCCCCTCGGCAGGCGGCCCTCTTCAGGGCATGGACCACACACTGGGCGTTCACTGATGCATGGCGACACCTACACCCACTGGCTCGCATTTACTCCTTCCACTCGATTCCACACAATCTTCGGGTCCGCCTGGACCGTTTCCTCTGCTCTGCTCCGATCCTCCCTAAGGTTACGTCTACAGATTATCTGGGACGGATCCTCTCAGATCATGATGCCCACATACTGCGGCTTACCTGGCGCCCCCGCATCCACCGGTCCCCACCTGGCGCCTCCCCAGAGACTGCCTAACGGACCCGGTCTTCAGAGACGCGCACAAAACCAGCATAAGCGACTACTTTATGCACAACGAGAACACAGCGTCATCGGTACTAGTGGAGTGGGACGCGTATAAAGTGGTGGCGAGGGGAGAATGCATCAAACAGATAGTGGGGGTCCGCCGCACCTTAGAACGGTCGCTCTTACAGACGGAACAAACTCTAGCTGCTCTCACTAAACGGCCTGATGACTCGGAGGAACACGCCGTGCTCACGGCAGAGGCCAAAACGGAATACCAAACTGCCTGCGCTGACCTCCGTAAGTATAACTTCAGGGCATACGCCTCTCGGGTGCACAAAGACAGAGACAAAACCGGGGCTCTTCTGGCCTGGATGGCGAAGCAGGACACCGAAATCAAGCCGATCACGGACGTTCTCAACCCGGAGGGTGTACTGGTGCAATCGCAAGCGGAGATTCTCCTCGCATTCCAACGCCATTATACACGAGTATACGAAGCCCCGACATGCTGTACCGCATTTACCGTAGATCAGTTTCTGGACCCTCTGACGCTGCCCACGATATCGGATTCCGACAAGCGCACACTAGACGCCAAGATAATCCCCTCGGACATTACCCAAGCGATACGCGCCATGTCCCGAAATAAAGCACCAGGACTGGACGGCTTCCCACTAGAATACTACGCAACATTCTCTCCCCTGGTAGTTCCCCGTCTATCACGGGTGTTCGGGGCGTCACTCCACTTGGGGAAACTACCCCAGTCGCTACGGGAATCCGTGATTGTCACCTTTCTTAAGCCCCACAGAGATCCGCTTCACATGGGGTCATACCGACCTATCACACTCCTGTCGGCTGATTGTAAGATCCTGGGGAAGATCCTAGCTGATCGTTATGCGCAGGTCATACGCCCGCTGGTCCACCCCGACCAATGCGGCTTTGTTCCCGGGAGGAATACCTCACAGAACCTCCGCCGAGTCTTCCATATCCAAGATCAGGTACGCGACAGATTTCCCCGCGCTGCCTGCCTCATTATGGACCTAGAGAAGGCGTTTGACACCCTCACCTGGCCCTACCTATTTTCGGTCCTGCGGCGCCTTAATCTCGGCCCGACGCTCCTGGCATACACCCGCCTCCTATACACCGACCTCACTACTCGAGTTCGTATCGGGAAACGTATCTCACCGGCGTTTGCAGTCCGACGAGGCACAAGACAAGGTTGCCCCCTATCGCCCCTCCTGTTCGCGCTAGCGGTCGAGCCGCTGGCGGTTCGACTGCGTCAGGAGGGGATGGACTGGGGAGTGCCGCTTGCAGACTGGACCCCCTGTGTGTCCATGTACGCGGATGATCTCCTCATATATGTCCGAGACATTGAAATGGACCTAACCCCCATAGGGGCCACATTGGCGGACTTTGCAACTGCCTCGGGTCTACAAGTCAACTGGGACAAGTCCACGGTTTACCCCCTACACCCGGACCTACCCCCCCGAGACATAGACCTTGGACCACATAGGCTTTCGTGGTCCACGGAGGCTCCCCGATACCTCGGAGTCCGCTTATACCATTCTCCGACGGACATCTTTGAGGGCAATCACCGCAAGGTACTCGAGAGTCTGCGCCCGACGGTCGCCTTCTGGAATAAGTTGCCACTGGCCCCGATTGGACGGATAGCCCTTGCTAAAATGGTGATGCTCCCCCGGCTCCTCTACCATTTCACAAATCTGCCGGTGATACCACCCAGATCCTTCTTTCGCGACGTTGATTCCCTCTTAGGAACTCTCATCTGGGGAGCAGGCCGCCACAGAGTCGCCCTGAAAACTCTTCAACTCCCCACAACACAGGGGGGACTCGGAGCTCCATCCTTCGAGGCATATTTCCTCGCAGCACAGCTCCAGTGGCTATCCTACTGGACGGCGGACCGTTACCCTCAGGAGACGGTTACCCCTACCGGTAGAATCGTGACTCCGGAACTCACCCGTCTGCTCCTCCCGGGCACCAAGCCGCGGCGCACTTACCCCCTCTAGGTGACGATAGCGCGCCGATGTATGCTACGGATTCACCGGCTGTCTCCCGCTAGACCCCCATACTCCCCGCTGCTGCCGCTAATAGGCGGCCCCAAGCAGGATTCCTACTTTGCGGCCCCACTACTCGCCGACTGGTCCCACTGTGGCATCACAGATCTAGAATCACTCTTCGAGGAGGGTCAGCTGAAACCGCTGGACCGCCTGGTCGCAGAATACGGGCTCCCCCCAGGCCAATTCCTCAGGTATAGGCAACTGCTCGACGGATACCGACCCCATTTCAATCTCCAAAATGGCGAGCCAGACATGCATCCAGTAATACATACTATCCTACATATGGGGGTGGGTCGCCACCTGGTCACATGGCTATACAAATCCATCCGGGAGCTCTCATACACCCCCCTGACGACCCTACGAGCCACTTGGGAGGAGGACATAGGCCGTGCTCTACACGACTCGGAGTGGACTAAAGCTCTTGAGGCCCCTAAGCGCGTTTCTAGAAATGCCCGCTTCAAAAATATTCAATATTATATATTACACAGGGCATTTCTCACCCCAGCGCGATTACAGAAGTACTACCCCTCCACGCCATTCCTGTGCCCCCAGATGCTGTTCCCCAGCTGCGAACTTCCGTCACATGTTTTGGGACTGTCCCAATCTCCAACCTTTCTGGCAGGGGGTGCACAACACACTACTGGAACTCACGGGTCTCACTACACTAGCCACCTGGGAATCCAGTGCATTAGGCATCCTCCACATCTCTAAACGTGAGCCGGTGCATAGGCGCTTCGTGTCCTTAGCGCTCCTACTAGCCAATAGATGTATAACCATGCGCTGGCGATCCCCAGAGGGTCCCCCCATAGCACACTGGCAGGGGGCGGTTAACAAATGGGCGGCAGCGGAGGAAGACGCTTTAAGGGAAGAAGAAGCCAAAGGCGCGCGCAAGCTTCCCATCTCCATGGAATGGGCCATGCTCCTCCACAGCTTCCGCCAGTCCACGCAGGCTGGAGACCCGCCTGACCCTTCCCCTCCCCCCACCCGAGAAGACCGGTAGCCTTCACCTGAAGTGAGCCACCCCAGAGTCGGACCCCGATAACCCCCTATATCCTAGGCAACCTCTCGCAGGTCCGGCCATCCATGGGTTTCTCCCCCCCCCACCCCCCCCACCCCTCGACACCCGCCGCCATTATCTCCCGACTTAGACCCTGCTAGCGCCTTCATGCTTCCCTCCCACAGTTTCGTTACCCCCCTGTTCACTGGTAACACTGCTGAGTGCACAGTACAGATCTAGATCCGGCGCTGTAACGGCATGAAAGTACCCATCTGATCTTATTCATCGCCCCTATGGCGATACCGTCCCATCACCTTTCAGCCTACAGGAGCCTTTGCATGATTATAATGCACTGATACACCGAAGTCATGTTTATGTATACCAGTTCTATATAGCAAGAAAACGTTGCACACATAGCTGTTCGTGGCTGAATGTTGAAGCCACGCCGGCGGTCTGCTTATTCTGTACTGAAATACTTTACTGCAACAATAAAAACAAATTTAAATAAAAAATAAAATAAAATTCGCAATGCGTGGCATGAGTGTGAGTTACAGTTCCTTTGAGGCACCTTTGGGTTGGATACCGCCGACGCTCTAGGCAGGACGATTTCCACGTCAGTAGCCCACTTTTCTGGGGATGTCCAGAATACTCTCATGGACATGCCCTTTAATGACGTAACCTTTTTGGCGACAAAGCGGACAACGCTCTAGAGCGTTTAAAGGACTCACGGGCATCAGGGCATATCCCTGGTGGTTCAATACCTGGCAGGTTCCCTGAACGCCTCTTTCAACAGTGGGGAGAGCCTTGGTTAGATCTATTCGCAACCGAAGAGAACGCGCAATGTCAGCACTTCTGCGCCTTGGACTTTCCAAGCCGGCACTCACTAGGTGACGTTTTTCGTTGCGAGTGGAGTTGTGGTCTTCTATACGTATTTCCGCATATATCACTTCTGCCCATAGTGCTGAAGAAAATAGAGTGCGACCAGGCCAAAGTCATTCTGGTGGCTCCAGATTGGGCACCAAGTGTCTGGTATCAGGAGCTGCTCTTCATGGCCATCTATCCTCCGATCCGACTGCCTCTTCGGGACGATCTTCTGTCGCAGCAGCAGCGGACGGTCCTCCACCCGAACTTCTCCAGCCTCCACCTCCTTGCATGGAGATTGAGCGTCGGCAGTGGACGTCATTTGACTTGCCTCCCAAAGTTTGTGATGTAATCTTGGCAGCCAGGCGTCCTCCACTAAGACTGTATACGCCTGCCATTGGAACACATTTGTGGCATGGTGCACAGCAAAGGCTGTGGATCCCCTTTCTGCCCCTCTTTCTGAGGGTCTCTTGTTCCTTCTCTCTTTGGCCCAGCAGGGCATTGCTCTGGGCACTATCAAGGGCTATCTTTCGGACATTTCTGCCTTTCTTCAGCTTCCTGATCAGCCTTCTCTCTTCAAGTCCCCGGTTGTAAATCGTTTTTTAAAAGGCATAACTCTTCTCTTTGCTCCTATTCCCTTTGTTATGCCTCAGTGGGACTTGAACCTGGTCTTGACCTTTTTAATGTTTGCTCCTTTTGAGCCGCTTCACAACTGTCCTCTGAGGCTTTAACTCTTAAGACTGCATTCCTGGTGGCCATCACATCTGCCAGAGGAGTGAGTGAGTGAGTGAGCGAGCTCCAGGCCCGTTCATCCAAGCCTACTTTTCTGTCTGTACATCCGGACAAAGTTGTCCTCTGGCCTCGTCCATCCTTCCTTCCCAAGGTTGTCACCTCCTTTCACATTGGGCAAACCATCACGTTGCCCACCTTCTCTCCGCCTCTGCATCCTTCGAAAGAGGAAGAGAGGCTCCAACGTCTGGACCCAAAATTTGTGCTTTCTTTTTATTTGGATCGCACCAAACAGTTCTGGGTGGATGACCAGCTCTTTGTTGGCTACATGAGCGCCAAGAAAGGTCGGGCCGTACACAAGCAGACTATCTCCAGATGGGTCATTTTTGTGTATCAAAGCCTGCTATTCGCTAGCAAGGAAGGAGTCTCCAGAGGGCCGCTCGCCCATTCCACCAGGGTGATTGCAGCCACTACTGCTTTGGGACGAGGAGTTCCTCTAAATGACATCTGTCAGGCAGCTACGTGGGCATCGCTGCACACGTTTTTGCAACACTACTGCCTCAACAGCCAAGTCCGGAGAGCCGGCTTCTTTGGCCGTTCTGTTCTCCAGGACTTTCTGGTGTGAACTTGGTTCGCAGACCCACCTCAGGGGTTGGTATTGCTGGGGTATCTGTTCTAAGGTAAGGAATCTATAACTAACTATTTCTTTCAGATGAACAAGTTACTTCCCTTCGGTAATGATATATCTGTAAGAAACATAGGCTAGTTATAGATTCCTTACCGCCCCACCCATTCTCTCCGTTCTGCGAACTGATTTCCAGGGTTGCGGATATTCTTTCCGGGCCCTAGTGTTGTGCACCAGTGGTCAGTGTCCTGCATGGCTCTGCGCTTCTGGCATAGAAAGTCGTGTACAGAACTGACATCCGCGCGCGAGGGCGGTGTCTGTGTAGCTACCGCGACGCCATCCCAGCGACCACGATTAACGCAGAGTGACCCGACGCCACCTTCTGACACGCAGGGATACTGCTACCGAAAAGCTTTCCAGATCCAGTATGACACCTGGGGATAATTGTAAGGTAAGGAATCTATAACTAACCTATGTTTCTTACTGATATATTGTTACTAAAGGTAAGTAACTTGTTCAGTTGGTACACATCCATTGAGAACTGCAAAATACTTCCTTGGTGGGAAAGTCTACTTGATTCCACAACAACAAAATTCACATCTGGAAGCAAGGGTGAACATTTTTATAAAACATTATAATTTCTTTTATGCATATGTGAAGATAAAACAAGGTTTTGAACAAAGTCTAACAGCAAAGTTTTATTCACCTCCATGGACTTCATGTGGATAACCTGAAGTATCAACTTAAATGATCAGCAATTTTAAATCTTTACTGACGGTCATTAATCGATTCCCACAGGTTTACCTTCCAATTGCAGGCATTGCACCCTAGTTAGCATGAGGAATTAACCCCTGAAGATGGGAGTTTGTTAAAATACAAAAATATGTACAGTAATTTAATTTCTATCATCAAATTTTGTTTTCCACATCAATACCTTATTTGCCCATATGGTGTGTGTATGTGTGTGTATATGTGTGTGTGTATATATATATATATGTGTGTGTGTGTGTGTGTGTGCGTGTGTGTGTGTGTGTGTGTGTGTGTATATATATATATATATATATATATATATATATATATATATATATATATATATATATATATATATATATAATCGGTCCCAGTTTAGCTGATGGTAGGCTCCTATCCCCGTGGTCCCTCCGGCACATAGCAGAGCCGGATTTGGCTGGTAGCGAGTTCCCGTCCACCTCAGCCCTTTGCAGGTCTGTTAGGGGCCTTGCACTACTTCTGGGAGTAACACCAGGAAGGGTTGGGGGCGAGTGCCCCATATTGGTGTTCTTGGTGCTTGTTGAAATCCCAGAGATCTGGTCTAAAGCATTAATGATGGTTACTAAATTTGCTTCAATAGCTGACATTCTATTCATTACAGACGTTAGGCAATCAGGAATGATAGTCCCCACTTTCTCCCAAAAGGCGCTGTTCAAGGTGACCACGGGGACCTCAGAGGTATCCGGGATGTTCGGAGTCACTGGAGTTGTCACAGACTCCGTCTCCACCTCCGCATTTTGTTCCACAAGTTTGTCCCTCTGGTACCGGTTTTGTTGGCCTTGTTCCCATGGAAAGATTTCCCTTTTGTGGGCCCCCTGCCTTCTTCTTGTTTTTAGGACCTTGTTTGTCATTAGGTGGCTCCTTACTGGACTTAAGGGGAGCAGTCTTGCCAAGTAGGTTGTTTTCAGACACAGTGTCTCCCGCCATGGTCACGATAGCTTTACCCAACAGCGGTGGATCCTTATTACCGACATTTTTGCTGGCCTGAGGCGAAGGGGAATCCCGCAAGTGTCCAACCTCCATTAGGCACCTCGCTGTCCCTGGACCAAGTGATAACCGTCGTTCTGTTAACTCTATCTCTTGGGCAATCACGTTAGAGGCTTTTGTGATAAAATAATCCAATGTTCCCATTGATCTCCCCCCTTTCGGCCCTTTTTCTCCTTTACAATGCTACTTGCCATAGCTATAGAGAGGGCCCTCTCCTCAGGTTGACAAGTTTCACAGCTCTTTGTTCCAGAGATTTGGTCTTACCGTTGGAAGTTGAAAGTCAGGGGGCCAATGTCCTGGAGGCGATGTCAGAGGGTAGGCCCAGCCCAGCCTGCTCCGGCCTCGAACAGGCTAAAACGGGCCCGCCCTTGGCCCGGCGCGCGTCCCGCGCGCATACCGCGAAGCGGGGGGAGTTCCCAATGATGTAGGCTGTACAGTGTCAGGGGTTGGAGCGCGTTGGCAGTGGCTGCGGGGCTCCTGGTCAATGGAGTCCCGCTCTGCTCCTTTCCTCCCCAGTCGGACTACTCCCAAGTGCTTCAAAAACCACTGCAAGCAGTTTTCAGGTGGCGGAGGGGGTGGAGCTCGTTGGCAGTGCTTGCGGGGCTCCTGGTCGATGGAGTCCTGCTCTGCTCCTTTCCTCCCCAGCCGGACTGCTCCCAAGTGCTTCAAAAACTGCTGCGAGCGGCTCCCGCGAAGCGGGGGCCGCAAGCAGTTTTCAGGTGGCGGTGTCAGGGGGTGGAGCGCGTTGGCAGTGGCTGCAGGGCTCCTGGGTAATGGAGTCCCGCTCTGCTCCTTTCCTCCCCAGTTGGACTTCTCCCAAGTGCTTAAAAAACCGCTGCGATAAATTACTTATACTAATATCAATGAGCCAGAGCACTAGTTGTGCACTCACTTCTGGAAAGGGCAAACCATTGGGAATAGGAAAAATTATAAATGTTGCAGAATTGGTCATGCACTACTGTAGGATATTGAATTCTGCAAAAATGCATGAAGTGACTAGGTTTACACCATTTGGGCTCCGTTTAGATAAGCGAACAATGATTGTCACCTCCTTTTGTTACTGTTAAAGCGCGTTATCACTAGGGGTGTTCATCATGTGTACAGATATCTGTAAGTCTCTGTATATGGTCACCTCTCCTATTTCCTTGAAATGTAAGCCAGCTGGAAACCTTTTTTTTATTTCCCCAGCAACTCGGAATGTTAATTTTGTATCCCGCTGCCCACATACAGAAAGCCAAATGAACATGTTAAAATGAATACATAAATGTGGTTCAGCAATTTATTACACTATTTACCTCAAGGTTCCTACCATTTTATCCACTCAATTGTGAACATTTATGTAATGTCAAATTGCAGTTTCCGCATTTCAAAAACTTGATATTTAAATCACACCAGTTAACTTGTGGAAAAATAACACAGGCCTGTGGATAGCTAACCTTGTAGATTATCATCTGTAAACAAAAATAACAAGGTTTGTCAGGTAAATTCCCCACTAACACTTGGTTAGGATGCATTAATGTTTCTGAAGAGTCCAATTAAAGCTCACTGCTCAAGTAAAGTATTTGGTAAGCTTTCTAATCTATTTCCCATTGATCACTGAGCTACTTTCGGTGATAGTGCGTATGGTTCGGATGTGTATTGTTGCGTTCCGGTTCAAAACCGTTCTTGGTGTTCCCCTCGACATGCAATCCTCTCGTCCCTCAACTGTATTGTTTCCGTATGCATTTCCCACTACTTCGCTTATCATTTCGACATCGGAATCGACTTTCGATCGGAAAGCTTTGTGGATAGCCTTCAAGACCCAACCGCGCCCAGTTAGCTCTCTGTCAATAGATCGGACTCCGTTTAAATTCTGGGCTCGGTGCCACGCGAAGTACCTGCGCACCGACTCAAACGAAGTGTGCAACTTGTGCTTTTCTCTGGAGCACAAAGAAAGAAGACTGCGACACTTGCAGATCGTTCCGATCAAAAAAAGACTCCTCGCGATCGTGAGGCTTGACATCGTGAAATGCAGTGTCAAAGCATCGAAGACACGCCGGACATCTTTGGTGAAGGCCCCAGACAAGAAGACATCAAGTCATCAGCAGCAGAAGAGGAAGAAGCCTTCTTCAAACTCCGATTCGGAGCTCGAGATAGACCTTGACATCGAAGAACTGTCACAGGGACATGGTGACGTGAGTACCGAAGACCCCTTGCCTCCACAAAGTCTGAAAAAGCACAAGGCTTTGGCACCACCTCTGCCTCCTGGCTAAGGTCAGCATTGAGACCAAGTTTGACGCTCGCCTTCGGGCCTGGCACCAAAACTACCAATCAAGCCTTATGGCTCAGTACAGTCGACAAAAGTCCTCCTCATAATCCAAAGCCTCCGGTTCCAAGCACAAGTCCGGCTTGGAGCCGAAATCCCCCCGCCAAAAGCCAAGCAGCCTTCAGAGACAAAACCTTCTGCGCTGAAAGGTCAGCCTCCGTCGACACCGAAAACTTTGGCACCGAAGAATTTGGCTCCGAAACAGAGACCCCTTTGGATTCAAAATTGGGTACTATCCGATTGCCACCCGATCCGAAGCAAAAGAGGCTCCCTATTAACCCTGACACTGGCCATATTCACATAAAGCCACCTCAGAATTGCAAGATTCAAGAAGAGAGCACTGAAAAAATCCCCTTGAAGAAGAACTCTGTGGCAACAAGCCCTTTTCATATACCATTGCCTCCACCTCCATCGCCAACTGAGAACCCTTTGCAAATTACACCTCAGGGTTCTCCTCTATCTCATCATGACGATGATGCAGATGATGGGGGGGGTATGAATATTCCAACAGATCCATGGACATATTACACAGTGGATCCCCCAGGTGATACTGATCCAGCCTTTTACCCAGCCAAACCATCTCCTCCAGATGACAATGCATCACAACAAGAACTCCTTGCCAGGGCTGCACATGGGGTAGAGGTCCACAAAGAATCACTAGAAGAAGATTTTTTGTTTGAGACCTTATCATCCACACACAGGTCAAAACAATCACTTCCAATGCTTAAAGGCATGATGTGACGTGCTGAGGAGATTTTTAAAGATCCAGTCAGAGCCTGCATCTTAACGCATAGGGTGAACAAAAAATATAAGGCCTCGCCTACAGACCTCATTTTTATCAAGGGACGAGTGGCATTAGATTCCCTAGTCGTTTCAAATGCTCGTAAGAGAGCAAATTCTCAAACATCAGGGCATGCTCCTCTGCCAGATAAATAGTCTAAATTAATTGACGCTTCTGGCAGCAAATCAATGGCGCATTGCAAATTCACAAGGCCTTTTAGTCAGAAATGACAGAGCACACTGGGACGAAATGGAGCAATTGCTCCAATATCTCCCAGACGAGCATAAGGCTAAAGCACAGTACTTAGTGAAGGAGGGTAAACGCATTTCTAATTTCTCTATTCGCTGTGTTCTAGGTGCCCCAGACACCACAGATAGAGAGATTTAACACCAGCATACTGCTCAGTGAACACACTTGATTTAGGATTTTAGGTTTTAAACTTGAGGTCCAACATTCGAACCTTAACACACCGTTTGATAAGGAACACCTATTTGACCCGAACGTTGCCCAGGCGTTCGAGAAAATGAAAAAGGACACCGAAGTTTTAAAATCTATTGGAGCACTTCAGACTGCATCCAACAGGGGTTAGTTTTGTCGCTCCTCGTACAGAAGAAGGTCAAAAACCACATCCCAGATCAAAATACCTTGGCTAACAAGGGTAAGAACCAGTCCTCTCTCTCAAGAGATTTTTTTCTGAGGTGGTTATAGAGGCCACAACTTCAAGGGCAGGGGTATGGGTAACATACCCCATAACTCTCCTTCTCCCAACAAGCAGTGACTTGGCCATGCTTCCCCCCCTCCGCCGATTATACCACACCTGACGGGGGAAAACCTCAACAATTCAACAGACAAATGGGTGCTTGGAATGATCCAACATGGTTATTGCCTGGAGCTTAACAGCAATCCCTCAAACATTCCACCTTGCTCTCACAAGTTGTCTCCAGAACACATACACTTGTTAAAACAAGAGGTCCAGTCCCTTTTACTAAAAGGAGCAATCAAGCCAGTTCCGATACAGTATCAGGGCTCAGGGGTTTACTCTCTGTACTTTCTCATCCCCAAAAAGGACGGTTCCCCAAGACCTATTCTAGATCTGAGAGAGCTAAACCATTACATAATGTCAGAGCATTTTCACATGGTGACACTTCAACAAATACTCCCACTTTTACAAGCAGTAGACTTTGTCTACTCTGGATTTGAAAGACTCGTATTTTCATGTTCCAATTCATCCAGATCATCGCAAATACCAGAGGATTGTGATTGCAGGCAAGCACTACCAGTTCAAGGTACTTCACTTCGGAGTGACTACAGCGCCTAAAGTTTTTACCAAATGCCTAGCAGTAGTCGCTGCTCATCTAAGAAGACAACTAATTCATGTCTTCCCCTACCTAGACGACTGGCTCATCAAAGTCAGTACTTACCAAACTGTCTGTAGCATGCACAGAACACAATAAATCTACTTCGTCGACTGGGCTTCACCATCAATGCACAGAAGTCTCACCTGCATCCCTCACAGGTGCAGTCTTATGTAGGAGCCACTCTAGACACAGTCAAGGTTCTAGCCTCTCCCAGTGTAGCCAAAATACTCAATATTCAGACTACCATTCGACCAGTTTCAACCCAATCTGACGTTACCGGCCAGAGTGTTCATGCAACTGCTAGGAATGATGGAGTCTTGCATAGAAAACGTACCCCATGCAAGGTTTCACATGCACCCCCTACAAGAGTGCTTAGCAAGTCAGTGGAATCAATCACAGGGTCTTTTAAGTTAACATTCCACTAGCTGACATATGTAAGGCAGCTACATGGTCTACACCACACACATTTACCTAACACTATTGTATAGATGTGTAAGCACTCCAACAAGCTAATGTAGTCCGAGCAGTACTTAAAACACTGTTCCAAAGAACTGCAACATCTACAGGTTAGCCATGCTTTGGGCATATCCTGCTTTTAATCTATGAAAAGCATGTGTATCTACAGCACACATCACTCAAACCGATAATGTGACTTACCAAGTAAGCAACTGTTCTTGGCATGTAGAGCTGTAGATTCACATGTGCCCACATGTCTCCCTGGGTACCTGTAGTTGTTGCAGTTCTTCATTATACATTTATACGCATGAACATCTATACACTACACTTACTTACTCCTTTCTCACCCTCTTGTGGGAAAACAATCTAACAATGGAGTCGATGCCCTTGCGCACTATCACCGAAAGGAGGAGTCACCTTACCTTGTGACTAGAAAAGACTTCGTAGAAGAATATCAACAACTTGCAAACATCTGGCCCAACACTAGATGGCAGGAGTATGCAAAACATTTGAATCTACAGCTCTACATGCCAAGAGCAGATGCTAACTGGGTAAGTAACATTATCCTTTTTTCCCCAGCCACAATCAAAAAAGAAAACATTATCTGAA
This sequence comes from Lissotriton vulgaris, assembly GCF_964263255.1. Lineage (NCBI taxonomy): Eukaryota > Metazoa > Chordata > Amphibia > Caudata > Salamandridae > Lissotriton > Lissotriton vulgaris. The sequence continues at coordinate 193,582 of NW_028253192.1, forward strand.
CATTTACAGAGGTCTGGATGTGTACCTGAAAAAGAGCTACTGCTTTCAAAGTTTCTCAGCATTTTATCAAAATGTATGTTGGCCTTTGTACAATTAAGTGGCTATAGGCACAGTAGCCAGGTAGATAGTGTACTACTAATTGATGGGATCACAGGGTTTTCAGGAATGTTATTTCGCCAAAACCAAGGCAACATTGACTGCCTTCCTGAGTCACAAATGCATTGCAGACATTTATAGGACAGTGATGTGGACTCTTTGGCGTACTGTTTGCAAGCATTAGTGGTTGAAAGCTTCATCTAGAAAAGATTTTGCTCTCTGCTGGCAGTTGTAGACAGGTCATTAGTTTGAAGCCTCTTCGCATATGCTGTCTTAAGATTCTCAATTATTTTGAAACGAATGTATTCAAAATTGCAGAGTAGAGCGATTTCTTTATTGAACATTTTGTTATTCTTAGCTGTGCTCAGCCCTATTTACAGTATCCACCCACTCATCCATGTACATTATATCCTAGCTTGTTGTTTAGTTTTGCTTATCAGAAAAACATCTAATAAAATGTGTTAAGGATGGTTGTCAGCACGACATCGGGGTTCGCATCATGTGTGTGGTCCTACCAGAAGAACTTTCGAATTTTCCTCTACTAGAGGAGGGAGAGCAAGGGTGAAGGGTACCAGAATCTCCATGAAGATATTTTTGTCCTTTTTGCCCCAAGAAAATGCACGCATTTAAGATTTGTTTGTTAATTGCCTTTATTGCTTTGTCAACAAATATGTATACTTTGTGCTGTCAGCAAATTTAATTTCAAATGAGATTATACATGTGTGGCTTATATCTGGATGTTGTATGGTTGCTTACTGCAGGTTATATATTTTACGCTTTTTAAAATATTTTTTAGGCAAGAACTAATAGCAGAACTGGACCAGGATGAAAAAGACCAACAGAACACATCACGTTTAGTGCAAGAGCATAAAAAGCTTTTGGATGAAAGCAAAAGTCTCTCTACATACTATCAGCAATGTAAAAAACAGTTGGAAGTGATACGAAGTCAGCAGCAAAAACGGCAAGGTACCTCTTGACTCGCACTGGATGTTTGAGGGGCAACGTGATGCAGGAAGATAAAACTTTCAGTGCCCACACAGGATGATGTCTAAATAGGGCAGCATCTCATTGTGCCCTGGATGTCCAAGCTTGTGGCATTCATTACACAATGCATCCTTCCCTTTTCAATGATGGACATCGTGTTCTGGCAACTCATTGGATTGCAGGGTAGCACAGTGTCTGGAACACCTGGCAGCATTCAACACCTTCAGAATCAGACTGTGAAGTTCAGCCAGGCTTTTAACAGAGGGTGTGAATTGTGAGAATCTTTGCTCGGAAGGAGCAGAAGGAGGCAAGGAGTGCCAAGGTTTGGCTCAGTACAATAACCTTTCATGTGCGAGAGCCATCTTGTTCTTGTATCGTATGTTTGGTAAATTACTGGGTATTTGACAGGTGTTTAAAGGCTTGGAATTGTATCTACCAATTAATTTCACTGCAGAAAATTAACTAAGTATGGGAAAACAGTACCATTATTCAGATTTTGTTAACTTGCATTTATTCTTCAAGAATGAAGCTCAAGCCTTTGGATACAGTGCTTTAGTAACTGTGTGCATCTTTTATCACTTCCAACATTCAGTTTTATTTTGAGGAAACGAATGGTCATTCATGTCCAGTAATTGGCCTCTTGACATCTGTCTCATATGTGTCATTGATACTTTGAACAAAATGGGTCTCTTGTAAATTTGATGTATATGCATGTTGTGTATCTTTTTGTGTCAGTGTATCTTTGAATAGAAGGCAGTTTAATATGAAGTGTATGATGTTGCTCATGTAATCATTCCCTACACATTACATAACTGATTTATTTTTTAAGTGTTTGTATTTGAAATAATACAACAGAAGTGCAAATCTGATTATAGCTTCTGAAAGATGCATCGCCAAAATCAAATTACGTTCATGGATTTTTTTAAATGTATTTGATTACAGTTGGTCAGTATTGTGATATTTACTTGTCACAGAATAGAACATCTGAGTCTTCTGTTTGAGTGAAATGTGTCACTAACAGTCTGGGACATGAATTGTGTGGTCAACTTTTACATTGTAAAACGGAGTTGCTGGCGCGCAATTCAGCAACCTAATTCTAATAAAGTACAGGGGGCTTTTTGTGTATGATCATGTCAAATCTTGTTTTTGCCACAAATGACAGGCAAAAAATGCTGAGGTGTTTCCATAATGCAAGAAAGACAATTAAAGCTTTGTTGTGATCATTTTGCTCTGTGGCTTGTTGTATATGCTTATTTAGGGATAGGATATCTAGTAGGAAATTGCCAATATCAAAATGTCTATGATAATGCGATTTTCTTCCTTCCCTAATCTTGTAAATAATGAAACTGCATACATACTTCACCTCCTGGGTAGGCTATTTCTAGTAGTATTTCAGTGTATTTAAAATGTGTTCTTGGCAAGCTAGGGCGTAGAGGAAGTAATTTGAACTCCACCCTGGTTATGTTTAAAAAGGGGGCGGAGAATCATTCCTGAAACCCTAACAAATCGCTTCATTAGCTGGCTGAAACTGATATTGGGATCAAGTTAACGGCATACATATTATTAGCAAAATTAAATTGGTAGCAAAAATAACTGGAGAGTATTAAGAATAGTTTAGTTATCCCTCTCATAGATCCCTGCTTGTGTGTCATGCAGCCAAAATGGATTCAGATTCTAATGGATGCTGTGTGCTGGTACAGTGGAATTATGGTAGCATATACGCTTGGCCTTAGCTTTCTATTCAAAATTAAATGTAAAATATGTAAGATTATTAGCTGGAGAGCTTTGCTCATACAGCAATTTCTTATGCTTACCTGTTCTTTCCACTTCCATAAGTTATTCAGTTCCTAACATTCTTTGTTCGCTTCTCAAATGACTCCGAAGGTGAGACATAAGCAATTGTAACTATGTACATTAACAATTTGCATCCTATAGAGATGTAAAAGGTCTTTGCTGTGTCATACTCTAAAACAACATTTTTAAAGAAAGAAGTATGCTTTGTATTTTAGATATTGCACAGAACAGTTTTGTAAAGTTAGGGTAGTTAATGTGAAGACAAATGCTGGGCTGATTGTACATATGCAGTTAAACAATGTGTTCTATTATGTTTACATTATGAAGGGCCTCAGAATTGTATAACAAGTACCTATGCAATGAGTGTTATTCCGTGTTGTTCCACAGTTACTTGAACACGCCTGACGCTGGTGTGAATAGTTCGGCAGAAACCTAAGTGTTTATTGACCACAATCATGTATGTAGTAATTCAGTGTGAAGATTTGCTTTCTAATTTCTGTGACTCCTGATGTGGTTAAAGCTTTCTTTCCTCTTCATTGCACTGTATGGATTTCTTTTATTTACTTCACATTGGCTTTACAATTTAGTTAATCTTTTTCTGTGTAAAATGTGCTTACACTTGCACATATTCTGTGCTGTCATCTGAGTTTCCTTGACCTTTTACCATGATTTATCAAATACCTGAAGTTCTGTAGATTAAATTCATTGGGCTGTCATTACAAGCACCCTATTGTCTCTTTCAAATTGCTACAAACATTCACAGACGTTGTGTTTCTATGAAGCAGTTCTGTGCTTGATATTGAGTAGAATGTATTCTATGGTAAGTGATTATTCTGTCAAACAATTTGACATTTTTAATAAATATTCCAGATCACATTATAAAACAATGATGTCATGTGGGAGTATTAAAAATAGAACAAGCTGGGTTTAACATTTTTCTGGTCAGCTGCACTACAGTAAATGGAAGAAAATAAAGTGGAAGAGCCCCATGAGCCACTTCACTGTATTTCTTTCCATCTGGCCAATATTGGTTCTTATACGGTTGGCACCTGAGACACTACTTTTACAATAATTCAATTTCACAGGTTGGATATCATCCCGTTTGAGCACTGCATCTCAGCAATGTTGGACTCAACGTGACCTCAATACCTTCCTATACTAGCCCTCTCCATATTGGTCTCAAAGCCTGGGTGTCAAAGCAAAGGTTTCCCTGTTTGACACTGATGGGGCCTATGACCAGCTATGCTGCCTGTTTTTGTACCCCTCCATATTATCCAGAAGACATCCACAACAACAAACATGCACACAATCTCAACAATCACACATCTACCACTACCAGCAAACAAAATCACTCTAACCAGCCCTCACCCACCAAGCCCTATCCACCTCTGGAAGACACTCCCACATACCCCTCTTTACCTTCGTCCACACAAGGGACCCGTCACCTCTACCCATACCACAGCTCTGTGCTAAACCCAAATCCAAAACACCTATCCCCATTATGCGGCAACCCAAATTGTAGTTATCAATATGCCCCTCAAACTCTTCTTCTCTTTAAATCCTTTCCTTACCCTTTGCCTAGTCAAATATTACCCATGCCAACCCTCTGATCAACCATTTCCATATCCTCCCCCTACGCAACCCCACTTCTTCCTGCCACCCAAAGTCCATGACAGCACTGTTTTATTAGTTCTCTCTTCGAATAAACCTGCCTTTCCCTGTATTCTCCCTACTTCTAGCCCTCATTTTCTCCCCTCTCTGCTCCTCAGTCTCTGCTCTAACACCCAACCGTTTCCCCTCTCCTTCAACATTCACGTGCAAATTCTACATCTCAAGTCACACACCAATATCAGACAATACTACTAAACCAATACAAGCCCAAACACCCACACAACCTTTCTTTGTAAAGCATCTGACATTCCCAAATTCTCATCCATTTCAGATTACCAACGCGTGTCCGCTGTGCACTTAATACCAGCACAAATAAGGCAACCTCTAACCCATCTGTACCTCCGTTTCCAAGCAACAGACCCCAACCACTCAGTCCACAAATACACAACATGACTCACTCATCTATCAACCATTGTTCTACCCGCACCTCTCATCCATCCCCTTTCCACCTTCAAAATAGGCAAAAGAAAGCCACTTCACACCCCACTTTATAACCTCCCATTCCCTTCTCTACTACACAATAGTCCTAGTAATACAAGGACAACTCCACAGCCCATCTCCCAAGGTTTAAAACTGTCTCCCCACCACTCACACACACACCAAAATATCGACCCTCCACACCAACAGTGTCTGTACTGCTAACACAATCATCAATAGCACATCACCTTCAGCCTCCAGCTTCTGCAGCACAAAATCTAACACTTCCAAAGAGCTCCTTTGCAATACCTTACAATAAATGCTTGTTCACATTCTAAAGGGTTACTCCAGTCACCTGGTCAAACCACTGCCCTTTTACCTTCCAGCACAAGACATCACAACTCACCCCAGCTAAACTCTGCTTACCTGCAAGTACATATCGACTTTAGAATGCTGAGTTTGCAGGAACTAAAAACTCTATTAACTTCCAAACCCGGATCTGGACTCAATAAACTTGTTCAAAAACTCAGTGGATTATTACATAAAGCCTATAATATATTATGACCACCAAAAACATCAAAGCATAACAATAGAAAAAAGCCCCTTGGATGAATGCAGATTTAAAAACTATGAAACAACAAATCTCAAAACTTAATTTGACCTGGTTCAAAATAAGCAACCCTCTAGAGAAAAAAAGCCTACACAGATACAACAGATCACAAGGGAATAATAGAAAAAACTACTATTAAAGCAAAATCCACAACGTAAAATGCCTCGATAAAGAATGTTATAAATTACAGAATTCCACACTCCGAAATGTACTGAAGAACCCATTCCATATCTCAGAAAGTTTGTCACAAATTGGCGACTCTACACAACAAAAGCAGACATGTCAAATTCATATTTAAAGCAAAAAAAACAACAGCACTAACCAATTTCCAACAAATCTCTCTATAGGAAGATTAACACAGCCTCTACAGTCCTTCAATGAACTATCACCACCTGAATTTCTCAATCTTGTGAAAGCTAGCAGGCTGGTTGCCCCTCTATCCCATGTCCCCCATCACTCTTCAAAAACATTCTTCTAACAGCTCTGTCAGCCATCACAGTCAGAACATTGATCAACAACTTAACTGAACAAAGTGCATCTGATTGAACCTTTGGCTGCTGTGTGAGACTGGTTGGAGGGCAGTTGAGTGTCTCCTGCGGACAAAGGAATAGACAAAAATCAACAGGCTGAGAGAGAGTGACCATGATCCTGAAGAACCTAGAAGTCTTGTGACCATCTGGACAAAACGTAGTGGTAGAGGTGCACAGCCAATCCCTGCATTCCAGACAAGAACTTAGCCACTGGGAATGAGATTGCAGATTTGTTCTCAGATGCAGAAGACTCGCTAGATCTTTTGAGTTGGGGTGTAGTGGTGACTCCCATGATGGTGGACATGCTCATATGACACTGTAAAAGGTGTGGGCCCCAAAGCAATTTATTTATGTGAATTGTTCTGGGATTGACCCATAGAGGTGATTGAGCTGTATTTTACTATGGTGAAGGCCTTAAATTGCAAGTAGGGTCCCAAGAACATTGAAGTTAACACTATTGGTTCGTTTTTGTGCAATCTTCTCAATCAAACATGCCAAAGCTGCACTGATCCATCTGGGACAGAATGCTGTTTATTTGGGTAATAGTGATAAGTTTGAATGGTAATGGTGTGATGAGTAAGTTGGGCTTCAAGCTGTGGAAAGACCTATGCTGGTTAATGATTATCTGCTTTGTGATAAGACTGTGTACTACAAGTGTTGCTGCATGGGGGATCCTATTACTTCTCCAGCCAGACATGGAGAAGGAATAGAGCGATTGTGAAGGGAGGGAGTTGGGGGGCACGAATGCTTTATTGTTCAATGCATAACTGGATGAAACTTGAAAGGCATGGTGGTATTGTCCAAACAATATCGTCTGCATTCCAGTCTAAAGAGCTGAAATGCCATATATTGTGTATCCAAGAAACTCCTCTTTTTGCATTAGTCATGGCTGGGGTGGTCAAATACTGGGTACTGATTACTCATTTGCTAAAAGTACCGTGATCTGTGTGGCCCCAGGAGTACTATTTGTTCAAATGCAGAAGTCTGTAGACCCAGATTGGCTCTATACTCTGGCGCCTTGAACATTGCTTTGGGTTTACTTTACAATCGCCAAAGTGTATGCTCCCAATGTAAGACAAATGTAATTCCTCAACGTTCTCGCTCAATGGGTGTTAAGGTACAGGGAATACAAAATACACAAGATGGCTGCCAAGAAGTAGCTCAGCAAGGAAGCTCCTGGGTGTGGAACCACATTTGTGTGATTACCTGACAATACCCGGCCATCCACCCACACATCTTGGATTTACTTGTGCAACTGCTGAAATACCTTAGGAGAAACTTGTTTTTGCTCATGGGCACACTTGTTTGTTGCAGTGGCTCCAAGCTGTCTGTTCTACTATGCCTCTGCTGACTTTGTGTTGTTCGCCACCACACCGTTCCGCTTTCTTCGCCTGAGGTGAAGACTGCTGAGAAGAGGACACTGGTGACTGGGTGCTCGGCTTGTGGTGGAGGCCTCTACCGATACACTAAAGGACAATTGTGAGTGCGGCTTGCAAGGCTAGTTTCCCCCTTCTCCCGCCAGAGCAGTCAGGTCATTGGAGCTTGACGCTGGGGGTCCAGACACTGGTGTGTGCTAGCCTAAGAGGAAGACACTCCTCACTGTGACGCTTACCTCATTTCCTTCTCCTGGGATTGGCATTGTCCACCGGACTACTCGCCGCCAGCACGGATCCTGTCCCCTGTGGGTCATTTCAGCTATCTGGACTCGCGTCTCGGACATAGGTTGGGAACACCGGTGCATCCGATCCCACTCTTCTGGGTTTGGGCTGGCCACTACACTACACAGCGACTTCATCGTGGACGGACCCTGCCCCTGCGGGCTCCTGCATCGGCTTGGTCACTAGGGTGGCATCAGCCATCTCAAGCTCCCCATGGATCTTATCCTTCTTCATCTACGTCTCTAACAGAGTTAGCAGGCTTGTGATGTAGGTTAATTTAACATAATAATAGAAAATATTTTTTGACATAGTTAACCATTTTGTGGGTCCCCTCTGAAACTTTCACCATATAGGGTCCATTTTGCTTGTTTGAAATGGTGGGCATGTCATTGTGGATTCAAGATGGGAACCAAGCTAGGTCTCCTGGAGCACTGGGAACACCAGAAAAACGCAGCAGCATGAGCCCCCTGACACAGAAGGACTTCTAAGTATATTTCAGGTTGAGCGGGCAGCCATCTTGGAAGGGTACTATTCCTCTCCTTCACTGCACAGAAACACATACCAAGCCCATGCAATCGCGCCCTCTTTCGTTTCTTTTTTCTTTCACCCTTATTAACCTGAGCCTCTTCTGCCTACTAACCTCAATCTACCCCAAGGCCATGTGGGGACTTATAACATCCTATAGCCATTCACCATTTGTCTGTTTCCTTGATTTGTACGCAGGCATGTTCTAGCCTGCACTTTTGTAACGGTTCGTTACAACTATGCTGTAAAATGTGTAATTAGGGTCATTTTGATGCCCTATGATGAGGCCATTTGATACGTTCTCTTGATAGGTTCCCCTCTTAGCCTCTTCCCCCTCCCTGCTGCGTTTCACTTGTGCATCCTTTAGTGATTCCTATCTTTACACCCATTCCCTGCTGCGTTTCACCCAGGCATCCTCTAGGGATTCTTATCTCTCCCGTCCCCCTGGCCTTCACCCCACGATCTTTACTTCATGATTTGCTAATTGTCTTTACTTCATCATTTACTAATTGTTATACCGATTGTCCCTAACTTCATCCCAACCTGCTACTTACCTAGTCCCCAACACGTGGCCTTTAAAATGATCCCTGTTCCCCTTCCCCTCCTCCCTTCACCCCCTCATTTTCAAAAAAGCATTGCCTCCAAACTGAAGCTGTGCCTATACTATTGAGTACCTACCAAATCTGACAAAAAAAGCTTCCAAAAGTTTTAAACATAGACTTCTCAAATCACACCGAGACCCTGGTCTCGGATCCCTACTTCTCCATGAACAAAGGAGCTCTAACCAGTGACCTCATCCTTTGCATGAAGAGAAGAGCTCAATGGAGGAAATCCCTTTACTCTTTAGCTTCACCTTTAGGAAAACCTCTCATGGTCTCAGCATTTCTATCGTCCCCTGACCGATTTATAGAGCGGCAGTAGCAATCACCATATACAATAATGGGACCATCCTCCTACAATCATCCAACCGCAACCTGGAGTTACTTGATATTTTTCTTTTTATCAAGGAAACGGCTATCTGGTCTGATTCCCCCACCTCTCATCCTCCAAACCCAGTAACCACTTCTAACACATCACCAGAGTCCCCCACTATGCAGCCATGTATTACCCGTAACCGCACTACACACCCAATTCAACTCCGAGAGAATCTCCTAACTTTTAAACTAATTACTTGCATCAACGATTTAAGCTGGACCACCAACTTTGACTAGTGACCGGTCTCCAGCTCCCCACACCAATATTGTATTTGTCTCGCCATCCATCTCCTTCTATTCCCGTTCTTACTCCCACCCCCCCCTCCTCCCCCATCCTTCTTCCCTTCCCTGATACCCCACATATGCCTAGGGCCTATCCCAACCCCTTAAACCCCACTTCCACCCCTCCATTCGCCCCCTGCCCCAAATCAAGTATTCTGTACACACCCCTCACTAGACGCCAGACTTGACAAGATCTCACTCTACAACAATTCTAAGCAGACCTACAAAGCCTGCTTGGCCTTATCCTAGTCGCCCAAGTTTAGACACCTTAATAAGGATGTGGTTATGAGCAGTTCGATTCACAGTGACCATTCTCCCAACCTCCCTACCATGCAATCCACACACCTCCCAACCATGCACTCCACACACCTCCCAACCAACATGATCTCACCTTCTCTGAAGCACATGCACCCAAGATGGAGAAGATTACCATACCCCAGTGTGCTTACTCAGTCATTCTGATTGACTGACCATCTATTGGGCAATGATATCCATTCTCTCATCCGCTCCTATGATCTTCTGCAAGACTATCACAATTCATCTCTCCCTGATAACACATACAAGCATGCCCTAATCCTACCATCCCTCCTAATCCACATAGAGATCCAAGACCCAAACATGGAGGAATTAATAAGCACAACCTTAAGCCAGTTACCCTCACACAATACACCCTAGCTACCCCCAACCTTTATCTCAAATGTATACTTCTTAACTGTAGATCGGCTTCAAGAAATGTGGCTGACATAGCTGTTCTTATCCTCACACATGATCCTGACCTTCTAATCTTGACTGAAACCTGGTTAAATGAATCGTCCACACCCATCTTTGACATACTGGTCCCTCTAAACCACGTTATCACTAGATTAGACAGATCTGATTGTGGCATTGCCTGCATTCACCATAATAGCCTTTCTGTGAAAGTCTCATTCAGCTGTTATCTTGTGAATACTTTTGTATTGATATCACATGTAACAGACCACTTTGCACTCTGCACATGTTCTGTCACCTTACAGAGGACAACCTCGCTTTCATTGAACAGTTTATGGATATCATTACTGCAAACACAGGTCAACAAGGCATCCAAATCTTCCTCGGAGATCTCAACCTACACTGGAATGATCTAAATTACTCTAACGTGAAAAGCCTCAAGACATTACTTTTGGACCTTGATTTGATTCAAATCTGCAACAGCCCCACGCATGACAAGGAATAATCTTCGATCTTGTTATTGCCAAGGCTGACTCCAACTTGAATTGATCCTCCCTTATGATTGGTCGGACCACTACTTTATCACATTCCTCATTAATGAAGCTGTAAGACTAAACTCTACCAATGAAACCTAAAATCTGGAAAAGGAGCTTAGAAAATACTAACATCGATCAACTGACATTTCTCAGTGGGAACCTGTTGCCTTACCCTGAAGACATATCAGATGTACAGGGTTTTACAAACCACTTCTTCAGCTCCATGACGACTATCCTAGATTCCATTGCACTACAACAACTAAAAAGAATGTCCACCAAAGACTCCAAACCATGGTACGATGGCAACTTCAATACATAAAGACGTACCTGAAGACTAGTTGAATTTCGGTGGAGAAATTCTCCATTCCTTGACAATTTAAGCTTCTGAGAGCTACCAGGAACACCTACAAAAACATTAGAAAGTCGATAGCTAACTTCTTTAGAAACTAATTAGACCATGCTGAAAACCAACCAAAACACTATTTGAACTTATTAAATCACAATCAAATGGCCTAACCTAAGCAGGAACCTACTAGTTACCTAGTGAGGAATTTGCTCCCGTCCTTGAGAAGACCAAAAACATGAAAGTTGACCTGTTGACTGCTTAGGAGCATCATACTCTTTCTACTAACGCCGCCCTTTCCCCCTCTGAGAGCCTTAACCATTTGCCCATCAGGAAGGACTCACACTCCAAAACAATGCCTCATAGTCTTCCTTCAAAACCTATAGCGAAGGCGAAACCCTTAAAATTCTTGCAGCATTGAATCTCTCTAACCACTACGTCGATTCTCTGCCCTCTAACTTCTTCAAAGAGGTCATATATTTATTACTGCCAGTATGGACCAAGATTGGTAATGCTTCTCTTCTTCAAATAGTTATAACAGAAAGCTTAAAGTGGGGGCAGATGTCCCCTATCCTAAATAAACGTCTGCGGACCACACAGACCTAAACAATTTCCTCCCAATCTCGAACATTACAACGCTGGCGAAGCTCCTGGACAAATGTGTGCACATCCAACTTTGCAACCCCATTGAACAATTCTGCCTTCTGGATCATTTCTGATCTGGCTTTCGCCTGGGGCACAATACCGAATCTGCTCTGATTCACATAGTGGATGACGCACTGAAAATTCTGGACAAAAATTAATATAGGGAGATTTGTAGAGCGCATGGTGACGCCGACGGCGTGTCCCCGCGCTGAGATCCCAGTGCAGGCAGAAGGGAGGGAGGAACACTATTGAGAGTAGAGAAGTGTTTTCAGTTTAGCTCTAAAGGTGGGCTCTGAGGTTTCCAGGCGGAGCGCTATAGGGAGTTTATTCCAACTGGACGCTGCTAGGTACCTGAAGGACCGGCCACCCATCCTGGCTTTGGACACCTTAGGAATGGCCAGGCGACGCGTGCCAGATGATCTGAGGGAACGCACGGGCTCATATTGTGTCAGAAGATCGTGCAAAGGGAGGGGTGCCCTTCCGTTGATGATCCGGTGGCACGTGCAGAGTGCTTTAAATTTCACCCTGTTTCTCACCGGAAGCCAGTGTAGTGCTTGAAGCGTGGATTTTGAGGCTGATCTTCTAGGCCGTCTGAGGACCAGCCGGGCTGCGGCATTTTGTAAAACCTGCAGACGGTTTAGGTTCTTCTCGAGAGTCCCCAAGTAAAGCAAGTTGCCATAGTCCATTTTGGAGGTGACTATGGCGTGCACAAGTGTTTGGCGAGCTTTGATGGGAAGGAACTCCAAGACCTTCCTAAGGGTCTTGAGGGTCCCAAAGCATGAGCCGATCACACGGTTGACCTGAGGTTCGAAAGTGAGTTTAGAGTCGAACCAAACACCGAGATTCCTCGCCTCCTTGCATGGGACTGGTGTGGGTCCTAGGCAGGGTGGCCACCACTCTGATGTCCAGGCTGCTTGGTCTCCCCCCACCACCAGCACCTCGGTCTTGCCTCCGTTGAGCTTGAGACAGTTGGCAGACATCCAGGCAGCAAGATCTTGCATGCATGCTCTGAAGATGTCTGCCGACAGACCGGGCGCTCGCGATAGGGAGATGACGAGCTGTGTATCGTCAGCGTATGATACCATGCGCAGGCCGTGACTTTCCACTATGGTGGCAACCGGCGCAACATAGAGATTAAAAAGTGTCGGGCTCAGAGACGAGCCCTGCGGGACCCCCTGGTCGAGGGCCACTCGCTCTGAGTAGCAGTCACCCAATCTGACTTGGAAACCACGTCCGGATAGAAACGACTGGATCCATTTTAGAGCTGCGCCTCCTACCCCTCCCTTGTTCAGACACTGTAGCAGGATGGAATGAGCTACAGTGTCGAACGCGGCGCTCAGGTCTAATAGGATCAGGGCCATGGTGTGGCCTTCGTCAACACCCTGCCTGATGGTTTCGGTTGCCATGAGAAGAGCCGACTCCGTAGAGTGTCGGGGCCGGAATCCAAACTGGGTGGGGTGTAGGAGGCTCGTATTCTCCACAAATTGCATTAATTGCAAGTTGGCTACCTTCTCCGCCACTTTGGAGAAATAAGGTAGAAGGGAGATGGGACGCAGATTCTCCAGCTTATCAAAGCTGATATTGGGCTTTTTGCGGAGGGGGAGCACAACAGCTTGTTTCCATTCCATAGGCAAACTGCTGGAGTTGAAAGAGGTATCCAGCAGATGCCTAATGTATGGTTCGAGTGTCATCAAGCTGTCGGCCAACCGTTTGGGAGATGATGGGTCCCGTGGGGAACCTGACTTTACTGATTTGCAGATTTTGATCAGGTCTTCTTCTAATCTTGCCTCCTAATCCTTCTTGACCTATATTTGGCATTCAATACTGTTAAACATGACCATCTATTCGATCTTCTGAGACATAGAATAGGCTTATCAGGATATGTCCTATACTGGTTCACCTCATTTCTCCAAAACAGATCTGAAAGATTCAAGGTCAAATAATCGCTACCTGAAGTCCAGTCCCTGTCATGCTAGGGGTCCTGCAGGGCTCCTCCCTTTAACCCACTCTCTTTAACTTATTCATGGAACCTCTTACCGAAATTCTGAGCTTATCAAATATTCATTATCATATGTACACGGATGATACTCATCTGTACCTAAAGGTCTCCTCCCCTTGGAATTTAGGGAAGAGGCACAGCGTGAGGTGAAGTTCATGGAAAAATATACCCAAGCTAGACGTTACGGGGAGGCGGCCAGACCAGGTAAAACCTTAGCTAATGTGCTCAAACGCCACACACACTCCACTTACCTGTCTGAGATTATGGGCAAAGATCAAACATTAATAAGAGGCCCCCGGGAGGTCCTGGACCGATTTACACATTTCTACCCCAATTTATACGCAGCTAGCCATCAGTCGACACCTGAGGAGCTCCAACCCTTCCTCGAATCCATTGAATTATTGTGGCTTGGGAGGGCACATAGAGAATATTTGGATGTACCATCCACGTCCAATGCTATTCTGCAGGTAATTAGCAGCCTGTCTCAAGATAAAGCCCCAGGGTCCAACGACTTAACAGCCACGTTCGCCAAGGTGTAGGCTGATCTACTGGTGTCCCACCTTCTTGAGGTGTTCAAGAAGGCCCAGACCACTGCCATACTCACCCCATCAATGCGTGAAGCGATAGTCCAAACACTACTGAAACTTGGGAATCAAACCAGTCTTTAGATTCCTATCGACCTTTATTGTTAATAAATATTGGCACCAAGATCTATGCGAAGTTGCTAGCAAATAGGATGCAACCTCTACTTCCTCTAATAGCAAGACCTGACAAGTCAGGGTTTATGGAAACCAAAGAATGTACAAAGTTCCCCAAAAGGTAATGGTTAGAGGAGTGACTCTCTCACTGAAAGTTGTGTAAAATAGTGACAGGGAATAAAGGTAATCCCTTATCGGAACTTAGGATGCCTCACACAACTAAAAAGCTGGACGACTGTTGTCATCCTACCTGATGGTTGTTTTGTATCATCATTGGCCTCCTGCTCCAGTGACAGGCTGGCGGTGCAATGCCTGACGGGTAGCACGGGGTGCTACTCTTTGGTGGAGTTCTTTTGTTCCTGGCCAACAGATGCGTGTGTGTGAGGGGCCTGGGGGGTGAAGTAGTGAGCGTGAAGGAAAGGTTAAAAAAGGTCAGTATAGTCCACTTCAGGTTACTTTATTCATGTGGCTAACTGCCTTATTAAAATAGTGAAGGGAGGGGTACCGAAGCTCAAAAGTAAGGCGGTTTGGCTTCGTTCAACCCTCGCCTATGGTGTGGTCAACATGTTTCATGCCTTATCGGCAATTCTTCAGGACCTAAGTATGCTCATCAACTGGTAAGAGAAATCTATCAGAATTGAAAGATGTTTCACATACAACCTGCGTGGTGGATGTACCAAGGCAGGAAGGAGTCCTGCGTGGGTTCCCGCCCGGAGTGGGAAAAAGGAGAAAAGAAAGACTAAATCATTCTCCGCAGCCTCAAATGTAATATGTAGGTCAGGACTTTGCGCAAAGAAAGGGACAGACCCTTTGTCCAGTGTTTGGCATGGCTCAGTTGGCTCACAACTATGAACAGTGAGAAAGAGAGAGAAAGAGGTACAACACGCGTGTCATGAATAGACATGCGTCAGTAAAACAAATAAGATTAAATAAATGAGTATACATTATGTACTACACCCCTTGCTTGTCACTCATTGGTGTGCCAAAGGCAAGGGGTAGTGCAGTTAATGAGAGGGAAGCCATAAGCGCTTGAATAGGGGGTAGGGATTAATAGAACGCCAGGGTGTGATGATAATGAAAAATTCTTACCCCTAATCCCTGGTGGATGGTCCCCACAGACTGTCCTTGTGGGGCCTGAGCTGTTAGGTAATTACCTGGGTATAAAAAGGGGGGGGGGGGGAGGCATAGATGAACAAAGTTACATTGTCCTCGTAATTAAGGACATCAAGGGTTGCGGTAGAGATAGGCTGAGCTAGCCATCGAGCAGTATGGAACCCAGTCACGGACCCTAAGGAACCCCAGGGGACGTCATCCGAACCAGGCAGGCTGCGGAGGCAATAGCTCCGCGGGCACCAGACGGCCCTCGGACAGGCCCGCCGCCCGGAGCCGATCGCGATCAAACCACCAATGGGGACACTGCTCCCGGAAGGTGATCGCCGCAACGCTCCATAGGAGGAAACGAGTCTGCCCAAAGTCCGGCGGCACCCAGCGGGAAAAGCATTCCGGCAGAGCCCAGGACAAGAGTAGTCCGTGCGGGTGTTCACCGGGGCACCGGAAACCAAACAGCACAAAGCTACGTTGGGAGATCCACCGAACGGAAGATACCGCAGGCTAGCCCCATTCAGCCCGTCACCCCCCCTTACCTGATAAGCTCGAGGCACATGCTGAAAGGCACCTACCCCTACCACGGCGGCGAAACGGGATCGCAGGACAGCCGGTAACTGAGCAAGAGTCTCAGTAGCTTTTGAATGCGGGCTTCCGCGTTCGCCGTGGGTGGGCGTGGCTGAGGGAGCATTGCTAGGTAACGTGGCCAAGCGTGGTGTGTCAGGCGGGGAGGGGAAGGCAATACTATCAGAAGCGTCCAAATTGAGCGCCATCTTGGAGTGGGGTTGCCCCCGTTAGGGCGAATGAAGGTGTTGTGTCACTCCAATGGGGTTGGGGATACTCCCGGTAAGGGAACCTGGTAAACCTGGTAACCCATCATGGCACAGAGTCAAGTTATGTGTTTTGGGTCCGTGTAAATGGATCTAAAAGGGTATTAAGAAAAGACACGGGCTCTACTGTTGCCAAAGAAGCCTGGGGGATTTCTTTGTATTGGTTTCGCCCGTTGGCAAGGGGCGGGTGAACTTTATGGTGCTCAACCTCTCTATTTTAGAAAAGGGCGGATTGTGAAGAAAGTTTCTTAACAGTCCTAGAAATAGGAGATGAGATGCCTAAGGCATAGTGCATCAAGGGGAGCAAGCAATGCAATATGTCAGAACATCAAGATGTTAAGGGGGGTGGGTCACAAATATGTGTTGGTCCCATATGTCAAAAGTGAAGGGATACTGTGTTGCCTATACTGTTACTAGGGCCATCCAAGCGTGGTTTATCTGGCTAGCATATTCCAGGGAACAGAGTCATTAAGTCCCTGTGTGTCTGTCTGTAGACGATGCACCCATCGCTGTTCGATTCTATATAGCGCTTGCTGGTTGATTGATGTATGACATTCAAGGACAGTCCATTGTATGCTCTCAGCAGGGTGGCTTTGTTGTTTGCAATGTTCGTATAGCCGAGTGTGTGTCTTCTTGCAGCGAATGTTGCTGTTATGTTCCATAATGCGCAGTTTTACAGTGCGCATCGTCATACCGATGTAGTTTAACTTGCATGGACAAGTCAGCATGTAGATGCATTTAGAACTATTGCAGTTCGTATGTTTGTTCAGATGCCAGGTAAAGTCATTTGACAGCACTATGGTTTTCCCTTGGGTTGACTGGGGACATATCACACATGAGCCGCATCGGTAGTGGCCCGTAACTGGAGGCAAATCCCAGAGGGTGTTCTGAGGACGAGTGTTCGTCTTCTTAGGACGAGTATGGATCAGAGTGTCCTTGAGATTGGATGTTCTTTTAAAGGCAAATCGGGGCCGGGGGATGTCCAAGCCTGCCGTGTTCAAGATCCCCCAATGGGAATTCACTGTTTTTTTGATGAACGTAGAGTTTTTAGTGTAGGAGGTAACGCATGTGATGGTGTCCTCTATCTCCTTAGTGTGGATTTCCAGGAGTGAGTCTCTGTTATTGTTGAGCGCCCTCTTCACTGATTGTTAAAGAAGTCTTGTCGGATATCCCCTGTCCTGGAGTTTATGTTGTAAGGAAGTGGCTTCTTGTTTATAGTCCGTTACCAAGGTGCAATTTCTGCGGAGCCTCAAAAATTGTCCAAATGGCAGATTATCCCTCAGGGCTCTGGTGTGGTGGCTATTATACAAAAGGAGGCTGTTTCTGTCGGTTTCTTTTTTGTAGAGGGTAGTAGTGATTTCTGTTGGGGTCAACTGGATCATCAGATCCAAGAAGGGTAAAGAATGTTCGGAAATGGTACCCATGAATTTCAAAAAAGGATCCTGAAGGTTAATCCATGCGCAGAAAGCCTCGCAGCTGGTTCGGTCACCTTTCCAGAAAACCAAAATATCGTTGATGTAGCGACGCCATAGGGTGAGGTTTTCGAGGAACGGGTTGCGATCAGATGGGTAGATGTAGTGTTTCTCGAAGGTGGCCATGTATATACAGGCCAAGCTCGGTGCGAAAGTAGAACCCATCGAGGTTCCGCGGATCTGATGGTAAAGCTGTGACTCATATTTGAAATTTTTTTCTGTTAGAGCTATGTTGGCTAGTTCCATGATGAAGGAGATCGGGGTGGGGGATGACCACTCTTCCAGCCTCAATGTGGACTCAACGGCCTCCAGGGTTGCCTGTTGCGGGATGTTCGTATATAAGGCCTCCACGTCTAAGGTTAAGAGGATGTCAACGTCTTCTCTACCGTCCACTTCGTTGATCAAGCGAAGGACGTGTCTGGTGTCTTGGAGATATGATGGAATTTTCTTCACCAGGGGTTGTAGAAAGACATCACAGAATTGGGACAATGGCTCCAGGAGTGACCCTATTCCGGAGATGATGGGTCTCCCGGGGACAGGGGTAGTACCCTTATGAATTTTAGGCAGGGTATAGAAGTAGGGCGTGACTGGTTCCATGGTGATGAGGAAGTCTGCCTCCTTTTTAGTAATCCATTCATTTGTCTCTCCCTCGATTACTAGACTCATGATAGTAGTCGTCAGCCGTTTCGTTGGATCCACAGTAAGGGGTCTGTAGTGGGTGTTTTGTTGGACAGTTGTCGTCTGCATTCGAGGTCATAATCCTCATAGTCTTGGATGACCGTGGCGCCACCCTTATCTGCTTGTTTGATGACAATAGAGTCATCATTGCCTAAAGTGATAGATGCTTGTCTCTCCGCATTCGTCAAGTTTTGAAATTGTTTGACGTGTGTTTTTTTTCTTCAGGCTAGCAAGGACCGCTCGTTCGAATGTCAGGACTTCTGGGGGGACCATCCCATCAGTGGGGGTGAAGGTAGAGGGTTTTCTTAATCCGGTGTCATGGCTAGCCGGCTCTGGTTTGTCGTCAAAAAAGGCTCGTAAGCGTACTTTCCTAAAGAGTTGTCTTATTTCAATCATCTCTTGAAAGCTGTCTGGGGTGGGCGTCGGGACAAATCCAAGGCCCTTCTCCAAGACGCTCTTCTCCGTCGGAGTCAGAACCCTATTTGAAAGGTTGACAATTAGACTTTTCTCCCCCTGGAGGTGGTGCTCCTGGTTTCCATCATGGTCTGTGGTGTCGGTTGGTCTTGTCACTGTACCCCTTTCTGCCCGCCTCGCTTTCGCCCTCTTCCTCTGCCCCAACCTCTGCCTTGAAAAGGTGGCGGGTTCAAAGGGTAAAACTGCGGTGGGCCTTGTGGAAAGAAGGGGTACTGCCATGGAGGTGTCATATGTGGCGGGCAGTGGAACATTGGACCTTGTTGGTAGCCTTGTTGCCAGTTGGGGCGTTGTGGGACCCGAGTGTTTTTTGCAGGGTAGCCTCCACTAGAGTCACTACTCGTGGAACCTCGTCTATTGTTGTTGTCCGAGTTGTCATCGGAGGAGTAGTTGGTCTTTTTTCCTTTGAAGCCGTCCTTTAAGTAAGGGTAGACTTTCTCCTTTTCAAACTTTGTAATGTCTTTTTGGAGTTTTGTTGTTTTCGGTTTCAAGAGAAATTCGTGGTGATCTGCCATTTCCTGATTAATCTCAGCTAGCTTGGTGGTGAAGGCAGCTTTGTTATTCTTATTGATAGTACTCTTCATTGTGGCTTCCAAAGCCGGAATTTTTTCTAGTAAGGCATCAGATAGGCGTTTCGCCGTTTGTGAGATTAGGAAAAGTAAATCTTTGGTGCATTTCCATGACACCTGGCACCAATCGACCTTAAATTGTTTGTCTTCTAGGAACAGTCTAGGGATGATGTTCACAATTAGTCCCTGTGGGGCTATGTTGCTCCTAAGGTATTCTGTCATCATAATACCGTGTATAGTAATTCTTATTAGTTCTTTCTTCATCTCGGTTAGCGTCAACCATTCATCATTGGACGTGCCAGGGGCAGAGGCAGTAGGGTTAGTGAGCAGGGGTGGCGCTGTTCTTAAGGCTTCGGCTATGGCATCCTCATCAAAACTGAGGCCCGGTACATCCTCCATATTGATGGAGGGTGGCTGGGGTAAGGGATATATGCTAGCCAGAGAAGTGCAGGCTGTGATTCTGGTCTAATCAGTATTTCTGATTAGGAGATGGGCCAAAGCAGTGAGAATTTTTCACTGTTGGTAGCCTGAAAGTCCCATGGGGGAGACCCACGCAGAGCAATTTAACAACAAGGAGGGACAAATTGAGGACAATATTTACCGGGGTCCAGTGTACGTGTCCTACTAAACTGGAAACCAAAGAATGTACAAAGTTCCCCAAAAGGTAATGGTTAGAGGAGTGACTCTCTCACTGAAAGTTGTGTAAAATAGTGACAGGGAATAAAGGTAATCCCATATCGGAACTTAGGATGCCTCACACAACTAAAAAGCTGGACGACTGCTGTCATCCTACCTGATGGTTGTTTTGTATCATCATTGGCCTCCTGCTCCAGTGACAGGCTGGCGGTGCAATGCCTGACGGGTAGCACGGGGTGCTACTCTTTGGTGGAGTTCTTTTGTTCCTGGCCAACAGATGCGTGTGTGTGAGGGGCCTGGGGGGTGAAGTAGTGAGCGTGAAGGAAAGGTTAAAAAAGGTCAGTATAGTCCACTTCAGGTTACTTTATTCATGTGGCTAACTGCCTTATTAAAATAGTGAAGGGACGGGTACCGAAGCTCAAAAGTAAGGGGGTTTGGCTTCGTTCAACCCTCGCCTGTGGTGTGGTCAACATGTTTCATGCCTTATCGGCAATTCTTCAGGACCTAAGTATGCTCATCAACTGGTAAGAGAAATCTATCAGAATTGAAAGATGTTTCACATACAACCTGCGTGGTGGATGTACCAAGGCAGGAAGGAGTCCTGCGTGGGTTCCCGCCCTGAGTGGGGAAAAAGGAGAAAAGAAAGACTAAATCATTCTCCGCAGCCTCAAATGTAATATGTAGGTCAGGACTTCGCGCAAAGAAAGGGACAGACCCTTTATCCAGTGTTTGGCATGGCTCAGTTGGCTCACAACTATGAACAGTGAGAGAGAGAGAGAGAGAAAGAGGTACAACACGCGTGTCATGAATAGACATGCGTCAGTAAAACAAATAAGATTAAATAAATGAGTATACATTATGTACTACACCCCTTGCTTGTCACTCATTGGTGTGCCAAAGGCAAGGGGTAGTGCAGTTAATGAGAGGGAAGCCATAAGCGCTTGAATAGGGGGTAGGGATTAATAGAACACCAGGGTTTATCCCTGGAAATTCCACTACTCATAACATCTGCACCTTTTTCACAGTGCTACACTATCTGTATCCACAATCAATGGCGCTGGTGGCATTCATTGATGCTACTAAAGCATTTGACGCACTTGAATGGCCATACTTATTGCCTATTCTGGAACGGATTGGGATTAGTCCGTAAATTCATAGCTCAAATTAAACTGCTCTATACGGCACTATCGGCCAGACTGCGCATGAATGGTATGCTTTCGAGCCCTTTCAGTAGTTTCTGTGGGACCTGTCGGAGTTGCCCCCTCCCCGCCTCCTCTTCGCTGTCACGATGAAGCTGATAGCGTTGAGGATTAGCCAGAATGACGCAGATAGGGACCTGGGATTTAGTAGCAGAGGCCTTCTGAATTCACTTCATTCAGACAACATGACATTATATCTCACTGACCCGGAGGTTATCTTGGGCCCAGTCCTCAGTGAACTTTTAAAATTCAGCGGCCTCTCTGGTATACACATAAACTGGACCAAATCCACCTTATTTCCTCTCACCACAACAACCAGGCTCTTCGACCTGGAGTGCCCATTGAAATGGGCAGATGGCCCTTTGAAATATCTGGGTATCTGGCTTAGTCTGGATGAGCAACAAATCTGGAATTGGAATTATGGCAGCGCTATCTCTTGGCTTGAAAGGAAAATAAAAGCATAATAAACTGCCTATATCCCTCACCAGCCGGGTAGCTATTGCTAAAATGGTTATATTGCTCAAGTTTCTATGCTTCTTCTAAACCTTCTGCTTCCGCTCACCCCAGCCTTTTTCAAAACTATGCGCTCCTTTTTAATCTCCTAGGTCTGGGCGGAGAAGCAAGCATGTGTTTCCTGGGAATTGCGCACATTCCTCACGCAGGGTGGGCGGGGGGCACCAGATATACCGCTCTATGCGTTCTGTGCACAAGCTAATGTTTTACAATACTGGCTACTCCCCACCCCGTTTCAGCCCCATGTGGCTGTGGAAACAGACATAGCAACACCAGTCCCCCTTCAAGTGGACCTATAACAGGGATACCGGAAACCAAGGGATGGCATGATACAGTAGAAACCCTTCGGTGGGCATGGGACAGACAGCGCACAAGAGCTCATCTGGAGATACTGTATGCCCCCTCTAGCCTCCTTGCGTGAAACCCACAGATCTCAGCGTTGGCGGATGTCGAACCGTGGCACTGGCAAAATCAATGGGTTTTGAGACATTTGCAGATCACATCTCCCCTGACCTTAACACTCTCAATTTGATCCCCTATGAAGCATGAATTCAGTTGAAAATCGCTTGTATGACTCACAAAGGCCTTCACTACAATGCCTCAAGATATCGGTCTCAGACGTTAGTGCTCTCGGACAATAATAGATCCTCCAGGAGCTCCAGCACTCTTCTGCTGAAATCACAAAGATTTTCCCAAAAAGAAAACATACAACCAAGCCTTCTATGGGATCGCCCACGAGGATCTGGAATTCATTGTTCCCAGAAACAAGACTGACCCCTTAATTCAAGAAAGAACTAAAGTCTTTACTCATGAGCAAAGAAAGAACTGAATCCTTTACTCATGAGCAAATTCACCTGATCATTTCCGTTACTTGCAGTAGTGCTGTTGGCCGTCTGTTTTTGATGTTTTGCTGTATTTACGTTTTTTATGCATGCACTTTTGTGTCCTTTTGTATCTGGGTGCAATAACTGTTTTCCTTCGTCTTTGCCCTATGTTCACTTGTAAAGCGCTCTAATACTCTAAAGGGTCATGTTAGCGCTATATAAAACCTTCTAATTAAATATGTGGGGCGATTATAATATGGTGCTTAGCTGCAATATTGATATGTGCCCCACTGAGAAGAACATAGTGTGTTACTATTGCAGAAGTGTTCCTCGTGGATTGATCAATTGCAGTTGGTTAATATCTGGGGGGAGTTACACCCAGGAGCCTGCAAATTCTCATACTATTCCCTTGCGCGCAAATTATACATGAGGCTGGATATGTTTTTAGGCTCAGGTCGCACGTAGGGGTTGGCCCGGGAGATTGAGTCTTGGTTCATAGTTTCATACAGATGTACCTGAGGTGAGGATAGGCTAGCAATCCTGGTCTCTGGTGAGACCACATATGAATTCCCAGAATGGGATTGCTTAGAATTTATATCCAGCAGGTTAATCTTCAGCATCAGGTTAGTTGCTGCAAAAAGTTTAACTGGATTACATGTCACTGTATGTTATTACTTTGTGTTGGGATTCTTTTGAAAAATGTAAATTCTAATGAATCAAATATTTTTTAGTTTGTGTGTGTGTACACCTTTCCTTTTTCACTTTTGCCATGTATACACATATCTCTCAGTGTAATGGTTTTTGCAAATTTGCATTTATTGTTTTTTCAATGTAAAAAGGTTAATCACCTGGTACCTTTGTTGTTTATACATGTCCTTCTGCCCCTGGTCCTAGGTAAGTTGGGCTGCCCCTGTTGTGGTTAAACTTGCAATAATATGAACCACAGTAGACACCACTTCCTGAATCAAGACATACACCCCTCAGAAGTTCAACGTATTCAGAGAAGGTTTAATGTCACTGTAACTGCTTCAAAATGCAAGTGTTAAATCTCTCTAACTATACACAAACAACAGCTTTATATACATGTAAAAGACAACTCTTGAGCACTCCCTAACCTCCTTGCCAGTCTAACTGTTTCCAGGCTTTTGTGGTTAGACACTGAAACCCTTATTAGAAAATGCAACAAATCTACAAAAGTTGCACAATTTTATTTTAAGTCCAGTCTTTGTATGCTCTGTTTGTGTCTGATGGATGTTTTTTTAGCAACAGGGAGCATGTGTTCCAACGGACTCTGTGTTCTCATCCGATTTATGGCCCCAGGTTGAGGAGGATGAGTGTATATACTACCTAACTTGTTTTTTACAAGGCACAGCTGCTAATTGACCTCATGATCGATGCAGTAATGGGGAAATCCAGAATACATTTTGTTGAGCTTGCACTGAGCAGAGGTACATTGTGTTGATTTGCTGTTACAGCATTTAACTCATAATAAACATGCAAACTATATTGAAAGTATAAAATGGTGAACATCAGATTATTGCCCTTACATATGCAGGAGTCTATATTCTACCTCCATCCAGGTAGGATATATATCTGATAGAGACGTCTATCCACAGATTCTTTACCTTTGAATTATCCCCAGGACCAAGACTGGATCCGGAAAAGTTTTTACAGCAATGCCTCTGGGTAATCGAGGGCATCGAATGACTTCGTAACATCGTTCACCAGATGTGATGTCTACAGAGTCCCTATAAACCCTCCCCTGACGTCAGTTTCTTCCTTCACGCGCTTCTACACGGATCCGAAGAGCTGTACCTCTGGTCATTTTTTTTTACCTATCCCGACAACGACGAAACAGTGTGCTTTCTTCTGGATGTTTTCGGGGTCCTGTGGACTACGATGTCGACCCTCATTCTGTTTGCATGTAGTGTATGGGTGTGTACCGTGACTCAGAAGGGTGTGGCTCATGTCTTCAGCTTCGGTTGTCCGCATTGCAGGAGTGCCGAATGATACTGTCAGTGGTGCGGTGGTCGAAGGTCCCTCATCAGTCGTGCTCCAATTCTCTGTCTGAGGACCGCTCAAGGGCCAGCTCTCGAAGTCCTTGGCCCTCGCTGTTGGCTGGTAAGTCAAGCAATAGGCAGTCAGTACCATGGTCTTTGCCAATTTTACCACGTCCTCTTCTTCCTGTTTCGGGTTGGAGCAAGAATCTGTCCCACACCTTTCGGTGCCTCCCAGTGCTGGGTCGACTCTGGATCAAATGAGGGTATACTATCTCTCCCTCCATGTCATTTTTTGTTCTCCCCCTCACTCTGGTGCGCGTCTCTGCCTAAAGGAGGTCGGTGAAGCCTCGACTGACTCTAAGCCGATGGGTCCTCCCTTGGTGTCAGCGAGGCCTGCTGAATCTATGATCAAACCCATTAATGGCTCCGATTCACAGCTCTTGGGGGGGGGCGGGGGTTCCCATCTGTGAAGCCAGTGTCGGGTCCGCTGGTATCTGCAACAACAGTGCTGATCGCCCCTACTTTGTCTCTCTTCCGCAACCCAAGGTGTTGACTCTTCAACTTTGGTAGCCGCGTCAGAACAATTTGTTTCGGGCTACCTTCCTCTGCTTTTAGATGAGCCCTCTGCTATCTTCCCCTTGGGAGAAAAGTATTTTGGTGATATCAGTGATGACAAAAGTGACACTACTCCGCCTCCTCTAGAGTTTCATTAGGTGTCTGACCTTGGTGAGGCTAATGTCCGTGACTCTTCCCCATCCTTGTGCTTATTTGCTCCTCCTAGCTTCACTACTAGGGCTAGATCTACTGTCGCTGAGCTTCTGCAGAGGGTTGCAGTGGTTGGAAGCCTCAGCTCCCTTCTGTAGAGATGGCCACTGGTGTGCTTCATCAGGGCCAGATGGGGGCGGACCCTGTGCTCCCTTTCAGTGAAGCCTTTTTTGATATTCTGTTGAGCTCTTGTGCTTTACCCGTTTCAAGGGCCTCCATGGACTGGTCTATAGCTCATAGGATCGCCCTACCTTTGAAGACCAGATCTGCCTCTGCAGACAACCTACACTGTGCAGCTTTGTGGTTCAAACAGCTACAGCCTCCCCAACATCAGAGGCTTGGCTGAGTAGGCCACCCATTAACAACGGTTCACACAGAAAAGAAATCAAAAGAGATTATCCCCAGATAGACTGATTATGGGGGAAAGAAGAGAATGGTATAGCAAGCAGGCTTAAAATGTTGCTTCACCTGAATATCCTGAAAACAGGGTAAAGCAAAGTCAGCTTGAGAGTCAAACAGATGTTGACCATAGAAAGGCTTGTCCACCAACGCGGATTGAACAACCTCAGGCCGGCGTTCCCTCGAGACAGAGAGTCTAAAAGTCTTGATCCTCCTGGTCAATATATCTTTTCTGCCACCAGTTCCACTTTGCGGTCCCTTAATGCTGCTCGAGTTTTGAGCACATTTTCTCATGTCTTGTGGGATTCAGTCTTGCGCCTTCACCCCTCTGTCTCTGATGACACCTGGGACCCTCTTACTCAGATGTTCCAGGATAGATAGGATAGAAAGCAGGCAGCTAAATTGTTAGTTGTGGCATATATACCACCGATTCTGTCGGACGACCTATGGCTCTTTCGGTAGCTCTATGCTGGCATGCCTGGCTACGCACCTCTGGATATTCTGAGGTTGTTCAATCCACCGTGGTGGACAAGCCTTTCTATGGTCAACATCTGTTTGACTCTCAAACTGACTTTGCTTTACCCTGTTTTCAGGATATTCGGGTGAAGCAAAATTTTAAGCCTGCTTGCTATACCGTTCTCCTCTTTCCCCCATACTCAGTCTATCTGGGGATAATCTCTTTTGATTTCTTTTCTGTGTGAACCGTTGTTAATGGGTGGCCTACTCTGCCGATCCTTTCTCATCTGTGTTCATTCTGGTTGGCCTGTTTTATTCTTCTTTTGCCCTGCGTGAAGCTACTGTTGCTTTTTTGCTTTGGTGCATTTTTGTTGGTCACGTTTTCATGACACCTGGGATGCCAACCCCTACCTTCAGTAACTGGCCTGGCTGTTTTTCAGATGAGCCTTCTACCCCTTTGGGGTTTATGGCTATTTCTCATCTTTCATTTCTTCTCGAACATGGATTTCTTGACCACTCACTCTGGATTGGTTTGTGCGGAAGCTGGTGATCCCTTGGGATTCTTTTTCAGGGAGTTTTCACGAGCGCGGATCCAGTTGTAACCCTTTGGGGGGCCCCCTCTCCCTTCAACTAAGGAGCATACCAAATATGATCTTGAGTGACCTCAGGACCCTCACTTATGAAGACAAATGGCTTGTTTCCAGGCACAGGTCATCCTGTGCACGTGAATCTTTCCTTTTGCTGCTAGCCTCGATGCTTGTTAGGCTGTAGTCACTGCCTCGCCATCTGGTACTTCTATTTTTTACACTGGTTCTTTGGTTTGAACCTTCACTTGTGGCGTTGGTTTTTCCATACTATTGCCGCCAACTTGTTTACTGCTTCAGCCAGGTCCCTTCTCCATCTGTTATTCTTTATTTCAGACTGGGTATTGTTGTCTGCATAGCCCTCCCTGTGTTGGACTTTTTACAGTTCTCTTATTTTTCTATTCTACCGGGGTTGTTCCTCCCCTGTTGTTTTTCTTTTCACCGGCCTCTCACCCACCTAATTCTCACAGCTCAGTCGTTTTCTGCCTCCTTTCTTTGTTTTGTGGGGTCTGGGATTCCCCCCCCTCTTTTTTTCTTTTATACAAGGCTATGTGGTTGGTTGATTGCTTACTAGCTGCAATTCCATCTTGGCCCATGACCATCGTTGTGGCAGGAATATGTACCCTTCTTAGACACCTGTTATTGTACAGTGTTTCTTCTGTGTTTGTGTGTGTATGTGTATATATATCTATATACATTCATTGAAAAAAACAGTTTATAGGGACGTTATAGTTAGACTGGCATTTCACTCGTACTTAACCAGAGAAATTCAGCAGTTATATTTAGCTGAGCGAACTATAACTCGTGCCCACTAAATGCACTGCTTATGACCTCAAATATTACATCACTCATGACTTGGGCAGTGACATCACTGATGACATCTCAAATGACAAGTTGGCAAAACATAGTTGCATTTACAGTGGAGATTCTGTCATCAGTAAATGTATCTTACCTACTGAAAAAAACACTTGGACATTTTTTAAATAAAGATTAACTCTAAATATATAGCAGAATATTCCTTTAACTTTTCTTTCTATGATCAATTTAGAAGAAAGCCACCTCTCCCAAATATTTTTTATTTGTGACTACCTAGGTAATCGTGATGACGGTAGTCGCGAAGAGCGCATGGTTTATACAAAGTGTAAAACATATATATAGACATATTCTACAGTATATTTAACATTCGAGGTTTATTAGTGCACTTTTTAGACTCCTATTTTTCTAGTGAGTTTCCATAATAGTCGCCTCCAAACCCGTTTTCCTGTTTCCATGAAGACCGCGATAGTCTCAATGATGTCGGTAGTCACGGATAGCACATGTTTTTTAACAACTCTAAAACATACATGTAGAGGAATTGTCACCAAGTTCAGTGTATCTGTTTAATGTTATTGTATTAAAAGTTTGGCTTTTCTTTCCAGTTTTAAAGAAAATTACTTTAAAATTGTATTTTGCAATTCTGTTTCACCACGGTAACAACAAATATTTCGGTCATCACGAAAATCACATGACCGGCAAAACAAGGGATATCATTGGATAATATAATTTTCAGTAAAATCAATAGGAAGTGCACTCCCACTCCTCCTCCTTGAATCTTCTTTCATGAAACTCCATTCTGAGCAAGTGGATTCATTCTCCTCTGAAAACCTTTTGGCCTTTTTTTCTCTAGCAGAAATGGCAACACAGCCAGTAGATGGGGTCAGCAGGAACAACAGCTGGACCAGAATGTGGACGAGGTAGATGACTGAAGATAAAGAGATCCAGTGTTGCATGGGATTTATTTTTTTACAATCCCATCAGGTTACTCAAAAACAGCTGCCAAACTTATGAAATGCACAATCAGCTCTAGGGCCTTTTCCAGAGGGATGAACAAGAAATGTTTATGTAGGACAACATCCATGTTTTATACCATCTAAAAACCTATCATTAAAACCTCTCCAACTGGTGATCAAGCAGAGGGAGGCTGGAGGACATCTACTTGAGTGGCAGCAACAACAATTCCTTGTCTAAAACTTCCTTCTGAGGTGCAAAGTGTTGCAACATATATGGCTTCAGAGATGTCCAGAATGCCCACGTACTGCTTGGACTGTAATGTTGTCATAAGTGCTGGTGAGCAGTCTCTTAGAGCTATTCAGAATGCTGCAAAACTGCATATATGTTAATTGTTCTCTTTTATATGTTTTGCACATTTTTCAGTGCACATTTCTTCAATTTCTGCTATTCTAGTTGCGATTTTTGTTATAAAAAAAGAACAAAACACATTAAAAACATTAAAAAAAGCTTTATAAAAAAAAAACTTTCCTGTTGGAGCTGCTTTTTACAATTTAAAAAAAAGTATGTATATATGTTGGAATAACAGTATGACTGGTGTACTGATAATTGAATGAGTGCACAACTGGTTCATGGATATTACATGAGTGCTGCAGTGGTGCCTGAGTAGTGCCCAAGTGATTGGATCATTGCATACCTAGTGATTGGGTGATTGTATGTGTGCATGGGTAGTGCGTGGCTGAATGAAGGAGTGCATATGTAGTACTTGAGTGAATGGAAGAGTGGAACATAGTGCCTGAGTGAATGAGTGAGTGCATGGATAATAGCTGGGTGAATAGATGAGTGCATGGATACTGGCTGCATGAATGTATGAGTAGAAGGGTAGTGCCTGGGTGTATGCATGGGCAACGCCTGAGTGAATAGATGAGTGCATGGATAGTGTCGGAGTGAGTGCATGAGTGAATGAATGAGTGCAAGGGCAGTGCCTGGGTGATTGGATGAGTGCATTGGTAGTGCCTGAGGGAATGGATGAGTGCATGCACAGTACCTGAATGAAAAGATGTGTAAGGGTAGTTCCTGCATGATTGGATGTGTCCATGGGTAGTGTCTGAGTGAATGGATGAGTATGTGGGTACTGGCTGAGTGATTTTATATGTGAGTGCAAGTGTAGTGTCTGGGTCATTAGACGAGTGATTAGATAGTGCCTCAGTAAATGGAGGGACGCATGCATAGTGCCTGAGTGAATGGATGAGTGGAAGGGTGCATGTATAGTGCCTGGGTGAATGAATGAGTGCATGGGTAATGCCAGAGTGAATTAATGAGTGCATGGGTAGTGCCTGGATCATTTGATGAGTGTATGGGTAGTGCCTAAGTAAATGGAAGACAGCATGCATACTGCCTGAGTGAATGGATGAGTGCTTGGATAATGTCTGAGTGAATGAAGGAGTGTATGGGTAGTGCCTGGGTGATTGGATGTGTGCATATATAGTGCCTGGGTGATTAGATATGTGCATGGTTAGTACCTGGGTGAATAGATGAGTGCATGGTTAGTACCTGGGTGAATAGATGAGTGCATTGGAAGTGCGCGAGTGAATGGATCAGTGCAACAGTAGTACCTGAGTAAATGAATGAGTGGAAAGGAATAAAGTTGCAAAGAGTGTGCCTGTTGATTTTAACACTTTTCTGTCACGAGCAGAGTGATAGTTTCTGCTATTGCGCACTTTTTACTTCTTGGTTGTTTTTGTTTGGACACATTCTGTTTTTTTTTCCGAACTGAACGACGACCAGTGATGAGAAAAGGGGCCCAGTCTGTTGAGTACCTGCCAGTTACCCCGAAGGTGGTGTTCCCGTGAGGTGTCATTTTGTTCGCCACACATTTTTTGTACTTTTTCTGCAAACTTTCATTTTTTGGTGTATGGATGCACTTTGTAGATTAAGGTTTCAGACATCATATGCTGTTCTATGTGACTGTCAAGAGACGTTGGCCCATATATATTTTTTCAAGATATTGGACGTATTGCAGTAATACACCCCAGAAAAAAACGATATTGGAGAGCAACAGTAATTATTGACATGAAACGTATCTATTGCAAGGCATACTGACATACTTTACGTCCACAAGACAGGGTTTTGTGGTTTTGGACTGATATTATTATGTCTGGTACAAAATGTCCAACAATTATGAAGCAGTCTTCATTTTTACATATTCATTTGTAAACATCACCCCTGTTAAGCAAAATGGTGTCTAAACTGTTCTTGTTAGAAAAGCAAAATACCAGCTGTGTTGGACTCTGGTAAACCAATATGTAATACAATATGTGCAGAAGAAACAATGTAGATTTCTAAAGTGTGCACCCTCTAAGGAGGCTCCGCTCTGACACCCTGTTCAAAAGGAAGGAGAAAACTAGGACCTATGCCCTAAACACAGTGGGCCCTACTGTGATTTACTCAAGGAGTATATACCATTTACATTCAAGTAATGAACACACTTAACTATATATTCAAATTTTAAACCCAAAAGCAACATTCCAATGTACAAAGGTCCATTATTAAGACATCACTGAAGCGATTAATTTAGCTCATTCATGTTTTATTGTACAAACATAAGCACATCACAGGTAAGTTTATTCTGCATGAGTTAGATGATATTTGTGCAGTTCCCATGTTGATTCAACAATTCCGAAAGCATTTTGGGCATACACAATAGCCCTTCATCAGGGTAATCTACAAGCAAATAGTTGTTGTAATAAGAATACATCATACTGAACTCGACCAAACAAAAAGTGCAAAAAACTGCCACTGAATGACGTGAGGCGAACATCAAAGACATAGAATGCAGTAAATCGCTCTCACCAGATATGATAGTGAACAGCCAGATAGTCAGCCCGACTTCGAAAAAGTGCGAAAGAAAGGTGAACATCACAGGACACAAACGAAGCCATCACCAAACACAATCCTATTGTGATGTAAAAATTAACTTTGGCAAGTCATGAATTAAAAGACTTGATTATGAAAAGTACACCTCTATGCATGTTTCCTACATCAACTAGCGTGTATCTTTGACATGCTCTACCATAGTCCTAGACACCAGGTGCCCCTTCGGGTGCTGTCACTCAATAGATTAACATGCAACTAATGGATGCTGTTGTTTAGTTGTGACAAATGAATGTGTCTAATACCTCCAAACAGCGGGGTCTGTAAATGAGCCAATGGCTGAAAAGTCGCTGTGTACAGAGTGGTGTAAACAACCTACTCTGAACAAAAAGTAATAATGAATAACAATAATGTGACCCTGTCAGAGAAAATAATGCTATTTTGAGTAAAAAGAAACAAAAAGTAAAACGCAAACGTGTGCTCACACTTACCAACAATCCAAGTGAAATCAGTGAAAGAGCGGTGTGTGCCCAGTCCAACATCTACTCCAAAAGCTGATGCTTAAGTAGTCGTGCAACCCAATACTACAGTGAAGAGTGCAGGAGCCTCTCTGTTTGAAAACCGATGCTTTGTCTCATGCAAATGCTCATATTAACGTATGGTCCGCGACTAAGGCAAGAAGAGAGGGGAAGCCTCCGCTTAATTAGTAATAATATAAGAAAGACTCGAAGAGAAACTGTAGAAAGCTGCAGGGCATAAGTACTAAAGGAAACAGTCAGTTCAGTTCAGTAAATCTTTATTTCGAAGAATAAAAATTCCTCATAAAAGCACATTACATAAAATTTCATTCGATTTCATTACATATCATTCCTGAACTTTTCATGTTAAAAACAACAATAGAGAAGAGAGGATATGATTCACGGGGCACGTATAATTTTAAACACTAATTCATTTCTTGTATTCCTCAATCTTACTGCTACTTTAAAAAAGCTTAAAATGGCACATAGGGTGTGGGGATCAGTGGCTTTCTGTAAAAACAACAATGCAGTTCTTGCTTGGCGGAATTTCTGTTTCTTTAAAATGTCTACCAAAAACAATCGTCTGGGGTTACTATAAAATGAACATAAGTCCTGCGGAGACCTATTGTCGCAGCCGCAGGCACCCTTCTGCTCAATTGATACGGTAAAACCAGCAGGGTAAGCTAAAATATTTGGTAAACAATTGAGCCTAAAACGGCACATTAAAAACCGATCATTTTGGCTATACATAAGAAACAGATATGATTCCATTCCCCCTCCATTTCTTACAAGGTCATAGGCTGCTAGTGATTTCTTTGCCAGGCCACAACTTCTTCTATCAGCGACATATTTTTCTAAAAGCAATTTTTTTACCTTCATTTTACAACTATTTACAATCAAGGAGGGATCATTAAAAAGCTGGCCCTGGTCAATACTTGTTAAAGAGTCTTTTACATATTTCAACCAGGGGATTTGTAGGGCCTTGTCTCTTTGTAAGCAATCTGTAATTATTTCCCTGGTCAGAGCTGCCTCCGGGTTAGTCCAAGTTTCATCCATGCCATAATTGGCCTTAGTTTAACAATATCAGAAATATATGGCATCCCCAATTCATCATGGGCAATTTCAGCAGGGATGGCTTGCGGGACTTTTAAGATTCTCCGAAAGAATTTATCTTCATGCTGTTGAAGTTGCTTACAGTCCCTAAAGCCCCATATCTCAGCACCATACAAGTCATTAGCTGTACTGATTGAGGCATATAACGCTATCATCTGTTCTGGGCACCAGCGTCCCAATCTACGGGCAAAGCTCAAAATTGCCCCATTTGAGGACACAAGCTTGGTGCAATGGGCCTCGAGCAGGTGATTAAATAGCATGTCCCCGTCCATTAGCAGCCCTAAGTAGGGGAAGGTCTTTACTTTGCCCAGAGTCTGTGACCCAATTTTGAACACGCTCTTGTTAGTAGGTTTTTTACAGGCCACCATGACAAAGGATTTTGTTAGGTTGACAGACAAGTCCAAGTCCCCCATGAACTTAACGAATCCGTCCACCAGGAGTTGCAAAGCCCTTGGGGTCCTGGCTAGCAGGACCGCGTCATCCGCGTACAATAGTACTGGGACATGACGCTGTCCTACTTTGGAGGAATCATCTTCTAGGGCGATGAGGGCACTCTCTAAGGCATTAATGTAAAAGGAGAAAAGAAAAGGGGCTAATATGCACTCTTGTCTTACTCCCCCTGAACATAAAAATTGATCAGTTCGCCCCCCTCTTGACTGAAACGAACCTTGGCCGTGGTGTTCCAGTGCAGCTCTTTCAGGATATTGATCAGCCCCTCTTCTATCCCTAGGTTATGCATCATGGTCCATAGTTTAGACCTATTGACATTGTCAAAGGCCGCGGCTAGGTCCATGAATGCCATATAGACCGTGCCCCTGCCTGCTTTCGTGTACTTAGCTGTCAAGAGATACAAATTTAGGCACTGGTCACTTGTCGATCTACCCTCCCTAAACCCGTATTGTATTTCTGCCAAGATATGATGTTCCGCCGTCCACTCCATAAGCCTGTTCAAAATCACTTGCCCCATAATTTTAGCAGAAACATCTATGAGCGAAATCGGCCTATAGCACTTAGGGTCATCCCTGGACCCTTTTTTAAATATGGGAACAATCAGTGCCGTGGACCAGGAGCGTGGTAGGCCAGATTTGATGGCTGCATTTAGCACCCTTGTTAAAATTGGTGCCCATAGATCTATATTACTTCTATATAGATCCGGTGGGGTACCATCCGGACCAGGGGCTTTGTTTGGGGTCAATCCACTAATTGCATTTATTATCTCCCCTACCGAGAAGGTTATTTTATCACTCCGCGTACCCTGCCATTCGCCCTCCTGAATTGCTAGGTGTGATTTGTTGTATAACCCTTGAAAGTGGTTGACCCATTCCTCTGGGAGGATGTTATTACTAATCACCGGGGCAGAATTCTCATTAAAACAGGGCCGATTTACAATTTTCCAGAATTCTACAAAATCCCTGTTTTCTCCCACCTCTCTAAGATCTGCCCACACTTCTGCTTGAAGCAGCTTCTTCCGCTCTTTTACTTTGGTTCTGTATTTTAATCTACAAGTGGCCACGTCGGTCTTATTCCTTGGTTTAACTTTAAGACAGGCTTTTAGATCCCTTAATGCTTTGGAGCAGCTCTCATCGAACCAGCGTGGGTTCTTCAGCTCTTTCCTCAGGCCTTTGACTTCCAGCATTTTATTTACTATGCTTGTAAGGGTTATGAAGGATTCCGTTATTTCTGGACCTTCTTTTAGGGGGTCCAGACAGTCTCCTATCTCTTTTCTTCCATTTTGGACAAGAGATTTATAAAACTCTTGAGAGTCTACCCTTGCCCACTTAAGTCGCCTTCCCTGATCTGTTGTTTCGAGGCTAATTTCCCCCCCCTTTGGGTTTACCCGCCCCACAGGTGTGTCTTATTTCCAGAACGAGAGGGTTATGGTCACTAAAGGGGCTCCATTTAGTTTTAGCCATCACAATCCTATTTCTGGCAAAGGAGGATATTAGTATGTAGTCTATTATGGTAGAACTCCCTCTGCCTTTGAAAGTTGGTACATATGTCCCCTCTACCTCTGGGGTTATTAGGTCCATCGTATGTGCTAATGAATGGGCTTCTATCATTGCGTTTAATTGTGTGCCCTCCTGATTATGTTTCCAATGAGGCCCCTCATTAAAGGGGCAAGAGTCCCAATATGGATGGTCCTGAAGCAGAACTGGGCAGAGGTGACAATTAAAGTCGCCCAGTACTATTGTCATTGGAACCCCCCCCCCCTTCTTTAGCTCAGCCTCGTGTGTAAGTTTTTCGTCTAATTCATTGAGAGCGCCATTTTTTCCATCTATGGGTCCCGGGTTATAAAAATTGAAAAACTGCACCCTCAACGCTCTACTCTGGAATATAGCCGATTGCAAGGTAAGTGATGTCCAAGATGGTACAGTCCATTTACCTTCTAATGTTAGATCGACATAGAGCGCCAACCCTCCTCTTGCTCTACCCGGCCTGTCTTTTTGTGCGGGCACAAAAAAGCACTTATAGCCCTCTATTTGGTATGGAGCCGCACTGACTGCCCATGTCTCCTGAAATGCCAGGATATGAAATCCCTGGATCTCATTCCTCCATTCAGGGTTATCAAATTTACCTGCTAAACCCGCTACATTCCATGTCAGAATATTCACTTTTCGTGTCTGTGCTTCACCACTATTCGCAATCCCTATGACATGATTTGGATCAATTATCGTTTCGTTGCCAGCCCTCCCTATTTCTATTGCTTCATTGTTTGGGGTTTCTGCCATATTTAGGGTGGCTTCATTTTCCTCCACCCCCTCCCCTCTTACCAGTGTTACAATCTTTTCTCCCTTAACCTTCTCTACTTCCCTCAGTCATTCATTTTCATCCATGTATTGTAAGGGGCTGTATCTATTTGTCCATTGGGGACCTCCCTGGTATGCTATATTTTGCATGCCGTACTCCATGGGCCTAGGATCGTATCCCTCTATGAATCTATTTCTCCCCATGAAGTGAAAGTTTGGTTGGCGTGTCATCAATTTCCTCGGGTAAAAATATGCTAAAGGCATGGTCCTTATAGTGCTAGTGGTGTTTCTGTTGTCATTGGTTAGTATATACTCCACAAGATTCGGGTCCCTGAAGTTGGCGATGACACAATTCCCCTCTATTTCTTTCTTTCTGGTTCCCACCCTCTGTGCTCTCCTTAAGTTTAAAATCTTCCCCCCTCTTCCTCCCTTTAAGGGTCTATGAATATTTAACCAGGTTGAAATCTTTTGTTTAAATTCTGTGAAAGTTTCTCTCTGCCCTCGTCCTAGCCCTGGGACCCCTGTGAAGATAACAACAAAAGGGCTTGCTTCCGGGGTTAGGTTTACACATGGAAGTGGGCCTTGTGCTCTAGTATTTTGCTCGGTAAAATGGTGTTGATTTTTTGCCTGATATGAGGTGCCGATGTTGTCTGTCTACCTTGGCCCTCCCACGCCCTGTCTTTGAATGTTATTTCTGTCCGAGTTTCCATGTGTATTAACACTCCCACCCCGTTCTGCTATTGCCCCATCAGTCGCAACATGCACCTGAGCAATGGTGCATTGATCATAGCTAACACAGTTATTGGATGGTGCTGGTCGTTGGGCTGGAATGTTATTTGTTGAAATCCCTTTACCATTTTGTGTTGTTATTGGGGCTTCCCTTGCCTTGCCCTGTCTTTGCAATTCGCTAGCTATTTTGTCTGCCTTACTTACTAGTGGTTTGATTAAACTAGTTATAAGTGTCTCCAGATGCTTTTGTAGCTCTAGAATTATAGGGTCAAGCCACCTCGGAGGAAGTGGGGCGGCTTTAGATTCTATTATTAGGACTTCCTCCTCTATATCTTTTGACTTGTTGCATTTGTTGTTCTTTTTCTTAGCCCTTGTTTGTCTGATTTTGTGTTGGCGTTTTTTGGAGGGTGGTTTAGGTGTTATGCTTGTATCTATATTTATAGGTGCTTGGTCCTCCGCTACTAGTTGTGCACATGGGATGGTGTCTAGAGAGTTTCAGGTGATCACAGATCCCTTCAGGTGATCTATCACCTTGGATTGCATCCTCAGTTTGAGTTGGTGTCAATGGCAGGGAAGTTAAAGTCATTGATATACGTCTCTCCGCGCGCTCAATATCCCCTGCGACCTTTCGTAGCATTGGGTCAATGACCGTTGGAGTGGCTTTATGGATGGGTGCTTCACCAGGCCCTAGGTCGGGATTTTTTGGTTTAAGAGGTGTTCCAGCTTTACTCTTCGCCGAGCGAGTTTTGGGTTTAGTCGCCATAGTTTTACAAATAGCTATATTAGTAATTTAAGCCCTCTTGCTATCTTGCGTTGCACAGTTCGAAGCAGGGTAATTAGAACAAATGCAATGTTCTGTCCGTTTTCCCAGAATGCAATTATTACAATTCCATATCCAGTCTGTTACAGTACCTTTCAGCAAAGCCACAGGGGGTGGCCCGTCCCGTCCCTGGTCGTCCCCGGGCTCAGCCCGGCGACGCCCGCGAGCGGGTAGTCTTCTCGCGCTTTTAGCGCCACCAGGCGTACAGTGGGCGTGCTCTCGTCCGGCTTCCTGGTGCCAGGAATGCTGGGAAACGTAGTCTTTTCCCCTGCTCGGCGGCCGCGCACAGGTCCTAAGTGCGGCGGCGGCGGCGAGGGGAAGATGCTGGCAAAGTGTTCCTGGGTAGAGCGAGGTGAGGACCCCCAAACACCAAGTCCTCGCTGATGTAAGTCAAAGTCAATAGTCAATGATTTCCAGATCACACTGACCACTAGCTACTGCAGTCTGCAGATACACAATGCCAGACCCCTGCCGCTAAGGATGCTGGAACATGCAGTCTTACCCACACTGCGGCCGTTGCGAGATGTACAAGGCTACGGCAGCGGGGGGACTACCAACAGGATAATAGTAATAACAAAAGCGGCGGGTTGCATGAAATGGCAAAAGAAAGCAAGGAAGCAGCAAACTTTTTGTGTCGGTGCCTACAGTGATGGTATTCAGATCCGAGTTCCAACGCTTTAACCGATCATTTTCCAAACAGTCACTGAGGATATATATCATAGACAGAGTAGCAGGAGAGCCAGCCGCTGTATGAAGCCGCCGAGCTCACCTCACATCGCCACAGAATTTCTCTCTCTACCTGCTACTTCAGCACAGCACAGCACGGCACAAAAACCAACGGCATCCAACGGCACCGCATTCAGAAGCTGCTTCAAAGGCTACTCGGCAGGCGCTGCAAACACACCGCACGCCGAGACAATCGCCATCAGCCTCGTGGGGGGGGAGGAGGAGCCAAGGGACAGGAAGCTCAGAGCTACGTGGAGGCGTCCCTCAACCACACAATCCGGAACATTCCACGTTCAGAAAACAGTCAAATAAACTCAAACATGAAGTTTGTACATTTATGCAAGTTGAACTGAGCATCGCATGTAGATGACATCACTGTAAACAATTATAAAACCTATAAACAGTGTAATTCCACATTCTTAAAACATTTCTAAATACTCATTGATGCAGCAATGCGAACGCTCCATATTACAGATACTATGACGCAAGGAGCGAGGGAGTGCCTCCTTTTAGTGAAAAAAATATGACGATTATTGAACATTTGAAGTACATAAATGGTACAATCAAAAGTTGTAGAACAATAAATGCAAGTAAGGGGTGATGATAAGATCGTGCGAGTCAAACTATGACTCACATGCTGAGGGCATAAGAGTGAAAAATTGCTAGACATGTCCATAAAACGCAAAAATATACGTACTTCAAGAAATATGTAATGCTAAAGCATTGTAGAGTGCCCCTTATTACACACACACACTGTCAACATGAAATTATTTGGTAATTTATGTTCATAATGAAAAAAACACGAGAATGCATGGTATTCATGATATATCAATGCAGTGTCAAAAATCAATACAGTGAAAAATGACAAGATGAAACTGCTTATTCGAAAAAGCAGAAAACAAAGAATCATGACATAGTACATACTCCTGAAATATAGTTGAACCTGGAAGAGCTTGATACACATTGAGAAATTGAGAATTGACCAGTGATGCGCCACAAATGAAAAGGTCCAAGACAAGGACTGTTCTTAGTCAATGTATGAAAAACAGAACTCATAGTACATTGTAGAAGTTGCTGTAGCAGAAACAAAATGGGACTTTTATTTAGCGGCTAAGAGACTTTTCACATGCAACATAAGGCTACTGGTATTATTGTACCTCCATTTACTTTTTATCTGTAGTAACACATTGTAGTCCTCAAATATTTATAAATTCCTTTCCCGCAGTTAAAAAGAGTCCATCATTTCTAACAAATTGCTGTAGACAATACCCCCAATAGGCCGAATAATGTCTCAGAAACACATAATCCATACATAGTTCAACACAATACCACATTTTCTTATCTTAGATTCTCCTTAGAACTTCGGTTGTAGAAACCGCAGATATGAGTTTGGTAACTTTTTGGGTAGCCTCGATTTAAATGTCAATTGTTTGTTATTGCACTCTGTCCATCCTGTCTGACATCTTAAATATATTGTTGTGGTGTCTAGATGTTATATTAACTCCTTCATGAAATATGATTGCAATAGTTGTGAAAGTTCTTTTTAAGATGGAAACTTGTGCAGCTTTAAAGTTTTCTATTTTAGTTCCTAACTTAGTACCTTCCACTCTGCATCGTTTTTTGTTTTTTTTGGTCCTATTCTGCGAGAATTGACTTGTTGGCGATACTCCCTTTCCCTTACTGGAGGGCCGGATGGGAAATAGAGACTTTCCACACAAGAAATCTAGCTGCTTCCACTCCTACCCCTCTCACGCATATCATGCAGATGAAGGGGACCAGAACCAACAGCTATTTATTGACTTAATCATTGGACCTCATTCCTCTGACACCAGTCAACCATCATGGCCCATACCTTCTCTCGACTTCTAGGGTCACATGCCGTGTCTAGTTGGCTTATATGTATGATATTATTTTTACACTCAGAAAATAGGGGTGGAACAGCCGATTTCCAGGGTTTGCAGATCTCTCGTCTACCCAATAAGATAACATAAAAAATTTATCTTGCGGCCATTTTATTTGAAACCAAAATGCTAACTTGGCCTAATCCAAAAAATATAAGTACAGATGTCACTTCTATTTGAATTCCTGTTACATCGTCCGAAATTCACATAAGTCCATCCAAAATTTGGTGATTGCTGGGCAAGTTAAAAACATATGGCAGTCATTTGCTAGGGGATCTTGACATCTCAAACAAACATACTGAGTTCCGGAAGATTTTGACAATTTCGCAGGGGACCAGTAGACCCGATAAAAGGTGGAAAAGATGGTTTCGCTTGAGATACGCACTCTGCATCGTTGTAGCATGACTGTGATTTATATTCCATAGCTCTGTAGAAACAACGTTGACATAAGTTCTGATCTACAGTTTGGACAGGTCATATATTAATGGGTGTTATTAGTTAAATATCAAATGGCACAGCTTCACAATCTGATAATGTTAAGTAGATGAATCATTCTGAATTGATTTAGTGCTAGACGTAAATTCACAATCTTCACAGTTATGGGTCCATTTATAAGTTAAATCAAATAATTAATTGATATTCCATACCTCTGTAGAAACAACGTTGACATAAGTTCTGATCTACAGTTTGGACAGGTCATATATTGATGGGTGTTATTAGTTAAATATCAAATGGCACCGCTTCACAATCTGATAATGTTAAGTAGATGAATCATTCTGAATTGATTTAGTGCTAGACGTAAATTCACAATCTTCACAGTTATGGGTCCATTTATAAGTTAAATCAAATAATTAATTGATATTCACGTCTTCTTCATCTAATAGTCTTTGCATTACTATTAGAAATTCTTGAGCATCCTGCTGAAGATTTTGAGAGAGCACTACTGATCCAATACAGTCATCAGTGAGTTTTCTTATTCCAGTCGCAGAATGCATAATACTTCTATCACTTCTTAATTATTCAAGTAAACTACACAGTTGTGAAGACATTCTTTCATCTACCTTTTCTTTAATGGAATTTGTAAAATGAGGCAAATTAAATAGTCCATTTAACAGTAAATTTGCATAATAGTTAACTCAGATTTATTATCAAAGTGATAGCCTTGTATTTCATCATTTTGCTCTAGTTTTCTTTTCTGTCCTCCTTTTTGATTTTCTTTTCTGTTCAACTGTGATAGACTGTGTAGATATTTTCCACTTTGGTCACAGTATTGCTTTTTAAACCACATGATACTGGCTTAAATGAGGTGCATATTGAGCTCTTAACCGATTATACTCTGTTAACAGCTCACATCAGCACTTACTTTCTTCTCGGCAAAACCAATCAAAAATAAACCAGCCAATTTTCTAATTTGTGAAAAAGAACATATGACATTCCCTCTTTAAATACACTAATTAAGCATGGGCGAATTTTGAGAATCTGGCGTTTGCGAATTTTGAGAATTTGCGAACTCGCAATCCGCAAAATCCGCGAATTCTCGCGAATTTGCAGATTTTTTTTTGTGTTCGCAAGGATTTCTGTCAGTTCGCAAGGATTTCTGACAGTTCGCGAGGGTTTTGTACCAGTTCGCAATTGCGAACTTACATGTCGGCTTGCAACGGTCACGATTATGTTGTTTCTACGTCTGGTTCATCATCACAGGTACCCAGCACCCTCTGTTTCACCCCTGCCACCCCCTGTTTCACCCATGCCACCCTCTGGTACATCAATGCCACCCTCTGGTTCATCATCACTGTAGATTATGGGGGGAAAAAGCAAGCACACCTGCCTGCTTCAACTGACATGAATTAATTTGGGGTTGATTTATTAATGTGTCACTGTTTTAAAATTCCAGTCTGGCACCTGCTTCCTTATCTGTAATTTGCTTTCTGTTGCAGTGCAATTTTTTTTTCCAGGACCTTTGTGGCCTACTTGTAGCTATTCTATGAGCCTGCTGTGAGGGTCTGAGCAGGGTCATACAATTGTTGCAACTAGCAACTGAACTCTGGAGGGGCCCTTGTCAGGAAGCACTACAGGGAATGGTTACTAATGATGAGTTTGAACTTTTGAACCTGCTTTCACTTTTGCAAAACTCGTTTTTCTGCAGAACAGCATTACAGCAACTGTAATGCCCCCAACAAGCTTATATGAGAAAGTTGATTTCTAATCCAAAAGTTACCCAAAGAAAATCAAAAGGCCTCAAATCCAAAAAAGTGCAGGCAAATGTCAACCTGAGGAGTTATTCTGATAAAAATCATCATTTTCAGAAGGTCTATGCTGCTTGCTAGTAGATTTCTTGTGCAGAATTGCAATTTTTGTAATTTCACGAGTGCGAGATTGTTGCTGCCCGTC
This sequence comes from Lissotriton vulgaris, assembly GCF_964263255.1. Lineage (NCBI taxonomy): Eukaryota > Metazoa > Chordata > Amphibia > Caudata > Salamandridae > Lissotriton > Lissotriton vulgaris. Next base: position 236,138 of record NW_028253192.1, read on the forward strand.
GCACCTACATGTTCTCAATTGCGAACTTACACCGCACGCCGCAAAATTGTATCACCAAGAAAAAAAATCCGCTGCGTGCGAATTTGCGGATTTTCGGTAAATTTGCGAGCGTTCGTGGATTGCGAATTTACCGAAAATCCGCAAAATCCGCGAGCGGAACGGATTTTCCGCCCATGCTTAACACTAATACCAATATTACCAAGACCAGTATCTACACATAAACCTTGCAATTTATGAATAGTTACTGCATACGGTAAAGACAGTGGGAACTGCTTTCACTGGACAAGCAAGTCTTTCACAACTAGGAAACGTACAACACATCTACCAAACTGCTTAACTTCAGAAATATCATCATATTTTATGGCTAAGTATTCCACATCGTTTCTGTTTGGATAATTAAAAAAATTCATAACTTTACCCGTTGCACCATTCACTAGCCCTTCTTCAACATTTAAATTATGACGTAAGATTGCACAACAATTTTTACAGATATGTAACTTTTTCTAATCCTGCAGTTTTCAACACAGACTTTTCTAACATTGATTGCAGTTTTCCTGTTCGTAGCACTGTAACTCTTGATGATTCATTTGCTCTAATTCCGACAATCTCTTCTTTTATCCAGTTGCAGTAATTTTTCATTGAATTTACTACACTCCTCAAGAGTTGGCATCAAGCAAACAATAGACTTCTCTTCCTTAACAAAATTGTACATTACTTCAGCTGCTGAAACATCAGTTATTAACAAATTTATGATGAGACCGCTTTGTAATACTGTCTTTCCCTCTTTTGTGAGGACTCCCACTCATATATCCTTTAGTATATCTGCATAATGCATATCTGATGCTTGGCACATATTTTGGATTAACTTTGTATTGAATGTTTTCCCGAATGTTTACATTTCCAATTTTTTACTAGTGAATTCCTTGTTCCATTGTGTAGTAGTTTGTTGCATACAGGTTGTCCTTTTACGGGAATTAGTTGTAGCAGATCTCCCAAAACTATTAAGTGTTTACTGTTTTCCTCTAAAAAGTACATCATAGTCAGTTTTTAATATTTGCTGTATTCTTAAATGTATAAAAGCTAGCATTATGTTAGACACCATACTGACTTCATCAATAATTAGTAGCTTTCATTTCTTTAATAATCTCCCCACTTCATGATAAGCATCACCAGATAATGTGTTGTATTGTATTGTAATTTGTTGTCATGTTTAACAGGCAGCATTAACAATCGATGAAGGGTTACTCGTTTAACATTATGAGCGGTAAACAACCATTACGACGCAGTCATAACACAGCCGTACCATTACAACGCGGATTTTAGAACACAAGTGGTTACTATGACTTGCGCTGGAGGGCGCTCTAAAATAAGGAATAGTGTGATTTACTATTCCAACACCTTCCCTACTGTACATAGGCGGGAGTTGGAATAGTAAATCATACTATTCCTAAGTCCAGCACCCTACAGAGCAAGTCGTGGTTGTAAAAGCTGCATTGTGATGGTACTGCAGTGTTATGTACCGCGTTGTACCATCATACATCCTTATGAGCACCTAAGCCTGTTGGTGCAGTGACTACACACGACAAATTGGACTCTGTTCTCTTCTGTAGATAACTTGTCAGTACTTTTATCAAGAAGCTTTTTCCAGTTCCAGCTTGACCACGTATGTACTACAGAACTGGTTTATGTATAGAACATGCAAACTTTTTATTCTCATGGAGAAACCCATGTTCTACTTTACCTTTTACCTCTTCAAAAATGTCTTTCTGATCTGCATTCAATTGCTGTCTTAGTAGTTCTAGATCCACAGTTTACTATCTTATTTGCTGCTTTGCATTCTCCACCTCATTCATAGATATTGCAGATTCATTTTCAATGATTGGCTTCCCAAGTGGATCTTGACTTCCAGGTGTTTCTAACTTTGACTGCTCTGAGAACTCTCTCTTGCTATCTCAGCAGCATTTTTTTCTTCTTGTTCAATCTCATCTCTCAACATTTGAAGCTACAGTGAAACACAGAGCACTCAATGCTGTCTTTCCCAGCGTTGAAAGATTCTTCATAACAGTGACATTTTTCAAGTAGCTCACTTTCAGTTTGCCATGGCGCAAACAACTGTAACAAGGCTAAATAGAAAAGCTTTCTTTTATCTGGAGTTTGGCAACTTAGCTTTCTATGGTTGATTACATTTCCTTTGTGAAGTCTCACCAAACATCCTTCACATCCAGGCACAGCAAACTTGCCTTCATCTATGTTTTCACTGACATTACTTCTGAAAGTATAATGTTGAATTATTTCATTAAGACACATCCTTTCCAGATGGTGACTTCTTCTTGGATAGTACGTATCCAGCATGTTACTGTTCAAAATATCTGTACGGTGTGGCTCAAATTCTGCAAGATATTGAATTTCACGAAAAGATGTCAGTACTCTGTTACGAGTATAAGCAAACCCTAAACTCACCCATAGAACTCCTCTAGATTTAGAAAACAAACTAGCTGAGCATAACCAGTCTCCACATCCATAGGAGCCTATCTCTCTGTGAGCAAGCATTTTCAAACTAAAACTGTACAATTTCTTCATAAGGCTCTTTTCTGCTGAAATCTCCCCCACATCTTACATCTGTGTTGTCTGTAACAAACTGCACATCCATGTTTGCATTCCACATCTTCAGAATCACAGGGTTGCAGTCATTAATGTACTTGGAGGCCTCTGTTCTTCTTAGGTTGTATGTATTTTTGGTGATATCTTTGTAAGTGTATGTCTGACTGCAGACAAAAAGCTGTTGACACTTCCTTTTGAGATGGCAGGTCTTGGGAATCCAAAACAACATCTTCTAGAAAATGTCCCATTTGCTCTGTATCTTCTCTGAAAGTACTTTCTGCATCAATGATTTTGGAATCATAGAACTTGTCTTAAAATGCTGCACAACTCTCCTTTGGGATGGAACAAGTTAAATACTGCACAATAAAAGACATCATAGACTCATCACTGTCTGTTCTAAACTTTGGGGTATATTTTACCCACAACAGCATGTGAATATGGGGAGCACCTCTGGCTTGGTACTCTTTATACCAAAATAAAGCAATCACTTCACCAAGAGGAGGTATTGCTCAAAATCAAAGCTATCAATGCTTTAAATCTGTGATTAAAAAATCCTCAAACATTTGCAGGGTCTACGGAGCACAATTCTCCTGGTGTCTTCCGATGAATGTCTTTTATATTTGAATTTGCCTCCTGCAAGAATTCTAGTAGGCCATCCAAAGCATATTCAGCACAACTCAGCATCAGCAACCAAGTAGGTGCTCCAAGGATCCTCAACATGCACTTGAGTTCACCATAGCTCTGATACCAATATTCATTAGACCCACGCTGATATGCCATTTGGTTTATTAAATTGTAATACAAGTGCCACCTACTCCAGTAGGAAAAGGATGCGGGAAACACTGAGTTTCTAAACTTTTTCCTAACACATTTAATGGAGCTCCTACTGATTCCTTTATTTGAAACTGCCCAATGACATCACTAATATCTTCTTTAGAATGCACAGTGTGGATGCTATAATGTTCATAAATTTCACCTGTCCTGGACTGATCCACCTTCTCATTCTGACCTGTTGATGGAAATGTCTGATTCTCCATATGTGTGATATCTTGTAGGCTTTCCACATTTCTATAGTAAACATTGTTTTGTGCGAGATTTAAAGTTGTTTCTTTTAACTGTGGTAACTTCTACTAACTCCTGTCATATCTTCTTGTTCTTGGTAGGCACACCCTTTACAAGAATTACTAGTCCTTCCTCTAAATCTCGATCTACCCCTACCGTTTCAATGTTTTCTTGACATCTAATGGCAAATACACTACTCTACCATTTAGACCATTTTGCAGCTCTGTTGGGGGTAACTTGCCTGACTTTGGCTCCATACGTACTATAGCCTGAAATGGATGTGTAGTTTGGATAAGAATGGTCTCATAAATAATTAAACCTTTAAGTGCTGTAATGCAGCGTGATGCAGTCAAATGACTTGCAGCTCCACACTGCATTGCTTTCGTCTAAATTTAGCCCCAAGTGTACAAGTACATAGAGTGCCTCAACACTATAAAAACAAACACAACATAGTAGATGTTGGATGCCTCTCTACTGCTGTGTTAGTGCTCTATTTACTATCTCAGTACTATTCTACTTAAATTTATCAGATCTACATTTTGGGAAACGGTGCATTTACCAATCTGCACGTTAATGTTGATCAAAGCTTATACCTCACTAATTCTTCCAACTACATCCAAGAGTATGGCACAGCTTATGTATATATAACTAGCAGCCCGTCCCGATGTTGTCCGGGAGCAATTAGGCTTCAGGGCCCCCACCCGCCACGACGTTGTACGTTGGTCCCCCGGAGCCTTCCTCCATATATTGCAGTATTATACCTCTATGTTTACTTTGTACGCTTTTGTAACCTGCACAGGTCACTTTTTCCTCCTGTAATGCACTTTTTGGCTAACTTTTGTAATGCTCCGTTTGCTTCCTCTTGCTACCTGCACACGTCACTTTTTCCTCCTATACCTCTATGTTTACTTTCTACGCTTTTGTAACCTGCACACGTAACTTTTTCCTCCTGTAATGCACCTTTTGGCTCACTTTTGTAATCTCAGTTTGCTTCCTCTTGCTCACGATGTACGCTTTTGTAACCTGCACACGTAACTTTTTCCGCCTGTAATGCACCGTTTGGCTCACTTTTGTAATGCTCCATTTGCTTCCTCTTGCTCACGATTGTAATTTTTGCTTCATTTTTCCGCTGCTCACTGCTCCTAACTAAAACCTTCCTCATCCGCCGCTCACCGCTCCTCCCCGCCTGTCCGCCGCTCCTCACCGCCTGTCTGCCGCTCCTCACTGCCTGTATGCCGCTCCTCCCCGCGCCATGTCCGCCGGTCCTCGTCGCGCTCCTGGACGCCGCTCCTCCCCGCGCTCCTCACGTCAGCACGCACGTCGCGGCCGGCGCTTCTTCCAAGGGACTACTTTTTTTCTGTAAATTTTTTAAATAACGTATATTTATTAAGTTTATATAGCCTATGTCCATCTGCACACCCTGACGATTAAAACAATGTATTGGATGTGTGGATTGGCGCTGTGGTTCCCGAGTTTACCGGCCTCAAAGGTTCAAAGTTCTTCCTTTATAATAGTAGTATAGATTCACGAGATGGTTCTAAACGAGTACATATTATTCAGTAAAACTTGTAAAAACATGAATTTGTGGTTGAATACATCAATAATCCTTGGATGATTGAATTGGTACATACATAGTACCTAGGTGATTCTGTGAGGATGCAGGTACTACCTAGATGATTCCCTGTGTGTATCAGAACTCCATGGGTCATTCCATATCTGCATAGTTACTTCCTGCATGTTTACATGAGTATATCACTACTATCTGGGTGTTTGGATGAGTGCATGAGTAATGACTGGGTAGGTAGATGCGTGCATGGATATTGGAAAGGGGCGACCATTCGGTCCCCCCGAACGTATGGTGGAGTACCTTCATCCCCCCGGGAAGCCATCTTGGGCGGGAGGCGAGTCTCGGCTGGTATGCCCGAAGCAGCGTAGCCGGGGCGCGCCTTTTTCCCGCCCTAGAGTGGGCTGGCCTAGACACCGACGAGGCCGGCCACGCCCTCGGAGGCAGGCGGGGGCGGGTTCACGCCCACCCTGAAGACGGATAAAAGGAGCAGAAGCCAAGAAAGCATCCTCTTGTTCCTGTGCTCTGAAGCTGCACCTCCCCGCTGCACGTGAGCTCGAGACGGAACGAAGAGCCAATTTTGAGTGTTGTAATTTCTCTTTTTGTCTTACAGATATCCCGTCTGAGAATGCCCAAGAAAGTCGGAAAGCGGGTCGGTACCGAGGAGATGCTCCGCATACTCATGAAGGAGATAGCCGATCTGAAGAAAAAGGTTGAGGCTAAGGACGGGGAGGGAGGACCGAAACGGCCTTTACAGGGAACAATCCCCGGTGGAAAAAGCAAGAGGCCCAGAAGGGGAGCACTTGGGGGAGAGACCCCGGTTCCCGAAACCCTTCGAGAGGAGCCAACCCCGGTGCCGAAAGAAGGGAATCCAATCCCTGTGGTGGTCACCCCCGTGAACAGGGAGGATATGCCCCCCGAGTTAGCGGCACAATTGGCAGCGTGGTTGGGAAACGATAGCGAGGGCGCCACGGCTGACGACGCCCGGGCAGTAATGAGGCAACTGCGGGAATCTAGGGTGGCTGCGAAGGCGCCATCTTCTGTTCCCCCACAGGTTCCGGTGGCTGGAAGTACAGCAGGCCCAAGTTCGGCGACAAGCGTGGGGTCTACTTCAGGTAAGCGGCCATTGCCGATTGCGGGGGAGGGGTCTGTACCTTCTAGAAAGGAGAAGATTGCCCAGCACGTCCCACAAGAAATCAAGGAATTGATTTGGGCGGATAAATATGTAAACATGTTTTCATTGCTTACCGACCATTACGAGATCGAGCATGTGAAGAGTCAAAAGGAGCTCATGCATCCGAGTGTTTGGCGCGCAAAAATGGCCGCCTTTAAGGTCGACGAGACCATTGGTACTTGGGGCAGAGCGTGGGGCATTTTTACTTCCATTATGGGTGAGCGCAGGCCTGAGTTGTTGACCGAGTTACCCATTTATCAGTCGCGTATTATGGAGTATTCTGTGGCATATGGGGGCAATCAGTGGTTCTGCTATGATAATCTGTTTAGAAAAGCTAAAGAACACAACCCATTGTTGTCTTGGGATTGTTACGACTCCGTGTCTTGGCAAAAAATGGAGAGTACGGGGATGTTGAAGGTGCCATTGGTAGGGAGTAACGGGGGGGAATCCTCCCGCCAAAACTCTGGGACACCCTTTCGGACGGGTGCAGGTAACGAGTACCACTCGAAGCCGAGTGGCAACACAGGTAAAAGGGGGATCTGTTGGAATTTTAACAGAGGCAAATGTACCAGGCCCCAGGGGTCATGCAAATTCAGACATGAGTGTGGTGGGTGCGGGCAGCCATCCCATCCTGAGTCCATGTGCAGAGCCAAAACGGGTGATAACGGTGGTAAGGGAGGCGCCAAACAGGTCTAATATAGTCCGAGGGGCGCCTTTACCGACCCCGATTGATACCATGGCAATGATTCCTTGGCTCAGCGAATACCCGGATCATGCTTCCGCTGGGGTGTTACGGAACGGGTTTTCATATGGTTTCCGCATCCCAGTGGGGGATTTTCAGGGGGTACCAAACTGTAAGAATCAAATGTCGGTCTTACAGCACACGGCGGTGGTGCAGGTAAAGATTGGGAAAGAGGTGACTCGAGGTCGTGTCGCCGGTCCATTCGATTTGCCACCGGTTGCTAATTTTGTGTGTTCTCCTCTAGGGGTGTTCCCCAAGAAGGACCCGGGTGAGTTTCGGCTGATACATAATTTGTCAGCCCCACGTGGTCTTTCCGTGAATGACGCGATAGACCCGGAAGTATGTTCGGTGCGGTACGCATCTTTCGATGAGGCCGTTGCCATGTTGAATCGCCTGGGGCCCGGGACGCTGATGGCCAAATCGGACATCGAGTCAGAGTTCCGGTTGCTCCCGGTACACCCAGACGATCAGCGTCTACATGGTTTTCAGTTTCAGGGTCGCTATTACATGGATAGATGTATGCCAATGGGATGCTCGATTTCATGTGCCTATTTCGAGAAGTTCAGTTGTTTTCTGCAGTGGGTATTCACGAGGAAGACAGGTTTTCAACATGTAATGCACTATCTCGATGACTTTCTGTTTTTGGGGGCAGCCGGGGATTCTGAGTGTGGACAGGCTTTACATGATTTTTGTGTCCTAATGAATCAATTCGGTGTGCCTTTGGCGCCAGGTAAGACTGTGGGTCCCTCGACCTTGATCGAGTTTCTGGGGATCGAGCTCAACTCGGTGGAAGGTTGTTTTCGATTACCCAAGGAAAAAGTGATAAAATTCAGGTTATCCTTTGAGACATGTATTCGTGCAACGAAAGTAAACCTGCATCAATTGCAACAGGTGGTGGGTCAGTTGAATTTTGCCCTAAGAGTAGTGCCGATGGCGTGCCCTTTTTCCCGCTCGATTGCACAATCCATGGTCGGCTTGAAGGAAGGACATCATCGCACGAGACTCTCGGCAGAGGTTCGCCAGGACATGCGCATTTGGGGGAACTTGGATTGCATTCCTGGCGGATTTCAATGGTCGAATTGTCTGGAACAAACCAGCGGTGTCTTCCGAGGAGTTGGGGCTTTGGACAGACTCGGCGGGGAGTATGGGTTTTGGCGCCATATTGGGTACACAATGGTCGGCTCAAAAATGGCCGTCATGGTGGCATGAGTGCGGGTTGACGAGTAACATTGCTTTTCTCGAACTGTTCCCTATTCTGGTGGCTTTGAAAACATGGCCAGAAGGGTTTAGGGATCACTCTGTGGTGTTCTGGTCTGATAACATGACCGTGGTTGAGTGTATCAATAGTCAGGCAGCACGATGCAAATTGATTCTGAGACTGCTCAAGGAAATTGTGTTGTTGTGCATGCAACTGAATGTACTGTTTAGGGCGCGACACGTGCCGGGGGTGATGAACCAAGCGGCTGATGCGCTTTCTCGTTTCCGTATGCAGGCCTTCTGGGGTTTTCTGCCCACAGCGGACCCGGTGGCGGCACCCTTTCCCGAAGCTCTCTGGTCTCTCGGTGCCCCGAACTACAAGACCTCGTGGGAGAGAGTTTAGCACCCAGGACGAGGAAGGCATATGAAGGGGCGTTCCGTTCCTATTGGGCCTTTTTGGGTACTGCCGGGGGGGAACTTTGGGGTCAGGAAGAGTTTGTAGTAAGATTCCTGCTCTCTTTACATCAGGCAGGCAAGTCAGTAGCTACGGCCCAGAGGCATCGGGCCGCCATTTCCTTTATGGCAAGGGCTCATGGGATCCAGGACCCGACAGCGTCTTTCGTTGTGCAGAAAGCGCTACGTGGGTGGCAACGCCTTGAGGGTCGCAGAGTAGACGATAGGCACCCGATAGGTCTGGATAGGTTGGCCCTGTTATTGTCCGTGCTACCGGTAACATGTTCATCCCAGTACGAAGCAGTGTTGTTCCGAGCCGCATTTGCATTAGCATTCCATGGGGCTATGCGGGTAAGCGAATTAGTGGCAAAGAACAAGCAGGATACGATGGGGGGACTGTGCCGGGAACACATTCAGGTCAGGGAGGAGACAATGACGGTCTCGTTTGTCAGGTCCAAATCCGATCAGGGTGCAATCGGGGACTGCGTAATCATCCAGAGGATCCCCGGGTCTTCCATGTGCCCTGTTGTGTGCGTAGAGGAATATTTAGCGCAGAGGGTGGCAGCATGGGGGGGACCTTGTTAAGACACGCTGACGCCACCCCACTGACGAGGTTTCAGTTTCAGCGGGTGCTTGCGATGTCGATTTCGGCCGCGGGCTTGAACCCCGGCGACTTTGGGACCCATTCCTTTCGGATAGGGGCTGCTACGGAGGCTACAGCCAGGGGTCTGAATGTTGAACAAGTAAAACGTGTGGGGCGTTGGTCCTCGAACTGTTATAAGAGGTATGTGCGGTTGCACATGTTGTGAAGCTGTAATGATGTACTCGCGCTTCTTGTTTTTGTTTGATTTTCAGTTGCGCAAGCCTACGAGGCGGGGCGGACTGTGCAGTCGACCCGACACCGGGGGGCCAGCGGTCAGACATTACCGGCTGTGAAAAAGGAGGTGTGGGTCGTGGGCCACTCATACGTGAGGCGTGCCGCGGACGTATTCAAAGCAGGTGACATGATTCACGTGGCTGGGGAATACGGGTACAGTGTGTCCTTCTACGGAAAGGGCGGGCTCTGTATTGACCAGTTTCGATCATTTTTCGAGGGTTTGTTAGGGCGGACGAGGTCACCGCCGTCTGTAGTCATAGTACATCTTGGGGGCAATGAGTTGGTGACCACTGGTAGACGACTTCTTCTTGAGGCGATGCTTTCCACGGTAAGTTGGTTGGCGAGAAGAGTTCCAGGGTGCACAATTGCATGGTCCCATATGATCCCACGAAAAGTGTGGCGGGGGGCTATTTCTATTTTTGCTCTGAAAATTAATAATAAAGTGAGTAGATTGTTCCGTTCAAGTACACTGCATTCTATTTCGCATGGTTGTATTAAAGGGGACAGTATGTATTTGGGGGATGGTGTTCATTTGTCCCGGATGGGGAACGAGTTACTCATAGGAGACCTGATAGCCTGGCTAAAGACTTTATGACATGACCTTTAGGCAGGAGTGTTGTGGGGGGTCCGGATAGCCGGTCAACTATCCGGCCTGTGGCGGTAAGGTCATGATCGGTGAGCAGTAATTCGAAGATCCCTATGAGGGGGCGTCACCCATTACGGATGGGAGCGCGCGGGGGAGGTGGCCAATTGGCCCCTCAACGGGGAGGCGGTCCTGTCTAAGGAGAGGCCGCCGGAAGGAAAGGAAAGGTGGTCAAGGCCCCTTCCTGGATAGGAGGGGCTACGGCCCCTCCTGGGGAATTTCCCGGGGCCAGGACATCTGCGACGGCAGATGGGTAAGTTGTGTGGGGTGCGGGAGGGGGTTTACGCTACCTTTTAGACACCTCACACGAGTCCTCGAACGACCGTTAAATGGCGTCGAGTTTATTGGGGCCCCCGTCAAGTACAAAGGGAAATTGGTAGATGCACTTGAGGTACGCCTCTGTGCGGTCACTCCTCTCACAAGTGAGGGGGGTATTTCTGGTTTAGGGATCTGACACCGGTTACGACCTTGCCGTTGGCCCTTAACGTTAGGATGTACAATTTCAAGTCAAATGTTTTGTAGGATGTTAGTTCGGCTAGGAGAACCTTTGTATTAGAGATCTGTTAAGGTTAGCCAAACATCGTAATGTGGAAATGAAATTGTACATAATATGAAACTGTTATTTTAATGTTTTAATTTTGTTTCATATTTTAAATAAATACGGCCGGGAAGGGTGACTCCCTTCCCGCCTTCCAAAAGTTCAAGAACGGTTTCCGGTTTCCCAATTCTTGGGGATTGTGTTGAGAGGGGGTGGCGGGTATCTCAGCCATATGGAAAGGGGCGACCATTCGGTCCCCCCGAACGTATGGTGGAGTACCTCGATCCCCCCGGGAAGCCATCTTGGGCGGGAGGCGAGTCTCGGCTGGTATGCCCGAAGCGGCGTAGCCGGGGCGCGCCTTTTTCCCGCCCTAGAGTGGGCTGGCCTAGACACCGACGCGGCCGGCCACGCCCTCGGAGGCAGGCGGGGGCGGGTTCACGCCCACCCTGAAGACGGATAAAAGGAGCGGAAGCCAAGAAAGCATCCTCTTGTTCCTGTGCTCTGAAGCTGCACCTCCCCGCTGCACGTGAGCTCGAGACGGAACGAAGAGCCAATTTTGACCCACCCACCAGCCCCTGAGGACAGCGATTCGTTGTGAATACAGTTGATATAGTATCTTTTGTTTTCTCTGTTTTCTTACAGGTTGTGATGATATCTGAAATTTCTTAAGATGCAATAAAGATTGGTTATTTTCAGTATATTTTGCAAATAAAGTTTTGGAGCAAGGATTGAACAGTATCCACGCTTGGTAATAAGTGATGTTTGCTTTGTAATCTCAGTAGCTTAGTTAGACTTGTCGTATTTATTTTGGTCGGGCGGTAAGGTCATGATCGGTGAGCAGTAATTCGAAGATCCCTATGAGGGGGCGTCACCCATTACGGATGGGAGCGCGCGGGGGAGGTGGCCAATTGGCCCCTCAACGGGGAGGCGGTCCTGTCTAAGGAGAGGCCGCCGGAAGGAAAGGAAAGGTGGTCAAGGCCCCTTCCTGGATAGGAGGGGCTACGGCCCCTCCTGGGGAATTTCCCGGGGCCAGGACATCTGCGACGGCAGATGGGTAAGTTGTGTGGGGTGCGGGAGGGGGTTTACGCTACCTTTTAGACACCTCACACGAGTCCTCGAACGACCGTTAAATGGCGTCGAGTTTATTGGGGCCCCCGTCAAGTACAAAGGGAAATTGGTAGATGCACTTGAGGTACGCCTCTGTGCGGTCACTCCTCTCACAAGTGAGGGGGGTATTTCTGGTTTAGGGATCTGACACCGGTTACGACCTTGCCGTTGGCCCGTAACGTTAGGATGTACAATTTCAAGTCAAATGTTTTGTAGGATGTTAGTTCGGCTAGGAGAACCTTTGTATTAGAGATCTGTTAAGGTTAGCCAAACATCGTAATGTGGAAATGAAATTGTACATAATATGAAACTGTTATTTTAATGTTTTAATTTTGTTTCATATTTTAAATAAATACGGCCGGGAAGGGTGACTCCCTTCCCGCCTTCCAAAAGTTCAAGAACGGTTTCCGGTTTCCCAATTCTTGGGGATTGTGTTGAGAGGGGGTGGCGGGTATCTCAGCCATATGCCTCAGTGAATGAATGTGTGCAAGGGTAGTGCCTGCATCTTAACCGCTTCCGTGCGGCGCAGATTCTTCCCCGGTGCTGGACATTCCAGAACAGGGTGCGGTCTTGACGGAACCATTCCGTCATCAGCACAGCTCAACCGTGACTGATGACGGAATGGTTCCGTCACCAGCATCGAAGGGGTTAAGTAAACTCAAAAGTCCCATTGTGTAGACATAGCTATGTGCAACCACAAGAACCATGTCTCACAATCTAAGCATATGCCAAGCGGTCATATAAGTTCAAAACCACATTGACAAACACTTTCCAATACATACCTAACAAGTATTACTTCTTTCTAATTCATATACAGGTGGACAACATTTTCTTATCTTTTAATTGTGACTACACTACTCCTATGATATATCTTTTCATCTCACTGTGATACTCTTTTTTTTTTTTTTTTTAAATCAAACTCCCATAAACATCTTCTTTTCTAATATTCTACTTTTTATAAAGAAGTAAGACCTCTGACCTCTGGTCAGGGACATGCTCTCTCCCCCAGTAGCTCCCCCGCTGTGCCACTGCCGCTGATAGGGATCTGGTAGGGTTCAATCCTGCCCCTGCTGCCACCTGCCTTGTTGTGCTAGTTTTTTTCCACTGTCATCCTTCTCTCTGCTTCTCTTTTTGTAGGTGTATAAGTATTGTCAATCCTGTTAATTTGTCACTGTTTTTGAGTGTTGTGCTAGTTTCCTGCCGCTGCTCCCCCACGGCCCCTCCCCCCTGATGCTCACGCCTCCCAGCTCAGCTTCCCTCCTTCCTCCCCTGTTTAATGGCGGCTGCTGCTGGGATGAGCAAGCAAGACCTCTGACCCCTGGTCAGGGACCTGGTCTCTCCCCCAGTAGCTCCACCGTTGTGCTGCTGCAGCTGATACGGATCTGGTAGGGTTCGAGCCTGCGCCTGCTGCCCCCCTGCCTTGTTGTGCCAGTTTTTTTTCCTGTGTCATCCTTCTCTCTGCTGTCTTATTGTAGGTGTATAAGTATTGTCAATCCTGTTAATTTGTCACTATTTTTGTCACAGTTTTTTGTAAGACGGTTTTTGCGCATTTTGCTCGTTTCCCCCCGCTGCTCCCTCGCAGCCCTTCCCCCTGCCACTCACCCTCCCGCCTCCCAGCTCAGCTTCCCTCCCTCCTCCCCTATTTAATGGCACCCGCTGGTGCACTGAAGGCGTGCCAAAGGCAAGCACATCTGCGCTCATCCGCGACCTAGCAATCCAGTAGGTCACGAGTACATAACAAATAAGATACAGCAGGTGTGCTTTACTCCACAGATTCAAAAGCATATAAATGTCTATATTACATTTCTTTCTTTAAACAACAGGCTTGGTGCTAAGGCATCAGCTTTACCTCTTTCCTCGTGGTTCCAGCGCCGCCGTCACTGCTCCCAGTTCCTGCTTCCTGCAGCATCAGAGGTGCATGTCGTTGTGAGGAAATAGCCGCAGTTTCCTCGCATTGACGTAGATAGCCATTACATCGCATGCATTGTAAAAGCAATGTGATGTAATTGTATGCGTAGTTTTTTCAAACACTTCAACTTTACCCTAAACCCTAAAACAAAACACTACCCACACTACTCCCACCCCTACACTACCCCTAACCTTAAAACACTACACTACCCTAAACAACTACCCACACTACTCCCAGCCCTACACTACCCTAAACCCTAAAACACTATGACACTACAACACTACCCACACAACTCCCACCCCTACACTACCCCTAACCCTAAAACACTACGACACTACCCTACCGTAAACCACTACCCACACTACTCACATCCCTCCACTACCCTAAACCCTAAAACACTCTGACACTACAACACTACCCACACTGCTCACACCCCTACACAACCCTAAACCATTATGACGCTACAACACTACCCACACTACTCCCACCCAACACTAAACTACCCTAAACCCTAAAACCCTACAACACTATAACACTACTCACCCTACTCCCACCCCTACACTACTCTAAACCCTAAAACACTATGACACTACAACACTACCCACACTACTACCACCCTTACACTACCCTAAAACACTGACACTACAACACTACCCAAACTACTCCCACCCCTACACTACCCTGCACCCTAAAACACTATGACACTACAACACTACCCACACTACTCCCACCCCTACACTACCCTAAACCCTAAAACACTACGACAATACAACACTACCCACACTACTCCCACCCCTACACTACCCTAAACTATAAAACACGATGACACTACAACACTACCCACACTACTCCCAGCCCTACACTACCCTAAACCCTAAAACACTATGACATTACAACACTACCCACACAACTCCCACCCCTACACTACCCCTAACCCTAAAACACTACGACACTACCCTACCGTAAACCACTACCCACACTACTCACATCCTCCACTACCCTAAACCCTAAAACACTCTGACACTACAACACTACCCACACTGCTCACACCCCTACACAACCCTAAACCATTATGACGCTACAACACTACCCCCACCCAACACTAAACTACCCTAAACCCTAAAACCCTACAACACTATAACACTACTCACCCTACTCCCCCCCTACACTACTCTAAACCCTAAAACACTATGACACTACAACACTACCCACACTACTACCACCCTTACACTACCCTAAAACACTGACACTACAACACTACCCAAACTACTCCCACCCCCTACACTACCCATAATCCTAAAACACTATGACTCTACCCTACCCTAAACCACTACCCACACTACTCCCACCCCTACACTACCCTAAACCCTACAACACTACCCCAACTACTCCCACCCCTACACTACCCCTAAAACACTGACACTACCCTACCCCACTACCCCATCCCTCCACTACCCTAAACCCTAAAACACTCTGACACTACAACACTACCCACACTACTCCCACCCCAACACAACCCTAAACCATTACGACCATACAACACTACCCACACTACTCCCACCCCTACACTACCCTAAACCCTAAAACACTATGACACTACAACACTACCCACACTACTACCACCCCTACACAACCCTAAACCATTACGACACTACAACACTACCCAAACTACTCCCACCCCTACACTACCCTGCACCCTAAAACACTATGACACTACAACACTACCCACACTACTCCCACCCCTACACTACCCTAAACCCTAAAACACTACGACAATACAACACTACCCACACTACTCCCACCCCTACACTACCCTAAACTATAAAACACGATGACACTACAACACTACCCACACTACTCCGACCCCTACACTACCCCTAACCCTGAAACACTACACTACCCTACCCTAAATCACTACCCACACTACTCCCACCCCTACACTACCTTAAACCCCAAAAACACAACGACACTACAACACTACCCACACTACCCCCACTACCCCCACCCCATACTACCCCTAACCCTAAAACACTACGACACTACCCTACCCTAAACCACCACCCCCACCCCCACCCAAAGCACAATCAGCTTTACCTCTTTCCTCGTGGTTCCAGCGTCGCCGTCTCTGCTCCCAGTTCCTGCTTCCTGCATCATCAGAGGTGCACGTCGTTGTGAGGAAATAGCCACAGTTTCCTCACAACGACGTAGATAGCCATTACATCGCATGCATTGTAAAAGCAATGTGATGTAATGGTATGCGTAGTTTTTTCAAACACTACAACTTTACCCTAAACCCTAAAACACTACACTACACAAACACTACTACACTACCCTAAACCACTAAACACTACGACAATACAACACTACCCACACTACTCCCACCCCTACACTACCCTAAACCATATAACACTATGACACTACAACACTACCCACACAACTCCCACCCCTACACTACCCCTAACCCTAAAACACTACACTACCCTACCCTAAACCACTACCCACACTACTCCCGCCCCTACACTACCCTAAACCCTAAAACACTACGACACTACAAAACTACCCGCACAACTCCCACCTCTACACTACCCCTAACCCTAAATCACTATGACACTACCCCAACCGTAAACCACTACTCACATCCCTCCACTACCCTAAACCCTAAAACACTCTGACACTACAACACTACCCACACTACTCCCACCCCTACACAACCCTAAACCATTATGACACTAC
Source organism: Lissotriton vulgaris (assembly GCF_964263255.1). Classification (NCBI taxonomy): domain Eukaryota; kingdom Metazoa; phylum Chordata; class Amphibia; order Caudata; family Salamandridae; genus Lissotriton; species Lissotriton vulgaris. The sequence continues at coordinate 252,738 of NW_028253192.1, forward strand.
AACACTACCCACACTACTCCCATACCAACACTACACTACCCTAAACCCTAAAATCCCACAACACTACTCACCCTACTCCCACCCCTACACTACCTCAAACCCTAAAACACTGACACTGCAACACTACCCACACTACTACCACCCCTACACTGCCCTAAAACACTGACACTACAACACTACCCAAACTACTCCCACCCCCTACACTACCCATAATCCTAAAACACTATGACTCTACCCTACCCTAAACCACTACCCACACTACTCCCACCCCTACACTACCCTAAACCCTAAAACCCTACAACACTACCCCAACTACTCCCACCCCTACACTACCCCTAACCCTAAAACACTACAACACTACCCACACTACTCCCACCCGTACACTACCATAAACCACTATGACACTACAACACTACCCACACTACTCCCACCCCTATACTACCCCTAACCCTAAAACACTACGACACTACCCTCTCCTAAACCACTACCCACACTACTCTCACCCCTACACTACCCTAAACCCTAAAACACTACAACACTACCCACACTACTCCCACCCCTACACTACCCCTAACCCTAAAAAACTACGACACTACAACACTTCCCGCACTGCACCAACCCCTACACTACCCCTAACGCTAAAACACAACAACACTGCCCAACTCTAAGCCACTACCCCCACCCGAAGCACAATCTGCCTTACCTCTTTCCTCGTGGTTCCAGCGTCGCCGTCTCTGCTCCCGGTTCCTGCTTCCTGCGTCGTCCAAGGTGCACGTCGTTGTGAGGAAACAGCCTCAGTTTAAAACACGGCGCTGTTAAATTGTGTCAGGAATCCCTTTTACAGTTTTCAATCACATTCACCTTTAAAATCACATAAAATGCAGCGTAAGTCTACTGCTCTAGACCGGGGCGTCAGCGGGTCGGGGAGACACTGCCACCGTCCTCCCTACCGCAAATGCCGCCTGCTCCTCGCTGCCTAAATACCTCCCAACGTGCAGCAAACTAGAGCGCTAACCGCTGTGAGATAGCGGAAGTGACCTGGCTCTGCCTGACCCGCCCTCCGCTCAACGGCACTGGTTGCCGAGTCGGACCGGGGCGGGCAGGACAGAAGATCGAGCTCAGGTTAGGTTAAGTAAATATGTGATGTGCCTTCCCTGGACCGGAAAAAGCTTCCGAGGACCGGTTTCTTGCATTTCAGCCGTCTTCAGCCCGGCTTGCTTGAATCCAGTGGCAAAGTGAGCAAGGGACTCACGTCTGAGCATACCCTGCCAACTTATGGCGAACAAAGTGGTACAAAAGGGGGTGGTGATCGCATGCGTTGTAAAAGCGCATGTGATGTAATGGTATGCACAGTTTTTACTATGCGTTGTAACATTGCATGCGTTGTAACGCATGTGATGTAATAGCAACGGATTGTAAAAGTTGTGTTGTAATGTTTGTTCCCTATTAGGAACTACTTTCAAATTCATTCCCTATCGCTAAAATTCTGGAGTACCCATGAGGATGAATTCTATCTTTATGTACTTTGAGTATTAAATAAAGCACAGGAATTTTGTATATATACAGAAACTGTTACTCCTCATGGCTCAATAAGCCTTGATCTCTCCAGTTTATCAATTCACCATTGTATCGTGTTTTTTTCACCAATTTCAAAGTATCATATGTGATCCTTGAATAACACAAAGGATTGTTCAATTGGTTATATGCTTCATTCATATATTTATTCATAGCCCAGAAGGGCAGATTCCTTCCTTTATCAGAGTTCCTGATAACACAATTCATTAAATTTCCTAGTCTCTTCAATAATGCTTCATATTCTTTCACATATCATTTTTGTGCTTTATCTTTTTTCTGTGTTGATTTACAGATTCCTCACTTCTTGAGTCACCAAATTGTTAAATATATCAACGGACTCCTTCAGTGTTATTGGTGTAAATCTAGATCTTGGTTTAAATTCCGTCTTGGCTTTGCTACATACATTTAGTTCATGATGTGTAATAATATGTAATTCTATTTCTGGATCCTGAATACCAATGTTCTCATTTTCTAGTTCTTGTCATTCCTTCATAAGTTTATATAGATGTGTGCATATATATATTATCCATATATTTTATACCTTCCTTTGTTAAGTATCTCCATACTGAGTAATCTTCTGCCTTTCCTAAGGAGGAGTGTGTTTTGACTTATGTTGTGCTTTTCTCAGTACCCTGGGGAGGCCTCTGCATGTTTAGTTTGAACTCTCTCTCTCTGCTATCCGTCCCAGAGGGTTCTACATTGGATAGTCCAGAGAGCTCCTTTCCCTCTTGCAGTGTTTCTTCTGATCATGTGCGGTCTGTGGCCTTAATTGTTGTTATTGCTTGCAATGCTCTCTTATAATATTAGTTGGTGCTCTGCATTGCTTCCTTATATGGCTAGGAGCTTTGGCTCAGTAGTTTTATCTATTCTCCTTGGGCTTCTGCTTCGTTTTCTTGGCCCGGTTGACATTAACGGAACAATGTAGTATTATGTTTCTGTGGAATGTTCTTTCCAACTCGTCTTTATTCTTCTGCCATGGTGTCTTGACCCATGTTTTGGCGACATGTTTATGCACAAGTTGCGGATTTAGTTCTGTATGCGGTTCTCCTCAATGTTTCTGGTGAGATGCCTTCTTTCTCAGCTCCCTTGCTGACAGCCAGTCTCCCTCTTCCTTCTTATAAGAGACCGAATGGCCTAGTTGGGGATCTCTCCTCGAATCGTTTCCTAGACCCAGGGGTCTATTGATTGGGTATCTCATTTAAAGGTAAGGAATCTGCGGCAGGATGTCTTCATCTGATGAATATGTTTCTTACCTGTGGTAACGCCTTATCTGGTAGAGAGCGGATCCAGCCACAGTTTCCTGACCGACCTACCCATCCTCTCCACTCTGCAACCTGATTCTTCTTTTTTCTTTCGAGATCCTTTCTATGTTCTCTTGTGCTTTATACAAAAAAAGAACAATATACATGAAAATAAAACAATTATGACCGTTTTTCAAAAAGAAAATTATTTTTGGGCACACTGTTATCATGGCAGTTTCTAAACATGGCTACGTAGCGCGAAAGGAGAAGAGGATGAAACTGGCATCATCTTGTCAAGAAAGGGCTTATATGGACTCTGTCAGCATCGCATCCGGTGGACGACGTTGTTATGGAGTTGTTCGATGCCCTCTACTGATGTGCAGAGCTACGGCTGTAGAAAAGGTTCCGGATCCAGCCTGGCGCCTGAGGATAATTCAAGGGTAAAGAATCTGCAGCTAGATCTTGTTTCTACAAGGTAAGGCATTACTGAAGGTAAGTAACTTATTCATATATACATCCATCCATCCATCCATCCATCCATCCCAGTGATGGTCACCACTGGGTAGTTATAATTGGGACCATGTTTCCATATGAAAAGCCTTTTTTGGTTTCCTTATAACTTTGGCACTGTTTGAAATATCTTCAATAAACTCTACAGGAAAAGTCTTATCCACCCTAGGTCCTTCCTGGTAAGTTTCAGGGTGATCTGTCAAAGGGAGGAGGGCCCCAAAATGTGTTTTCCCCATGCAATTTTCCATTTGATAATTGAACCGCAATATTGCAAAAACAACAGAAGGAAATTGCACCGCGTGTGGCAGAAAGTTAGATATTGGTTCAGAAAGTGTGCTTTTTATGATTTGTTGTAATTCTGTTCAAGACTTTGTGAGAAACTAAGGTTTAAAAATATAGATATATAGGGATGCAGGGGATCTACAGAGCTGGCCGATCACGAGTCGAAGTGTGATTGTCTGCCACCACATCAACAACTTCGTAGCGGCAGCCATCTTAGGACTCTGGACTGAGCCCCGAGTCCCAGGAAAAAGGATTAAAAAAATGTATACATGGGCTGGATAAGGATACCTTGCTCCCTCTAGTCCTTGAGAGATACCCCATGGGATCAAAACCTTTTTTAAATCTTTTTTTTAAAACACCTCAAATTTATAGTGGATATTTAGATCTGTGGCAAACCGTTTTTTTCTTTCAAAACTTAGCTCCCGCTCTTTAAAAAAAACAAAAAAACTTATATATAGTATAAAAGCACAAGGGTTGTCAAGTGATCAGGGGGTGGGGCAATATTTTTTAAAGCCTTGAAAGGCCTTGGGGACCCCATCCCCACGGGCCAGCTTCTCTGTTATGTCCTGTGGAACACACCTCTGGGACACAATTTCCTTGCCTGCAAGAGTGCGAGCAGGGAAAATTGTCTGCTCTCACCCGGCGAGAGCTGCAAAAATGCCCTCACTGGGTGGGAGCACACATTTATTTTCTCTGCCTGTGCTTTTGCAGGCAGGTAAAGAGACATTGCTCCTGCCAGGCGAGAACAGAGAAAAAAAACCTGTTCTCGCCAGGCTGGAGCAATGTATGCACCCATGATTGGTGCATGCAGGAGGGCCTGGGGCTCCCCCCACAGCCGCAATGTTGTGTATTGTGGGTGTCTCATATGGACCTCTGGGCACCCATTTTAGGCCCTGGGGGATTGGGTCCCTAGGCCTTTAAAGGCTTGGGGAGGGGTGTGGGTCACCCTCCTCATATTAACAGTCCATACGGGCCCAAGGAATGGGGTTCCCAGGTTCTACAAAAGGCTTGGGAAAGGGAGGCCATGCGCCCCCTCCTGTTAAAAATAAATACAGCTATGGGGTTGGGGCCTACAAAATCTGTAAATGTTCGCAGACTGGTCCTGCATGCCCCTCTCCCTAATAAATAAATGCTGGTACCCAGGCTGGTGGGGCAAAAGAGCCCTTGGGCTCTCCCACGGACTAAACAATAAATAAGTATCTGGGTGTCCTGGGTGGATACTGGGACACCCAAAATAAAATACAGAAATTAATAATAAATGAACATCAGTAGTTGCTCATTTATTTTTCAATGCTCCTTGGAGGAGCGCCTCATAGAGCCCTGTGAGGGTTTTTTAAACTTTTTTGGGGAGGAGCTTGGTGATCTCCCTAGAATGGGTAGGAGTACCACCAAGCATTTTTCTTAATGTTCTGGGTCCTGCAGTGAGTGAAGCAGGCAGGCCCCCAGCAACATTAAAATAATATATGTATATATATATATTTTTTAAAGACTTTTATTGCTTGATTTAAAAAACCTTTGCAAGTTAAAAAAGATAAAAAAATATTTAAAAGTGTACATATGTAAAAAAAGGAGTGCGAATTCCAGTCCAGTATAAATAAAAGTAGTAAATATTATTCTGATGGAAGGTTACTTGGATCGATCACATCACAAACTCTTTTTTCTGCTTGATCCAAAAACCTGACCAGGGCACAATTTAGTTCGGTGTTCCGGGGATCAAAGCATGCCAGAACTGCTGCCCTGCATGATCTAACCATAGTTTTGTTCCAAGGTTTCATTAAAATAAATAGTAAGTCTCCTGGGTCATTAAATCCATGACTCCAGGATAGTTTACCATACCTTTTTGAAAGTACTACTAGCTGCAGCTCTATGCTCTTCAGCTGGAGTGCATATGGCCCTTGTGGTGGATTCTATGGCTGCACTTTGCAGCTTGAAAAACTTTAAACAAGAGAGTCAAATACAGCTTGGTGTGTTTTTTAAATGTACCCTTTATTACATTTTGTATGACAATGACTTTTATTAAATATGGCACTGTATGAATTATTCAAATATACATATCATTGTAAATATTGGTAATTGTTTTTAGCAAAGACAACAATACATGTGCTTTATATTTGATGATATCCTGATCCCGTCATGAATCCAATAGTCCCACTGTTTATATTTTGGTATTCTGACCCTTTGACAAAGTCAGTAGGTCTGCCTCACTTAAAACGACAACCAGTCCCTATTCTTAGCCCCCCTTTTGAACATGACTTGGGAGCAGAGGACTGGTTGGGCACCAGTGGGGGGCTGAGCGAAGGACTAGGCCTGTGGCCAAATCCCACTGTGCATGGACAAAAGCCGTTTGTGCCATGGGGTTGTCTGTCAAAGAGGGTTTGGATGCAAGCCCATGCACAACATTGAGTCGGCTGCCTACCTGCCCTTGTGCCTAACTCCATGACGCGCATGGCTGAAGGCTGCATAAGGTTGATGTTACATACGGTAATAAAATTAATTCATGTTAAAAAAAACTAACTAGAAATTCCCTGAAAAAAACAAAATTTCAAGTGGCTTTATAGCTAGGTATGGTAATAATATCTAAATTTCCACTAAAATAACTTTCACTGAAAAACAATCAAAGGTTAAAGGGAAGTTCTAGTTCGGTGAAATGTCAGTCAAAACATACAGTTTTAAACTAACAAATCCACTGAAATTCACCAGTTACAGTTATCTCAAGTAACTATATCTCACGCCCCACCATGTAGTGTTGTCATCAATGATTTCATTTCAGATGCTGGGGTCATATTATCAATGATGTCATAGATCATGTCATGAGTGATGAAATATGTGAGGTCATAAGCAGTATATAACGAGGGCCCGAGTTATAGTTGCGTGCAATAACTATAACTTGCGAATTTCAGTACATTTGTTTGTTTGAAATGGTATGTATTAACAGACATTTTCACCTAACATTTGCTTTTTCAGTGCATTTTTTCGGGGCTATCCCTCAGATTAGTTTGGGGGCTATCCCTCAGATTAGTGACCTGCATGACTTAAGGGCTATCCCTCAGATTAGTGACCTGGATGACCAGTGCTTCTCAAAACTTAAAACCCTTCTTACGCAACCGCCAAATCTAAGGAAAGAAAAGGCACTAGGCACCCAAAATAAATGGTATAATAAGAGTTGCAGGGTAGCGCGTTGCAGTCTGATCAAAGCGATAAAATCTCGAGTCACTGGTGACATTAAAATGGCGCGGCAAACATATAAAAGAGCTCAATGGGCTGCGAAGAAAGAGTGGGATGAGCATCACTGGTCCGAGCTCCTCCTGGCGTGTCAATCATCCAACCAAATCAAGTTTTGGGAAATTGTAAAGTGGGGTATGAATCTAGACTCCCGAATTCCAGTCAATTACGTCTCTCCTGATGAATGGGGGGCTTTCTACTCATCCCAGTTTAGGGCTTTAAATATAGATCACCATTCAGAGCAGGTGAAGGGAGTATTCTCGCCTTCCAGCTCTAGCCTCACGCTTGTTTTTACCACCTCCGATACAGAGCAGGCCCTCAGTGTAGTACAATCAGGGAAAGCCCCAGGGATGGATGCAATACCGGAAGACCTTTTTAAAATTAATTTACATATTTGGGTTCCCTATATAACCATGCTCGTTAATGCCTTCGCTAAAGGGGCAAGGATCCCGGACTCTTGGAAAGGGGCGGAAATTTTACCAATTTTTTAAAAAAGGGGACCGATCGGCCACGGGAAATTACCGCCCGATAAGTTTAATTGATTCAATCCAAAAAATAGCTGCTAGGATGGTCCTCGCAAGAATCCAGGGGTGGATGGAGCCGGATAACATTCTCTCCCCAATGCAAGCCAGATTTAGATCCGGCACCAGTACAATAGACCAGGTTTTTAGACTAACCATGGTGTACTGGAAGGTTGTTCTGTCGGGAGGAGGAGCAATCTATGCCGTCTTTGTGGACCTCAAGTCGGCTTTTGACCTTGTGCCAAGGGAGAAAATGTGGGATGTTCTTAGATCCATGGGCCTGCCGCCAGAACTCCTGGACATTTGCGGTTAGGCTACACGAGGATAACTTTGCCAGGGTGAGATGGGGAAAACAAGGGCAGGTGACCGATAGCTTTCCAGTAACACGCGGCATCCGTCGGGGGTGTGTGCTGGCCCCCACCCTCTTTCTTTTGTTTATCAATCAGGTAGTTAAGTTTTTTGCTAACACCCCGACTGATGCCCCATCTCTGGGTGGGACAAAGTACCCGATGTTAATTTTCGCGGACGATACTTTGCTTCTCTCAAAAACTCGAGGGGGGCTGCAAACAGCACTCAACAGGTTTGATGAGTTTTGCAGGGGAAACGATCTGCAAATTAATGTTGGTAAGACTAAATTTATGGTCTTTAGTAAAAACCGCCCCATTAAAAGCTCGGTTAGTCTAAAAGGTGCCCGTATCGAACAAGTGGAGGTAATGACTTATTTGGGCGTGACTTTAGACTATCGCCTTTGCTGGAAACCCCAGGTTGAGGCAATATATCTTAAATTTGCACGCCTCACGGGTTGTTTAATCCAGGAGCATAAGAAGTCCTTGACCAAACGTATTGCTCCAGTACTTAAGATCTATGAAGCAAAAATAAATGCAGCCACTCTGTATGGTGCCGACCTTTGGGGTTTCAAAGATCTAACCTCCCTGGTTACAGCCCAAAACAAATTCTTGCGGAATTTGGTAGGTCTTCCTCAATCTACACCTATCAAACCTCTGTTGTTAGATTTGGGCTGTAAACCCATTAATGAGCTGGCTCGATATTGTTTGTTGGCATTGTGGCAACGGCTCTGGACTTCTTCAGAACTCAGCCTCTTTGCCAACGAACTAGCCAAGGTAAAATCATGGTTAAGGGAAGTGAAACTGGTGCTGGAAGAGATGGGTCTAAACCAGCTTTGGGCCTCCCCGGGGAGTTCTACGTTCCCCTCTAAACAGGATTTCAAAGATCTGTATTGGGCTCTGTTGTACAGTCTGATGCCACTAGCCTAACAGGTCTTTTCCTGGCTCATAAAGTGACCCCCTCCCTAGAGATCTACTGGGATGTGATTACTAAGACTCTCAACCGGAAATTATATCACCAGTTCCGAGTTGGGTCACTACCTATTAACTCTTTTACCAAAAAGTGGTCTGCCAATTTAAACGATACCTGCCCTTTCTGTTTAGACCATCCGGAGAGTGTGGGCCATTTTCTTTTTGCCTGCCCTGCATATTATGCCCCAAGAATGAAATGGATCAGGCCTATTTGCTGTAGGCTAGAAATTAAAGGGAGCACCAAAGCCATGAGGATATTTCGTACCAACACTTCTGAGCTGGTAGCGGTTGGTGTTGCAAAATACCTTGGGTGGGCATGGGTTATTCAAACCAGGAACCCAAACGTATTTTAATATGGAAAATGTTTTATGGGGTATTATATTTATAAAGTCTTTACTATACTGTTTAACCCCTTGCCTGCTGATGACGGAATCGTTCCGTCATCAGCTGCGGTGGCGCTGTGCTGATGACGGAGCGCTTCCGTCATGGCCCGCTCGGAGCGCCTGCGCGGCGCGAATTCCGCGCCTGCGCTGAGCGTTCCATTGAGTGGGGCGGGCCATGACGGAACCGCTCCGTCATAAGCACAGCGCCACCGACGCTGGTGACGGAGCGGTTCCGTCACCAGCATCCGGCCGCCGCACGGCCGCCCCACCCCCTTAGTACTGCGGGCGGAATAGCCGCCGCAGTGAAGGGGTAAATACTTTTTAAATGATGATTGTTATGATGGTTTTTACCAATTTTCTTATCCTGTCTTTGATACTTTCTGTCTTTTATGATTTGATAATCGAAATAAAGACTTATGAAACTGAAACAGTGCATTTCCATATATATAAATATATTTATATATATTTATATTTATTTATTTATTTTATTTAAGCAATTTCTAGAGTGCACAAATACCCGTGGGTGTCTCAGCGCAATAGACGGAAGAGGCGGTAGTACAGTGGTGTGCTGCTCATTGGTTGAAAAGCCAGGTTTTTATTAGCTTCGTGAAGGCAAGAAGGGAATAATTTCTGCGTATTGTTGAAAGTTTAAAAAAAAAAAAATTCTACTGTATAGTAACTATAATGTATTAGATGTATAAATATGTGTATAGAAAAAATAACAAAAAAAGTGTCTACATAAGTATAAACAATAGAAAAGATATGGAAAAAAGGTAAAACAAGATAAGATATAAATAAATATTTTTGAACAAATGATTTAATAGAATTTTTCGATCCAAATCAGCATCTAGATAACTCATGAAATATAAAAGCTAATAACCTGAATGCCTTTTTCCAAAAAAAGGCAAGTAGGGTTGGGCAAGATTTAATTTGCTGGGGGAGGGTATTCCACAGTCTGGCCGTAGCAACAGAGAATCTTTTGTTGCGCCAGGAAACCTTATTTGTGCGGGGAATCATAAGGAGGTTGGCAGTTGAGGAACATAGGGTTCTGCTTGGCAGGTGAGCACAGAAGCTTTCTTTAGAAAGTCCGGTCCGGTGTTGTGAATGGCCTTGAAGGCAATGCAGAGGGCCTTCAATTTTATGCGACTTGTGATTGGTAGCCAGTGAAGGTTTTGCACCACCAGGGAGATCGATTTGTACTTGGGGGTACTTGTTTTTAACCTTGCAGCGGCATTCTGCACCATCTGTAGTTTGTGATCTTTTTCTGGGCATTCAAGAGCAGGCTGTTGCAATAGTTACTTTTGGACATGACTAGGATGCTAATCAGGGTTTTACCTGTGCTGGGTGGAAGAAAGGGTAGGAGTTTCTTAATCATTCTCAGTGTGTAAAAAGATGACGAGGCGGTGGCATTGGCATGAGCTTAGAATGTTAGTTTATCGTCAAACATGACGGATAACAAAAACGGTACTCCGGGGTCCCCTCCCCTATAACTTAAATTGGGTCCCCGGGGCGAAAAGTTATTCTGTGAGGGGGACCACGTGCCCCTCTCCCTTAAAAAAATACTTCAGGCCAAGTGTGCGCCTCCCCTCAAAAAAACATGCATATCCCCCCACCCCAAATTGAGTTGGGCATCCATGTGTTGAGATATCTGACCATCATGACTGGTTATAGTGGCTGCAATCAGTGAGTCACCTGATTCATATACTGGTGAGTTAATAGTAGCTAAATGTAATTGGTCAGCATTTATTGGTGTTTTCCTTTGATGCATTTGTAGCAACTGGCGGGGCAAACATTAACAACGGCGTCAATCCTGCCCAAAGCAATCCTCCACATCTTTGCACTCACCCATGTTGCCATATGATGAAGAGTGAAGAGGCAATGCTTGCCTATATTCATTTCGCTTCTCCGCTCCCTGATAGCAGTATCCATGCCAGCTATACTTTGTGGTATATGTATTGTATTGTCTAATGTTTCCTGGTAAACATTCGCAGTTCTTTGCTATTGATCCAATTGTCGGTAGCTTTTAGACAACTGATTGTCTGCTGTTTCCCTATGCGTTGGCTAAATGTAGTCTTTTATTTTTACTTACGAGACCTATTGAATTGCTAACTACCCCACCTGTATTGCATCCATTACAAAAATCCCTTTTCCCTCTTCCAGTTTCACTCTGTTTTTCAGGTATTTTCTGTAACAATACAAGTAGCTCTTCTTCCCTTATTCCTTGCAAATGTGTACATTTGTCAGACATATTATACATAGCAAAGCTGAATGCTACAGGTGCGTATATATAACCAATATTAAAATATTTGAGTGCCTGCTCCATTAACCTTGTAGTTATTCGCTGGCCAAACATTCAAGGCATATTCATATGTAATAGCATCATTGCTTTGCATTGACATTGTTCCTTGTTTCTTAATCTCTAGTGGTAGTGGTTCAAAGCAGCTCACAACAAGTGTATAGATCTTTTCAGATACAGACAATTCTTGTTCCATATCAGTTGTCGAATTGTGAAGGTTACTGATATACATCCTTCCTTGCCATAATTAGCAACATATTTTTCAAAGTATGGGTCGCATCTGCCAAAATTTGTAGTGGCCATGGATACTAACTGATCTGCCATCTAAAAATTCTTTACTGATGCGTTTGTGCATAGGACCAGTAACTGAGGGGAGAGGTACAGCCATCTATTACTACTATTGGATCCTTAAAATTTGTTGCATCTACCCATCGTACAGCAAGAATGTGGGTACAGTTTCCTTCTCCCTTACACTTAAATAAATCTGAGCCAAAGACCAAGCTTTTTCCTCCAAATAAAGATGGTAAACAGTCCTTTTTCTCTCTCCTCGACACTCTGTGTTGGCATGTACTATGTAAATGTCAATGGAATATGTCAGATATACAAAAAACAATACCAGTTTGTAACACAACTTTCTGATAGAGACTTCAAACAACAGATTTCTCACCTTATAAATTTTCCCGAGCACCAGTCGGGAAACTTTTGATAGCAAGAGCATTGTGCATCGCGTGACGCCCTGATCGCTGATCTCGTGGCCCAAGTAGGTGACAGACGTCATTCCAACTCGGCACTTCTCCCATTCTGACGTGAGTCCATTACGTTCCAAGACCTTCAACACTGTGGACAGTTTTGCATCATGGTCTGCCTTGTTCTTTTCCATTATCAAGATGTCGTCTTGAAAGTACTGTACGCCTTCAGTGTTCTTGAACAGTTTGTGCATAAGTTTCTGAAATACAGCCGCCGCCACCGCTAGTCCAAACAGCAACCTGCGGAATTGGTAGCACCCAAACGGAGTTATGAAAGACGTCAGTTTCCGGCTTGTGGGATGCAAGGCTATTTGATGGTACGCTGACGCGAGGTCGATGGTGGAAAACCATTTCACTCTCTTCGTTCAACATTTTGTCTATCCTTGGTAGCGGGAACTTTTCCACTATTATGTTCTTGTTCAGTTCTCTCAGGCCCATGCACAGGCGGACCTTGCCGTTGGGTTTCTTTGCCACAACCAGCGGTGCCAACCACTCCGCACTATCTATTGGCTCAATGATGCCAATGTCCTCTAGCCTCTGTAGCTCCGATTGTACCATTTCCCTGATTGCCAATGGGATGTTTCTCACTTTGTGGCACACGGGCTTGGCATCCGTTTTAAGTTCGATATTGGCCGTGGACTTCGTCAATTTTCCAACCTTGCTACAGAACACTGTGGGATAGTCCTCCTTCATTCTAGTGACGTCTGGCGATTTTTCAGGCCTGGTCATCAGAACTTGTGTAGTAACGCCAGGATTCAGTTGTATGCCTAGATCACCTTGGTCCAACCATCCTAGCTCTGAGGGGCCTTTTCTGCGACGTATAGCTTGCACTCCTCACTGCGATCCTTGAATTCAAATTTCAATGTTCGATACCCTATCATGGGAATGGGTTCTCCCGTGAACGTGACAGGTCGAATGTCCGGTGGTTCCAGGTGAGGTCCCAGGTGTTGTTTGAAGCAATCATCCCATACCTTGCGTTGTATTATGGTGTACGGGGATCCTGAGTCCACCACCATCTTTATTTGTACTCCTCCAATGATCAGGTCACACTGTGGTTTCTTGGAGCGGTTGCAGTCAATGCCCAGTATGTGTTCCTCAACGCACAACACGTTGTCTTCATCTTCTTCTGCTTCCCCTTCCACATCTGACTCCTGTGCATTGGATTTGACGGTGGGTCTTCTCTGCTTGCGGCGGCACACTGTCTCGTAGTGTCCCATTATTCTGCAGTACATGCATTTGGTGCGGAAAGCTGGACAACGTTTTTCTTGGGACGCGTGGGACAGGCTGCCGCACCTGTAGCATTTGTTCTTTCCGTCATTTGTGGATCTCTTCATTGGCGATGATTTGGGCATTCATTTGGTCTGTGTCCTCGTGTCTCCTGCCTCTGCCTTGCCTCTGTCCTGTGGGTTGGCTTCGGAGATCCTGTTGACCATGGTTCTTGTGGTGGTTTCCCTTTTTGCTGCCTCTGTGCACTTTTTGGATAGTTCTGCTTTTTTCACCATGGCAATGACTTCCTTCAGGGACGCGTCTCCATTTACCCACGGCTTATCTTGGATCGCCGAATTTGTGGTGTGCATGACAATTTGGTCTTTGATGAATTCATCATGCAATGTGCCGAACTTACAAGTGATGGCCAGTTTCTTTAACGCTGCTACGTATTCGTCTATGGACTCGCCCACATCTTGTTTTCTTTGTTGGAAGTTGTACCTGTCTATGAACGTGCACACTGCCAGTCTATAGTGGTTGTTCAAGTCTTCTATCGCATGTTGAAACACGTCATTGTCAACCGCTTGTCGTGGCGTAGGGACTAGATTCTGGAAGACTCTTATGCCTTCAGGGCCTAAGTTGTGGAGTAGTATTCTCCTCCTTCTCCTGCTGGGAAATGCTTCCCATTCTCATCCTCTAACGCGTCCAGATAGTTCAAGAAGAACTCCCTCCAGTCCTCTCATTTCATTGAGGGATCACCCGGCTTGGGTAGGAAGGGGACCGGTGTCGTGAGCGAGGAGGCTTGGGTGCACATCACAGCTTGTCTCTCGGGTACTTCTTCACCACCTTCGGGACTCCCTGGCGCTCTCTCTGCATTCTGGCGTGTGGGGCTCTGAGGAAGCGCAGAGCCGCCCCCGCGCCATGCTGGGCTTGTTCGGCCAGGACCTTAGGTGCAGTCAGAGGACTACTCTGGACGTGGTGCTTGGCTTCTCCCTGCTCTGGTGGGTGTCTCCCCCTCTTTCCTTCTCCTCCTGTGCAGGCCGATCTACTCACTGTGGGTGCTCTTCGGCCTACAGGACCTCCTTGTAGAGTCTGTGCTCCTTGTGCTGGATGAGCGATGGACTGGACTCACTGTCTCCGCTCTCACTGGTGAGCACAACTCCCCCTTTGTAGTCGCTGGTGGGCTCTGCTAGCCGGAGCCGGGGCAGCAATCCTTGTGGTGGGGCTGCGATGGCAGTGCGGCTGAGCTCCTCTGCCGCGCTCTCCTCTCCACACTGTGCCTGCAGGCAGCCTGCTGTTCCTCGTGGCCGTGGTTCACAGTAACTGCGGGTGGCGCAGTGGCTTGGGGCACCTCTCGCGGTCCCTTTCCGACCTCGTTGTCAATTGTAGGAGGGGAGCTCACCCCAAAGGACCACAGCAAGCGTGATTGCAGGGAAGTAAATTAACTTTATTTTATATGTGGCAAGAGCGCCTGGGGCATGTCTGTCTATGTCGCAGGCTCCGCCCTATCAGCCTAAAATGGCCGCCACGCTCTACATCGTCGCGTCATACCACACACTACAACTTTCAGCTTCCATTGGTGGAACTGAAAACTAATTTATTGATGGCATCCTCCAGCCGGGACAGCAAGCTCAGAGCCAACACTTTCCTTTAATAATTGCCCTTATGGACTTTCTCATGGGATCCTAGACCAAGCCTTGTTCAGGGATCCACTTAGTGCCACGCCTGGATTGCTCGATTTTGGGGATCCCATGTTTTTGACACCACATCCCACTACTGAAAGTGTGGTGGACCAGGCATCTTCAGCGAGTTTCAATCCAGGAGCTGTCCCCACTGCCTTTACACAGAGAGTCCAAGAGGCTGGCCACATCCAGTAAAACCTTTTCCCTCCACCAGCGTGTCCCTGGGTTTGGCCAATACCACTTGTCTTCTGAGATTTTATTCTCACAGGCTGTGGGACTTGGTGGCGCATGTGCTCCCCAATGTCCCTGATGAGGCCCGAGTGATCATTATCCAGGCCAACGCTGATGGCCTGGTCACTGTCAAATTCACAATGCTGTGTGGATTTGATACCACTGACTCAGTTGGAATATCAATGGGGTCTACAGTGGCCCTTAGATGCCATGCTTGGCTATGATGCACAAGCTGTTTGGGGGATGGCCAATCAAGTTTGATGGATATACCCTTTGATGGCTCCCACCTGTTCAGTGACTAGGTGGATGAAGGGCTAGAGTGATTAAAGGACAGATGAGTCACAGCTCCATCTGTAGGATTAGCTGCTGCTCTGCACAAGCCGCATGCCTCCTTTCGCCCCACTTGAGACTACGGTTGTGGCTTTCAGCATCAATAGTACCACCCATATCCTCAAGACAAACAGGCATCCCAGACTTTTTCTAGCCAAGGCAGAATCTCCCACAGGCCGTATGGACAGAAAGAGCATTGTTCTGCCAAGTCCTTCACCTCTCCCACTACCACCCCCAGACCTCTTTAGTACTCCCTCTACAATACACAGTCATCCGGTAGGAGGCAAGATACAGCACTTTCTATTGGCATGGAAAGCAGTCACCTCAAGGTAGTGCTGCAAATTGTGCAGCCGGTTTACACACTACCATTTCTTGAGATACCACTGCCAATGGCACTGTTGGTACAATATTTGTTGGGGGATCATCTGTCCTTGTGGCACCAAGAAGTGTGGGTCCTTTTGGCCAAGGGAGACATTGAGAGGGTTCTGACACCAGAAGTAGGCAGTGGTTGTTAGCTCAGCTACTTTCTAGTGCTGAAAAAAGATGAAGGTCTCCATCCTATTCTGGATCTTTGCCCTCTCAATGCCTTTCTAAGGAAAGTTTAAGATGCTCACCCTTGCCCAGATCCTGTCTGCCCTAGAGACTGGATGGTAGCGTTGGACATGCAGGACACTTATTTCCATTTCACCGTCCCACAAACCTTAGCTGCGGTTCACGGTGCACTCCAAGCACTTTCAATTTGCTATGCTCCCATTCAGCCTCACTAGCTCCCTTCAGGTGTTCACTACAGTGATGGTTGCTGCTCACCTCCGGAGGTTGGGATCCCAGTCTTCCCTTAACTAAATGATTGACTTTTGAAGGCAGGCTCATCCCAGGCAGTCTTCACCCACCTCCAGACTACAGTGAACCTTTTTTATTCATTGGGGCTCTTTATCAACATTCTGAAGTAAAATCTGACTCCTTCCCAAAAGCTTCCTTTCATCTGAGCTATTCTAGGCACAGTAACATTTCGCACCTTGTCTCTGGCGCAGATCCCAGGACATTTGGGCTATGATACTGATGTTTTAGTCTCAAGTCTGTTTTTTTGTGAGAGCCACTATGAGGCTGTTGGGTCAGTTGGCCTCCTTTACCCTAATGTCAAACAATGGCCTCTGAAGTGGGATCTGAGTCCCAGTGGGTACAACATCAGGGAAATCTCTCAGACTCAGTCCAGATTCTGGAGGACCCTGCAAGAAACCTGCAGAGGTGGCTACTGAACTGCGATCAGTTCAGGATAGGACCCTTCTCCGCCCAGACTGCACAGTGATAACATATGCATTGCTTCTGGGATGGGGTGGCAATCTGTGAGAGGTGGAGCATAGAGGACTTTGGACTCCAGTGAAAACCTGCCTCCAAATCAACTTGTTGGAGTTGTGGGCTGTCCGCTTGGTATTGAAAGCCTTTCTACCATCCATAAAAGGCAGGCTGGTTCAGGTGTTCATAAAAAACACCATTGCCATGAGGTACTGAAGCAAGCAGGTTGGGGTGAGGTAGTGGGCACTGTGCAAGGATGCTCATACCAAAGAGAGAGTAAGGGTATTTTTTAGATACCTACTCCTTGGACCCCTAAATTATCTTGCAAAAAACAAAGGAAGGAGTAGTCACCAGGACAGAAAATACTAGCAATCCAGAACGGAGAAGAATGAAGAAAAAAGAAAAAAAAAGGGATTATTTTCTTTTATAAGAAACCCCTCACTCACCGACCTGGTCGGTGACATGCTTCATCATCGGGGCCCACCCAAGTAGCCGAATGCCACTCTGGTGTGCTGCGACACCTGCAATTGCAGCGGAGCTGTTTTTTTTGTGTAGTGAGGGGGTGAAAAATAAATGAAATTGTGAGGTTTTAAAAGGTGTACATCATGTGCTCATCAAATGAATGTATTCTGGAGCCAGTGTAACACAATTAAAAAGCTGATGGGATACTTCTCATGGTTCTATTGGCCACGTAGTATCAAAATGTGAATTAAAAGGTGGTCGACATGTTTCAACCTTATGTGATTATAGGTTTTCTTCAGGATCAAAGTTGGGGGGGGACGGGAGGTCTGCACACGCTAAGATGCACCCTTCCCAGACCCTCCAATGCGATTGCTTCGTACTCACGGTTGTATCTTTCTATTTTACAGCGTTCTGTGTAAAGACCTGAAACAAAAAGACATAGCACAGTAATAGTAATGCTCTGTTCAGGTAATCATTCGTCTCTGTTCGTTTGTTAAATGTGCCATATTTAGCATGCATTGGTTATAGTCTACATTGGAGTTTAAAGCCCAGGTCGAAACTGGTGACCGTGTTCCATTGTTATTTATCGTTTCCGCTATTATTAACAATGGGTCATAAGCGTACCTGAACTATTTATAAGGACACTCTTGTGACTTTTGTTAGGTCACCATAAATAAGTAGTCACTCATATTTCATGGACTCACGTATATTAAATATGGCGAGAGGTCAGGTCGTCCGTAAATCATAGTTGCCAGTGATGCCAAAAATATTTACATATAACCATTGTGCCCAACATGCAAACGAGTCAATAGTAAACTTACTTATGTAAGGTACTAAAGTAGCCTCATGGACATCATGGGGGGGCAGCCTACGGGCGTTCTGTTGGGAAATAAAGAAAACGCCCAAATTGATTGTTACAGATACCACGAGTATGTGGGTGAAAGCGCCCGGTTATTGGGAAGAATTGGCAAAAGTTCGCCGTTCCTAATCACTTAGTTGTCAGTTGGCATGAGCCCGCTAGAAACCTATCCTTCCTGCACGGTGTCCCGAGGATACTGTTTCCTCGACTTTCGTGTATTTAAACATGGCCCTGTTCATTGGACTACGAGGGCACGTGTTGTTTGAACTCGTGATTTCTCCCTAAGGGATTGTGTGAAAAGAGGCAATAATTTGTAATGTAAGGGAATACCGAATTTTATGGTGGAGTCTGCAAACTTTATTGACATCATGTTGGTTCCCATAAGTGAGCATTTATATATGTATATTTGGGAAAAAGGTCACAAAAAACGTCAGTGCAAACTTAAAAGAGTTAGCGTTTAGTAGTCATTTTATTCCTCACGGACCAAGATGTTTGGTCGATATCTATGAAATATTTATTACATTACAGCTTGATGGGCATTCAACTCATCGCCCTGAGGTGTCTGTTTTTATTTTAGGTAAGGACAATTAAAACGTCAATGAAAGACTAAAGAGAGATGGCAATTATTTACTCAGGGACCCACATGTTAGATCAATATCTGTGGTTTTTATGAGATGTTTTTGAAATTACAGCTCTTTTATTGTCGAATCAAGAGAACATAAAATTCATTGTCTATTCCTCACAGTGGACCATGGTATATTATCGTTCAATCCAGATGTATGAGTTGATAAACGATATATCCAGCGTGGTTCTTTTTCGAATAGACGATGGGTTATGTTGTCACCTGATAGTATTTGCTCAATTATCGTCCACCTTAAATCATTTGTGGTGTGATTGACTGTCAAAAAATGTTCTGTGAGTTTTGTAGCGACTTTTTTGCACCTGATGGAGCTTCTATGCTCACAGATGTGTTGCTTAACCTTTCTTCCAGTCATGCCCACATACTGCCCCTCTGGAAATAACGTCAGGACATATTCCCGGTCGTACAACACCTGGCAGGATCTCTGAAAGCCATAGCAGACAAACTCAGCGGTTGATGCCTTGCATACCACAAAAGGAGAAAAAAAAGGGGATGATGGACGGATTAGTCCATCAAGATAGCCTGGCTGATGAGGATTATGAATCCGAAACCGGTCCCAGGATGCTTGTTTCCGGTCCAGGGAAGACATGGCTTGGTAGTTCGGGCTGGACTGTTCCCATGAGGCACAGGGTCAGACTGATTTGCATATGGCCATGTCTGAACTGGGGTGGCTGAGTGAGCTAAAGAATGGTGATGGATTAAACCCAGATCAGTTGACTGGGGGTGAGTGTTTGATTTGCTCAAAGGCTCCGTCCATCATCCCCTTTTGTATCGCTTTGTTCGCCCTAAGTTGGCAGGGTATGCTCAGACGTTAATCCCTTGCTCACTTGGCCACTGGATTCAAGATAGCCTGGCTGATGAGGATTGAGAATTGAAACCGGTCCCAGGATGCTTATTTCTCGTCCAGGGAAGACATGGCTTGGTAGTTCGGGCTGGACTGTTCCCATGAGGCACAGGGTCAGACTGATTTGCATATGGCCATGTCTGAACTGGGGTGGCTGAGTGAGCTAAAGAATGGTGATGGATTAAACCCAGATCAGTTTACTGGGGGTGAGTGTTTGATTTGCTCAAACGCTCCGTCCATCATCCCCCTTTTGTGTTGCATACCACAAAAGGCATTTCCAACCAGAGGTGGTTCAGGTCTCTTCCTGTAATCAGGAGAACCATGGCTTGAACTATTCACCATTGCTGACAATGTGCATTGTTAGCACTTGTGGATGGAGTTTCCACAGGTCCTCTTGCTGGGAAATGCATTTCACTGAGAGTGGAACATGGGAATCCTGTACGCCTATCTGCCTGATAGCACTCGTGCTGCGACTCTTTGAGAAGATCAAGACCGAATAGGCCCAAGTCATCCTAATGGCTCCAGATTAGGCACAGAGACATTGTTATCCAGAACTCTTGGATCTGAGCATTCATTCTTTGATCAAGCTGCTCCTTTGGGAGGATCTTTTGTCACAGAAGCAGGGCCAGCTCCTCCACCCCAACCTATGCACACTCCTTCTTCATGTTTAGAGATTTAGCTGCAGCAGCTGAGCACTATTGTCCTTCATCACAAGGTTGTGAATGTTATTGTGGCAGTCAAGTATCCCTCAAAAAATCTCTATATGCCTGCCGTTGGGACAAATTTGCAGCTTCATTTTCAGGCAAGTGCATTGACCTCTTTTATACCCATCTGTCTAAGGTGTTGCTGTTTCTGTTTTCCATAGCCCAGAAGGACTTGGCTCTGGCCACTGTTAAAGGTTATTTGGTGGCTAACGCTGCTTTTTTGAAGTTGCCGGATCAGCTTTCACTGTTTTTCACCCGTTGTGACTAGGTGTCTGAAAGCTTTGCAATACATGTTTCGTTCTTTTGCCTTCGTACTGCCACAATGGGACTTAAATCTGGTCCTCACCTTTTTGATGAGCTCATCTGTTTTTAGCTAATGAATAACTGCCCTCTCAGTCTTTTGACTCTCAAAATTCTCTTCTTGGTGGCCATAGCCTCAGGCCAGAGGTTGAGTGAGTCTCAGGCTTTTTCAGTTTACCCTCATTTTACTGCATTCATTCAGGACAACTGGTTCTCAGAACACATGCCTCTTTTCTATGCAAGGAAGTGACCCCTCATATGCTAGTCAAGCAATCACCCTTATGGGGTTCTGTACTCCACCTCACCCTTCTAAGGAGCATGAACGGCTTCATTGTTTGGATCCAAAGAGGACCCTTAGTTTCGATATCGATCGTACTGATGATCACTGACAGGATGATCAGCCTTTCATTGGCCGGAGCAAAGGAGGGTAAAGCTGTGCAAAGAGAACAATCTCTCAATGGATTATACTCTGCATTAAGATTTGCTATGCATTAGCGAAGAACTAGTCTCCAGAAGGTTGGAGAGCGCACTCTATGTGGGCTTCTCTTTATAACTTTATGAAGCGCTATTGTCTGGATGGTCCGGTCCGGCTAGACGGGCACTTTTCCCGCTCATCCTGCAAGACTTTTTGATTAAGGTCAGTTCAGAGCCCTGCTGCTGGGGAATTTTATTACTTTAATATTTATTTGTGGGGATGTCATCTGAAAGATTGCCTTGATGACTGGTAGAATTCTATGATAAGAGAATGTTATGGGCGGGGCGTAGCTTGTAAGCCGGAGATGGCGGATGCGTGAGCCCTCATTTTTACGGGTAAAAGGCGATCTCAATCAAACCTGGGGGTGCACGAAGACGACATGCCCGCCCTTGTGAAACCGTGGGGCTTCTGGATCTCCCACAGGGGCACCTCAGGAGCGACACCGAATGCCAGCTGTGAAGGAGCGGACGGGCCAGCCCGGCCCGAGATGGCGGCTCCTGTTGCCGATGCGCAACTCGGTGGTGAGTACGCGACTGCAGCCCTGAGTTAGGGGTCATTGCCCCGGGCAGAGGCGGATCGTCCCTGCTGGTTGCAGACAGTCCCGCGAATGAGGGAACCCCGCTGGAAAGCACCTGAGGTGGCTGGATGGGATCCGTGAATGGGCCTCCAGATCGGGAGTATGCAGTTGCAGCCCTGAGTTGGGGGTCATTGCCCCGGACGGAACACTGACCCGGGACCGGGGAGCCCTGCCATGAGGTGCCCAAGGTGGCTGGGTGTGCTCCGTGAGTGGACCGATGGAGCGGCGCAGGACGCTCCCTGTGCAGCGGCGAGTGTGGAGATACAGGCGCTGCCATGCCACGAAGGTGGGTGCTGCCGGTGAGATCTGGAGATGGGAAAAAGGACAGGACTAGTGGAGTGGACGCTGCTGCATCTCTGGGGGTCAGTGGCGGGCTGCTGGGGCACTCATAGCAAAGCACTGGTCCCCTGGCTGGGAGCGGGGACTACTACGTTAGCCCGATCCCGAGGGGAGCAGATCCTGGACAGCGCCCGCTTGCAGATGAACTAGGCTGGCAGACAGCCCTGGGAGCGGTACCACTCACACTGCCTGGAAAGGTGTCCTTGGCCCTGGTCCTTGGCAGTGGGTGCAGGCGGGCCCCCTTCGTTGCTGGGAGGAGACCATGTGATTGTGGTGGACTGTCCGCACCGCCATCGTTGGCTCTGAGAGTGGAGTGGGTCATACAGGGCTCTGGCCTGAACTGTGAATACCGGAAGGGCGCCAGTGGGACCCGTGAGACGGTGTACGACCCTGGAGTGGTGGGTACCAGCTAGGCAACCAACAGTTTCCTGTCTTTTTAAGATCCTCCGCACCCGGGCCCAGGTGGAGAAAGGGGGATACCAGGCATGGGGAAACCATGGGGAAAGCAGGTCGGTCTCCCCCCAGATCTAGAGGACAGCAAGATGGACTCTCCTGCGACTGACACTGCTGCTGAGCAGGCGGAGGTGCCGGTTCACGAACAACTGGCCAAAATTCTCGCGGCCATAGCGGACACCAAGGCGACCCAACATCAAGACCTTAGTACTGTGGCGGCTGGTCTTGGTTTGTTGCGGGCCGAACATGCTAAGCTTTCTCAGCGGGTGAAGCAAACGGAATCATCCCTAGAGGTGTGTGCACTGGCCCAGCAGGCTGTGTCGGTTCAGGTGGGCGAGCTGACCAACAGGGTAGGTCAACTGGAGAAACGGGCAGAGGACGCAGAAGGGTGCAATAGCCGAAACACTGTGTGCGTGGTGGGCCTTCCGGAAGGAGTGGAAGGACAACACTTGGTCACTTATCTGGAAGCATGACTGAGGGACGTTGTGGCGCCTCAGGGCCTTTCTCCCTTCTACACCCAGGAAAGGGCTCATCGTGTCCCTGCTCGGCCATCGGCGCCTGGCCGACCACACCGTGCAGTGACGGCCCGGCTGCTCCATTTCCGGGACAGAGATTTGCTACTTAGGAGGGCACGGGAGGCTGGTCATTTTCTCTTCGAGAACAGTAAAGTCACGCTGTTCCCGGACCACACGTTGGAGGTCCAGCGCCGCCGCTCCTCCTTCTTAGAAGTTAAAAAGGCTTTGCGGGACGAGGTGGCCCAATACTCGCTGATGCTCCCGGCCTGTCTCAAGATCATGCTCGATGGGAAGACCCACTTCTGTGAGGACCTGAAGGCAGCCTGGGACTGGGTTGAGGCCTACCACGCGGGGCGTCCTTCACAGCCGCGTCAGGAGCATAGGTCGTCTGGTGCGGACTGCCAGGGGAGACGGTTGCAGAAGCATCGAAAAAATGACGGAACTCGAGAAGCCGAGTCCGTCCCAGATGCAATGGAAAGAGTCGCGTCGCTGGAAGCTGTCTCCCTCATGGTGTGTTTTGGGGCCTCCTCTGTGGGAACGGACTCAGAAACAAAGTATGGCGAAGAGGAAACTGACTCGGATGCCTCCCGAACCACTGGCAGCATGCTGCCCATAATAAAATCGCAGCATTCGAATGACATGTAGGGCTGGTGGTTTTAGAGAGTGAGAGATGGTTTCCTTCCTGCTTCCTCTCTCCTGCCTGTTTACATTGTGGTTTTATATCCTTTAAAATTTGGCTGGACGGGATTGAGTTTGAGATCACTCAGGCTTCTTCTAAATGTTGGGAGTGACTTGGGGAGGGGGGTATCTCTGGGAGGGCGCTCCCGGGTATGGGTTGGAATGGACTAATAAGGCTGCTGCCCTGTGAACATAGTTTTTTGGTTGCTTTGTTGGTTCCCCGGCACACTGTGCCCCTCGCAGGTCCTAGCGCAGTTAGCCTTGGATCTTTCCGATTTGGTGTGAGTTTTTCACTATGCGATTTGCTTGTGTGTTTGGGCAGCTGACCGCTGTCAGTCCGCTCTTGGGATGGAGAGTTGTTTAGAGGGGATTTGTTGTTCTATGCCAGTAGGGTGGTTACAGTTTGGGGAGGGGTCGGAGGTGGGGGGGATGGAGGGGTTTACATACGGGATTGATGGCTGCATCCCCGGATAGCCCAGACGGGATTATGGTTTTAGGGGCATGGGATCTCCAGCTAAACATTATATTGTCTTTAATTATATCAAGAGGCGGGGGCACAAGTGATTTTGCTCCAGAAAACCCAACTCACTGACGCGGAGGTCTCCCGCTTGAGGCGTAGGTGGCAGGGCCAACTCTTTGCTACGACGTACTCCCCATTCTCCCGAGGAGTACTGATATTGATTAGGCCAGGGGTGACCTTTCAGCTTACCGGGAAAGTAGTGGACCCTGAGGGGATGTTTGTAGTGGGTATGGGCACTCTTAGGCGCATGGAGATCACATTGGGCAGTGTGCACAGCCCCAACTGAGAACAGTTCCCCTTTCTAGATTGGCTGTCCGGGGCGCTGGCCGGTTTTTCCCATGAGACTTTCCTACTGGGAGGCAACTTTAACTGTGTTTACGATATTCAGCGGGATATATCCACCCCTCCTCTGCGGGGCGCTTTGGCGGCTGCCACCGCTAAAGGGTTAAGAATCTGGGGTTGTATGATTAAATAACTACCTCTGAAATCACGGGTGCCTAAACCACGAAGGCTAAACAACGACCAAATGCTAACCACTAAGTTATTGAACCACGACTTAACTGAACCACAAACTTAATTCTTTTGACGTTTAAACCGAATCTACCCATATTTTTAAACTGGTGTAAATGAAAACCTGATATCTTTTAAAATACCATTCTTACATTGTTTTTCTTTTTTTTAAATACTAATATTTACACTTAGGCGCTTATCTCAGATTTTAATGTCACTATTCTACAATGCTACTATCTGTTAATCTCCAGTCTTGTATTTCAGTAAAATATTGCTGGTTTTGACATTTTATTCAGCTAAATCTCTTTTTACTTTGCTAACAGGGCCACTTTGTTTTAGGATGTTGTCATCAAACAGGAAAATGCTAGTAGCGGAGCCATTCTTATATATACAGAAATAATGGCAGAAAATAGAGAAGAATGGTGGAAAATAAATTAATGAACCTCGCGTTAAGGGTGATCGTAGTGATGAAAAAACCCCTGCTAGAATCGGATAAAGAAAGCGGAAGTGCCGTGTGGTCTGTTCTTGAAATGATTATATATATTTCAGTAGCTGCTGGATACTTTTTTTTTTTTAGCACCGAGTAATCGAATCTGAATTAAAAAATGCAAAATGCCAGAGATCACACAGAATGACACAGTGAAGCTGGGATGTGAAAGTGGTCACAACTAGAATGGTAACTTAATTTGCAGCATAAAAAATGTAAAATTAAAACCAAATCCATTATTTAAATCGATTTAAAAAAAAACACGTCAGCATAAAAACCATGTTAAACAATCCTACAGCGCCATCTATTGGCCTCACAAGATACATGAAAACGTATTAAATTTTTGTTTGTGTTTGTAGTCGTTATTAAGGCTACTCGTTGTAGTAGTTGTTGAGGTGGTCGTGGTTCAGTTGCAGGTCGTTGTTTACGAGTCGTTGTTAAGGCCACTCGTTGTTAAAAATGTGTTGTTCAGGCTGTTTCCCAGAACCTGGACCACGGGTTGGGACCTTCATGAGGTATGGCGACTACATAACGAGGAGCCTAGAGAATATTCTTATTATTCTTCTCTTTATGACCTGCACACATGCCTGGGCATGGTCTTTTGTTCTGCCACTTTGTCACCCATGATGACTGACGCAGAATATCTTGTTTGATCCCTTTCGGACCATAGCCCTTTACTTGTTGGGTTTACCCCGATCCTGGAGAGATCCCCGATCCCCCGCTGGCGGCTAGACCCGTCACTGCTAGATGACGAGGGGTTCCGTCAGGGTCTTTCTGGGGTCCTGATGGACTATTTCTCTGTCAACCAGGGAACTGCCAGTTCTCCCCTGATAGAATCGGAAGCGTTTAAAGTAGTGACACGGGGTACTGCTTGGGCAAGACTGTTGGCATTCGACGATTGGTCACCCAGGAACTGATAGATTTAGAGGCCCAATACCTGACACTGGATAGGGAAACTGCGGCGACGGTCCAAAACCTTGAGAACCAATCTGTCCCAGGTAGCCTTTACAGTGCTACCTGGGACAGATTGAGAGCCCTTGATTTTAAACAGTTTCAGGTCACACAGCACTCAGAGGGGGGCAGAGCTGGTAAACTACTGGCCTAGTTGGTCAGACCTGAGGGTAGGGGTTCACCCATAGGGAGTGTCACGAACCTCCGAGGTCAAATTCTCTCCTCCCCAAGGTTAATCAATGACGCATTTAAGGACTACTATAAGTCCCTGTACGGCCTTCCAGGGCCATCCCAGGGGTAAGAGTTACAAGCCTATTTGGACGAGCAAAGACTGGTATAATTAGACCACGAAGACCGGGATCAGTTAGCCTCATCTATAAAAGTGGGTGAGATCAGGGCAGCTATTAGGGAAATGGCAAGGGGGAAAACACCAGGGCCAAATGGCCTCCCGGACGAATTTTATAGTACCTATATGGATATTCGTGCTCCGCATTTGGAGCACATGTGTGCCACTGCACTACGTGATGTGCGCCTACGGTCCCCACTCCGGCAGGTGCTAGTGATCCCTCTGCCCAAATCTAAATTGGCCCATCCTGGATTAACGGAATTCAGGCCGCTATCTATGTTAAATACTGACCTAAACATTTTGAGTAAACTCTTGGCCCTGAGACTCCTACCCTACATGGGCCGACTGGTACATGTAGACCAGAGTGGTTTTATCCACTCCCATTCCACGCCCAGTAATCTGAGAAGATTATATCATGTTATGTTTCATCCTGACTTGAGAGATTATCCTGATGCAGTGGTAGTGGTGATCGATTTAGAAAAAGCCTTTGACACCCTACGCTGGGACTTTTTATTTGCGGTAATGGGCGTTTTTCCAGCTGGGAGATGGATGGTTACAGTGGATTTGTCTGCTCTATGGAAACCGCATGGCACGTGTGCGAACGGGTACCATGATCTTGGCATCGTATCCCATTCATAGGGGGACCCGGCAGGGATGCCCCATGTCGCCGCTGATTTACGCTCTTGCCATGGAACCTTTGGCGAGAATGTGGAGGGAATGCGAGGGTTTGGAGATAACGCTCGGTGGGTCTCCTCACATCATTTCGCTTAATGCGGATGATGTGTTGATCTATCTGCGGGATGAGACTTCAGGAGTCCGCCAAGTGCTTGCCATCCTCGACGAGTTTGCCGCTATGTCCGGTCAATGAGTGAATGGGAGAAAAATGTTTGTGTTCCCAATGCACCACGCCATGCCTAGACCGCTGAGCCTACCGGCTACTCTGGCATGGGCACCTGTGTCTGTTAAATATCTGGGGATACAGGTATACCATACGCAGGCAGACCTATTTGATGGAAATCTCGGAGGCACCCTGAGGGCTTTGCAATCGTAAGTGGCCTTCTGGTGCACACTCAAATTACCATTCATGGATCGGCTGGCCTTATCGAAAATTATTGTTCTATTCCCTGCCTCCTGTATTAGTTTGTTAATCTTCCAGTATTAATACTGAAATGGTGGTTTAGGGCATTGGATGGGCTTCTCAGAGATCTCATATGGGATGGTGGCTGTAATTGAGTGTTGTTGCGGACCCTATGCCTCCCACCTACGGACGGAGCTTTGGGGGCCCCAGTCTTCGAAGCGTACTATTTGGCAGCCCAACTCCAATAGTTGGCAAGATGGTTAGATGGTAGCAACTTAACTACACTCTCTCTTTCCACTGGGGTATTGCATATAAGGTTATTCCCCAGGCTTCTCAACCGCCACCAGAAGATACCTAGTATGGGAACGCTGCTACCAGTAGCGGTGAAGTGCTGGGAAAGATGTGTGTCCCGTTCTCAGACGAGACTGTATGCCCCGGGCCTTCCACTTGTGGGCATTTCTCAGGCAGGGCTGGGTCCCCCCTACACAGCGACAACTACTGGGTTGGGGGGAGGTGGGAATTCATACGGTGGGCAAATGCTACAGAGATAAGGAGTGGCTCCTGTTGGCTGATTTTCTTACTTATCATGAACTTCCCCGGGGCAAATTCCTGAACTACCATAAACTCTGAGGGGCGGTGTCTGAACTTTGGGGAGCTGCCTCTGGGATGCCGGATACCCACCTGGCACTGGAAGCGGTGGCGACTCTGGGCTCCGCAGGGCACCTGGTACACTGGCTTTATAAAGCCATAAGTGACCTGGCGCCTAGGTCGTTGCCAGGATTACGGGAAATATGGGAGGGACTGCTGTCACGATCCTTGACAGATAGGGAATGGCAGAGAGTCTTAGCAAGCCCAAAGAAGGTGTTGAGGAATACGGCCTTTAACGCCCTTCAGTTCAACATCCTTCACAGGACCTACCTTACACCACATTGGTTGAATATGGTTTACAATAAAGACAACCAAGCCTGTGCTAGGTGTTCATAGGGGAACGCGGACTTTGACCATATGATCTGGTCCTGTCCGATGCTCTCGAACTACTGGAACAAGATTGTAGATTTGGTTAATGTAGTGCTGAATCGCACTTTGCCGTGCAGCTTGGAGGTCTGTCTATTGGGCCTATTTCCGAGACCTAAATCCTGTGAGTTGGGGCACAGGTTTGTAGATCTGGCCTTCTTCATGGCCAAGAGGAGGATTGCGCTTCATTGTAAAGCTAAGACACCACCCCTGGTTACCGCATGGGAAAAGGATGTCACTTGTTGGGTCCTTGTGGAGGAACATGTACTAATCTCTGAGGATAAGATTACTAAACGGCATAAGCCATATGTGGTGCCGTGGGGTGATATCGCCAGGTCATGGTACACTCGTCATGGATCAGGCCGGGACCCCCAGGGTGATGGGACGGAGACTGATGAATAAGTATGCACATAAAGGCTGCCCCGAAAGCCCTGCGCCACATGCTCTAGGCGAAGGACTGGATTTAACCCCCTCTAAGGTCCCCCCCAATACAGTGTCGGCACTTAACTCCTAACATATAATTGAACCACATCCATTTCTGGCAGTCATAGATTATTGATTTGTTTTTTATTTTTTGTATTGTTTTTAGTTAAGTTTATTTTCGAGTTAGCATCCAGATAGATCCTCTTGGCTTGTAATGTGGCGATCGAGGAAAGCACATGTTATTGATTGCAATGGAAAATGATCACACAAACATAGTAAGATCTACATTATGACACTTGGTATGGCGACACCCCATCCCCTGGGCGACGAAGATATCTGTGCACTGTGTTATGTTCTTATGTAAAAGTGTATGATAATTATTTCTTCCTGATGGAAATGTATCTAAGTAATTGGTGATTGCTGACATGCTTTTCGACAAAATTTAATAAATAGATTTTTTTTAAAAAAGAGAATGTTATGGGCGACAGTTGCTGGGGAGAATAGGATATTTCTCTCTACTCTTGAGATGTTTAAAGAAATTAAGATGTTTTAAAGAATACTGAAGATGCATTCTTCTTTATATGGCAAAGAGATCCTGTGCAAGGGACAGGTAAAGACATCTCCACCTCTGGATGAAAAATGAATCTTAAGTGGCAGCCTGTGTACTGCATGCATACTGTAACTGAACTGTATGGAAATCGGTAAGACTTTCATTTATTAGGATTGTGTCTCTGCGTGAAGTTATGTGTCAGAGACCTGCTCTCTTCCCCAGCAGCTCTGCTGTTGTGCCACTGCCGCTGACCCCGATTCACATCTGCTGGTAGGTGTTCAAGGCGTTGCTGTCTGTCTCTGTGTTTGTGCCCGTCTTGTTCTGTCCTTGTCAGTGTTCTGTTTTTGTGCCTCTGGTGTCTTGTTATTGTGCCTTGTTATCCTCTGTACCTGTTATTCCCACTGCTACTGCCCCCGCGGCCCCTCCCCCCTGCTGGTTCCCGGTCCCACCTCCCTCCCCTTCCCTATTTAATGACGGCTGCTGGGCAGCCACGCAGGGGACGCGTCCAGCAGGAGTGCTGCTGGCACACCAAGGGCAAACCTGTCTGCGCCTGTCCGCAACACAACCACGCACAGTGCCAGGGACACTGGTTCCCCAACCTCCCACTGCTGCGACTCAGATGTCCTTCTCGCACTCAACCCCGGAAGGAACAACAACTGCCAGCTGTCTATGCCAAACACCATCCCACGGCCAGTTCTCCTGCCGACACTGCCGGCAATCCTTCACCATCCTCCGCACCCTCACGACCGATGTACCCACACCAGATGCCAGCACCCGAAGCCCTGAAGTGCATCCTCCTAAATGTGCGCTCACTGCATAGACATCCTGTAGAGATCTGGGACCTCCTCGACACCCTCTTGCCAGACGTCACCTTCTTTACGGAAACCTGGACCAACGCCTCATCTGCCCCCTACATTGCCACCACCATTTCGGATGGATACAAGATCCGAATAAGGACTGCCCCAACCTCCCAGGAGAAGTACTCGCCATTGCTTACAAGAGCTCCCTTCGACTCTCCACCTCCAGCATGAGCGACTCCCCCTCCACCACCGAACCATTCACTTACAGATCCAGACCAGCCCTAAAACTACGCTTCGCAGCACCCTCACCTACAGACCCCGGGCCTCGTACTTCATTCACCACTACCATCACTGACCTCATCGCACCCCACGCCATCGTCTCCATGGGCTACATTCTCATCGGAGACCTGAACTTCCACCTCAACAACCACAGCGATCCCAACTCCTCCGCCCTCCTGGGCAATCTTGCCACTCTCAGACTGAAACAGCTCATCACCACCCCTACCCACAAAGCAGGACACACCCTTGACCCCATCTTCACAGGAGGAAACAACATCTGCTTCAGCCACACCATGCAGCCCCTCCAGACGGACCACCACTGCGTATACTTCGCTTTCAACACTGCCACCACTCACAAACCCACTCCATGAAGGAACTGGAGCAAGGTCACAGAGGAGCACCTCAACTCCACCCTCATCCACAATCCCCCCACCCCGACCAACGCCAACTCTGCAGCCAAGAAACTACCAAGCTGGATCACCAGCTGCGCAGACAAGCTTGCACTCCCTGCAACCCCAACAAACCACGTCCCTTGAATGGCCACCTTGTTCACCACCGACCTCCAAGAAGCCAGATGCTCCGGCAGACAGCTCAAAAAATGATGGACCTCTGCAACAAGCTTGGCTCCTACTTCCACCTAAAAATCAAGGCCCTCTACGACAACTTCATTGAGCAGACTCCAGAAACCACCCTTCCCTCCAGCAACAACAGCCAGCCCACCATCACCACCTGGACCCCGGTCACCACCGAAGATACCACCATAACCATGAAGGGCACTCACTTAGGAGCCCTCACGGACCCCTGCCTGCTGCACATTTTCCACAGAGCCGCCATAGCACCCGGGCTACGACACACCATCAACGCCACCTTCGAATTTGGAACTTTCCCGAATTACTGGAAACACGCAGAAGGCAAGCCCCTCCTCAAGAAATTCTCTGCAGACCGACAGAAACTAAAAAACTACTGACCCATCTCTCTCCTCCCCTCCGCAGCCAAAGTCACGGAGAAGATCATCAACGCCCACCTGACAAACTTCATCAAAGAGAACACCATCCTTGACTCTTCCCAACCCGGATTCCACAGTAACCACAGTACCAAGAACGCCCTTCTCACTGCACGCTCCTCGACC
This sequence comes from Lissotriton vulgaris, assembly GCF_964263255.1. NCBI lineage: Eukaryota > Metazoa > Chordata > Amphibia > Caudata > Salamandridae > Lissotriton > Lissotriton vulgaris. The sequence continues at coordinate 284,505 of NW_028253192.1, forward strand.
AAGACCACACCGCGACCCTCATCCTGCTAGACCTCCCTGCAGCCTTTGACACCGTCTCCCACTGCACTCTCGCAGCCAGACTCCAGAGCGCCCGCATACAGGGAACCACCCTCGACGGGCTCCGCTCCTTCCTCGCTAGCAGAACCCAAAGGAAAGACTCCCTCCTTTCCTCTCGAACCCACAAACATCAACTGCGGAGTACCCCAAGGATCATCGCTCAGTTCCACACTCTTCAAGATCTACATGGCCCCCCTCACTGCCATCATCAGACAGCAAGGACTCAGAATAGTATCCCACCCTGATGAAAACCTCTCCCTCATGAAGGACTCCAAAACCACCAGGGGCAGCTTCCAAGATGGAATGAAAGACGTCGCAGCTTGAATGAGCAGCAGCTGTCTGAAGCTCAACTTGGAGATGACAGAAGTCCTCGTCCTTGGACCCACCCGCTCAGCTTGGGACAATACCTGGTGGCCCATCGCCCTTGGCAACCCCCCACCCGCACGGACCACACCCAGAACTTCTCCATCATACTCGACTCCTCCCTCCCCATGACCCGCCAGATCAAAGCTGTCGCCTTCACCTGTTTCAACACCCTCCGCAAGACTTTCAAGTGGATCTCCCCCAAAGCCAGAAGCACTGTCACTAAGGCACTCATAACTAGCAGAATGGACTACTGAAATGCCCTCTACGCCAGAATCAACAAATCACTGCTACGCAAACTCCATACCATCCAGAAAACCGCAGCCAGACTCATCCTCCGCATCCCACGACATGAGCACATCACCCAACACCTGCGAGAACTCCACTGGCTCCCAGTCGAGAAGAGAGTAACCTTCAAGCTACTCACCCACATCTGCAAATCCCTCCACAACACCAGTCCCAAATACCTCAACGAAAGAGTGTCCTTCCATGTACCCAAGAGAAACCTCCACTCCACCGACCTCACACAAGCAGAAACCCCATGCATCCGCAGAACCAGAGCGGGTGGAAGAGTCTTCCCCTACATCGTGGCTAAGGCCTGGAACAAGCACCAGGTCAACATGAGACGCTACCCTACACACCTTCAGGAAGAGCATCAAGACCTGGCTTTTCGGCTGACCCTGGGCTGTACCCCCCCAGCGCCTTGAGATCTTCACAGGTGAGTAGCATGCTTTAAACCCCCCTGATTGATTAATCGCAAATACGCTTATATCAGCTGTGCTGGGGCCCGCTGGATGCTTTCCACTTTCTACAGTGTGTGTTTAAAATTGCTGTTTTCACACCTTTGGTGTTATTCTCCACCGCAAACTGATTTACAGTGATGTATTTTTTAATACGTACTGTTATTGTCAAGGGGCCCTACATTTTAGCTTCTTGGAATTAAAATATGAACCTTCCTGACGGTTGTTAGTCCACACACAAGGAGACTTCTGTGTGTGTGAAATGTATAACGTTCTGATTGCACGAGGGCACATGCACGCTAAAGTTTCAAGGTTGCCAAGCAACCTTTTACAAGACGCGCAGTAGTGCGTGCTAAGCGGAAGTACAAGAATGCCAATAAAATCTGTAATGGAAGCCGCAATGCCCACATTTTAAAATTTTTTAAAAATCGATTTCATGATCCAACTGACATTTCTACACACCAATATAGCGCATTTATAACCTTTAGTTTAAATAACTATCAGAATATTTCAAATGCCCAAAAGACTTAAATAAAGCTATTACCTGCGACTAGCAACCCCTCACTTACTTACTGTGGAACATTTTTAAAGTTATCGAAACCGGAAGTGCTTACAGGGTAACTACAGCAATAGAAAAAAGACTATTCCTAACAAGTTGAGGAAGAAAAAGAAAAGAGGAAGACTAGAACGTGATAATAGCAAATGATCCTGCTATTTGTTTTAGGTTGTTATAGTAATTGTTTTAATTTATTACTTTAAATTTATAGTTTAGATTTTTATTTTTCAGTTTCTTTCCAGGTGCAATGGCAGACCAGAGTCTGTTTTCTCCATCACCATTTCTACTGAAGCCTGGTGATCCCATTATTCCTTGGAAGCAGTGGAAAAAGCTATTTTAACCTATGTGCTAGCATGGGTCTAGGGACAAGTATGGTCCGTTGAGACATCAAACAATATTGCTTCATCATCTATGAGTGGAAGGAAGGGAAAATAATGAGAACTTGCCTGAATGGGAGGTGGCCAACCAAGCAATATCTATGAAATGACAATTCAAATGTTGGAATTGCATTTTACTCCAAAAACTAATGTGGTACTTGAAAGTCATAATTGTTTTTTCAAGAGCACAAAAAAGATGATAAAGATATTGCCTTGCCTCTTATCCTGTAACATTGAGGGGTTTAGCTGAATCTTGCAGGTTTGAACTGTTGAATGATTCATTGATAAGGGACCAGATAGTAAATTGCACCACAAATAAAAGACAAACTTTTAATGAAAGACATACACTAGAATATGCCATTTAGATAGCAAAAGGTATGGAACATACAGCCCTGTGGTTGAAAGAGATGGATCAATCAATCAATCAATCAGGGGGTTGTAAAGCGTGCTGCTCACCTGTGAGGGTCTCAAGGCACTGGGGGAAGGGGAGTTGGGTTGAAGCAGCTCCGCTCAGTCGAAGAGTCTGGTCTTGAGTGTCGTCCTGAAGATGTTCTGAGTGGGGGCATTTCTGATGTTGACCAGGAGCTCGTTCCAGGTCTTGGCCGTGAAATGTATTTTTTAATTTTTTTATTTAAGAAGTTTTCTATAGCGCTGTCAAGACCCAAAGGTAACAGAGCACTTTACAGTAGGAGAAGACATATAATTAACAAAAGCATGACATATGAAAGGTTTTAACAATCAACGAGTGTCAGAGTAAGAGCTGCGTAATTGTAATGCAGATCTTCTTTGGTTTCAAGGTTCAATGTGGTCGCATAGTTCTGTGGTTGCTGTCTGTTCCGTGTAATCCATAACCAAAGGAACAGTTGAGGAACAGGGATTTGAGTTGACTTTTGAATTCCACAAAAGACGGTATGATTCTGATGTGCGGGGGGATGGAGTTCCAAATTTTGGGGGGCGTTACCCGTGAAAGAGCAGTCCATTGTTCTTTTCTTTCTAGTTTCAGGTAGGATGAGCAGGAGGAAGTTAGAGCTTCTCAGATTCCTGGATTCGCCTGCTTTTTTGAGTTTTTTTGCCAGGTATTCGGGTTTGCCGGTATGGAGGGCTTTGTGGGTAGCAACCCCCCAGAATGGATTGTTAGTACTTTTTGTAGAATGTTTGGACGGCTGCACGTTTGGCAACCGACCCTATGGTATTTTCCCCAGTTCATGTTCACCCTCCTTCTCCCTTCTGTGATATGCTGCATACATGGCCTGACAAGGTGCTCACTAGACTCATTTCGGTGTTACACGGACAAGTGTGGGGATGTTTTGGGATTGGATGGTGGAGAGCTCCCTGGGGGGGTGTGTGGAACGGGGGGGGAGAACGGGCGAAACTGACATGCTGAATACTGATGGCTGAGGTCAAAATCTGTACTTGGAATGTACGCGGAATACACACACCCTCGCGCAGGTACATGATATACTCATATTTGAAGAGGCACAAGGTGCAGATAGCATTCCTTCAGGAGACACACCTAACAGCCCCTGAGGTACACACCCTGCGCAGGCGGTGGCGCGGCCAGATCTACGCGACGGGGTTCTCCTCTTACACCAGGGGGGTGTTGATATGGGTGAGACCGGGGATCCCGTTTGACGTTGAAGACTCACACATAGACAAGGAGGGGAGATTGGTGGCAGTGAAGGGACGCCTAGATGGGCGACCGCTGGTACTAATGTCGCTTTACGCCCCCAACACGGCTCAACAGGGTTTCCTCGCGACAGTGTCCACAACCCTATCACATTGGCATGGGATTCCCTGGATATTGGGAGGAGATTACAACTGCGTATTGGACACCACACTGGACCGCTCCTTACCGCCGCTACCCAATGCACCGGTAGTGGGCGCCATGAAAGCTCTTGTAGCCTGGGCCTCCCACTGGAACTTACATGATGTGTGGCACCACCGGAATCCAACTACCAAGATGTATTCGTACTATTCAGGAGCCCACACCCTGCACACCCGATTAGACAGATACATGCTCACTGATGACTTACTTCCGTTAGTGACAGAAGCACACTACATGGGTAGGACACACTCCGACCACAATCCACACATGCTAACAATCTCATGGGCAAGCGCTCGTCCCCCTGTCCCCAACTGGAGACTGCAACCAGACCTCCTACTGGACGCACCCTTCCGAGATTCACTGTTCACACATATAGTGCATTACTTCGAGGAAAATGCGGGCTCTGCCACCTCCCCACAAATAGAATGGGAGGCGTTCAAGGTGGTCATAAGGGGACAGTGCCTGGGCACGCAGGGAAATCTCAAACGCCAGATGGAGAGGGACCTACAGAAGGTAGAAGAGGAATTGAGCCGACATGAACGGGACTCGGTTAGAGGGAATATCACTGGGCACCAAGCTGCGCAGGCGAGTCACGAAAGATTACTAGAGAGACTCAGATGTTTGAATTATGCGGCACATGCGGCACGTACCCACGATAGGGGGGACAAACCCGGTAAATTGTTATCGTGGCTCATCGCCAGAGAGGAAAAGACGAAACTAGTCACGAAAGTGCTGGGCACGGATGGGGTGCCCTTACACACACAATCGGAGATTCATGGAGCATTTACCGCACATAATAAAACACTGTATCGCTCTTGCCTGCCCACCACCGCCCCGGACACGGAGGGATACCTCAGCCAGGTACCGCTACCGTCACTCAGCGATGCCCAAAGTGCTGCCCTAGCGGCGCCCATTGCCTCTGAGGAACTCCGGGAGGTCAAAGCGGCGCTTTCCAACGGAAAGTCCCCTGGCCCCGACGGACTCCCAGCGGAGTTCTATAAAGCGTACCCGGACCTCCTGATCCCTGAACTCCTTAAACTGTATGAGACGGCATTTGACGACTCCTCCCTGCCTCCTTCTCTGAGTGAAGCCACCTTGGTCTCCCTCTTAAAACCGGGAAAGGAAGCGTCGCTACTGGGCTCGTATAGACCACTCGCCCTCCTAAACACTGACTATAAAATATTAGCATCCACGCTAGCGAGGAGACTGGCCCAATATACACCTGCCCTGGTCCACCCTGACCAGAACGGCTTCGTACCTACACGCAGCACTTCACTCAATATCCGTCGGTTGTTCAGGGTGCAGGAATACGCGAGGGAACCTTGGCCACATTCGGGTTGTATAGTATTAGATCTGGAAAAGGCATTCGACTCGGTGGAGTGGCCGTATCTCAGAGCGGTTATGCAGAAATTTGGTCTGGGTGACACATATTTGGACATGGTGGGCCTCCTATACCAAACACCTAGCGTTCGAGTCCGGACAGGGAGCCTCCTATCGGACACCATACAGGTAAGGCGGGGCACGCGTCAGGGCTGCCCGTTGTCGCCTCTGCTCTTCTCGTTGGCTATGGAGCCGCTGGCGGAGTTGCTGAGGACGCAGGGTGCCAAGTGGGGCATCCCATTGACCGATGGCATACACGCGGTCTCGCTGTATGCTGATGACCTGCTCCTCTACGTCAGGGACCTCACGCAGATACCGCTAGGGCTCACCGGTGCCCTCCGAGAATTTACAACCCACTCGGGACTGAGGGTCAACTGGGGGAAATCTGGGGTTTACCCCTTTCACCCAGATATGCAGGAGTGCGCAGTGCAGTTAGGGGACACGACGCTGGCATGGTATGCCGGCACCTTTAAGTACCTAGGCATCCACATATACAGGACTCCGGCGGATATATTGGATGGTAACCTGATCAGGGCCATATCCTCCCTGCGAGCCCAGATACATTTCTGGAGCACGCTCCCGCTAAATGTCCCGGCCAGAATCACCCTGTCAAAAATGATAGTCTTACCTAGACTCCTTTATTATTACTCGAACATACCGGTGTATGTCCCTGCTCGGGTCTTTAAAGACCTGGAGACCCTAGTGCGAACACTCATATGGAACACAGGGAGACCAAGGGTGGCCCTGAAGAAACTGTATGCCCCGACGTCCTCAGGGGGACTTGCGGTCCCAAACCAGGAACATTACTACCTCGCAGCGCAACTCCAGTGGGTGGTGGCCTGGCTTGCGGGAAGAAACCTGCACGACACGACCTCGGTGGCCCCGGCCCTGACTCAAGCGGAGGCTCTCGCAATGTTCCACCCCCTTAACGGCGCAGCTCGCGGGACGCAACTACACCTCGCGGTGGCACTACGATGCTACAAACGTGCACTAAAATTAACTAAGGAGACTACGCCCTACGCACCGGCCCTTCCGCTGGAAGGAATGCCCAGGCCTGGGGGTGTCGTAACTGCAGCGCACCTGGGCGACTGGGTGCAGGTGGGACTCGAGACAATGGCGGACCTGTATGACGACGGCGCCCTGGTCCTGTTCGAGAGTCTAGTAGAGAATCCCGGACTGCCAGCTGGACAGTACCTGCTCCATGCATCTCTGATCCAGGTCCTAACGAAACACTGGGGCGTCATGTCTGAGGAACCTCTGACACACACCTCTTGATGCAATACTTACACGTTATGGGGGCAGGGTCGCACGTAATACACTGGCTGACACAAGCGCTACGGTCCCACACTACAAGCTCACTACAGCTACTAAGAGACAGGTGGACAACTGACAGGGGGAGGGACTGGTCAGATAAGGAATGGGAGAGGATCCTGGAAAGCCCACAGCACATTCCCCGCAACTCGAGATTCAAAATAATACAATTCTACATCATACACAGGGCGTATCTGTCCCCGGACAAGATCAACCGCTATTTCGGCCTGGATACCTCCAGCTGCCCACGATGCGCGCTGCTAAATGCAGATCTCCTACATATGCTGTGGACATGTCCCGAACTGCGGACGTACTGGCACGATGTCACTACACTGTTGACGAAAGGGACAGCAATGGAACTTCGTCACGACTGGGACACCTGTGTGCTGGGCCTACTTAACAGAACAAAACACAACAAGGCCCACACAAGGTTCTGGGATCTGGGACTGATAACCGCCAAACGGCTCATATCACGTCACTGGAAAGCCACGGACCCGCCACAGACGAAAAACTGGAGTGCCTCCCTCATTTACTGGGCTACCGCAGAGGGCACAGTGTTACGCAGGGAAGAAACCGCGGGACGGAGGGCCATCCCGATAGCCCAGATTTGGGAGGGCTTCCTACAAGCATTCACCAAGGCCTGCCACGACAAAGGGGTGATGTAAGATGACCGGCAACCCGCCCCCCTCCCCCCCCAATGGAGTGAAGGGACACGTTTGGGTAGAATGATACATAGCAATAAGGAGAAACAAGAGCCGCACACATACAGACATGAGCCACCGCCCCTGCAGCCTCTCTCTCACCCCCCACCCGACCCCCTCCCCTTCTCCCCCCTTCCCTCCCCCCCTAGTCGGAAGGGGCCACACACACGACCGACTCCAACGGTGCAACCCCGCCTCGGGCCTTAGAGCTTATACACACCGCCCGGACCGTTGCCCCGCAAACACCTGACGCCAACACCCTGCATAGCCACTCTACCCGGACCTAGCACAGCAGGACCCATACTGCAGCACCCCCTCCCCCCTCCCGAGTTAAGGTTTCATACACCCCCAATTTCTTTCCTATTTCCTCCGATTGGGTCGGAGGTAATTGCAGCAACTGTAGCCCCCCCGGTTGACTACGCTGCATCTGCCTTTCTCAAACAAATTTTTACTTTTTCTGCACACGACGAACAAGCACGAGGTTGTAACACACATAGCGGCCCCTGCCGCAACCCTCTACCACACCGCGACGACACTCTGAGCGTACCAGCCGCCCACGGCACTCACATGCGTCGCCCGGAACCGGGCCTGGTCGGTCATACACACCATTGAGGAACAACACATTGCATCACTGGCCGGAGGGTTGTAGGCAACAGGGGTACAGCTGGCCAGAAGAATGCCCGCCTTGAAGGGAAGGACCAGATATACTGGTGGGATAGCCACCGCGAAATAAGTTGTAATACAATGATAGAGTGTCCATTATGGTGAATGTAGAGACTGTCCCCATTACTGCTGATTGTGTTATTCGCCTATGAGTGCATTTATTGGGTTTTCAACCGTCATCAACATTCGCTCAGATATTGTACGAGCTACTCAATTCACTGTTTCCCTTTCGAATTAAGCACACGAGAACTGTAACTGTATGTCAAGTGTTTCAATAAAACAGATTTAAAAAAAAAAATGGAGGGCTTTGTGGGTTAGGCAGGCTGTTCTGAAATTACTTCGCATTTCTACTGGGAGCCATTTGAGTTTTTTGAGTGCGGGGAGATGTGATCAGATTTTTTTAATGCCGGTGATCATTCTGGCTGCCGCATGTAATGTTGTTTTGATCGGTGCCAAGTGTGATTTAGGAATACCTGTTATGATTGCGTTCCCATAGTCGAGTCTTGACAGTACCAGAGATTGAGTGGCCAGTTTAAGATCCTTGTTTGGAATGTAGGGTTTGATTTTGTTCAGAAGTCTAAGGTTAAAGAATGCATTTAATGTGTTTCATCATGTTTAGTTTAGAGTCTAAGGTGATGGCAAGAGATTTAACAGAGTCTACTAGAGTAAGATTCTCTTTGAGTGCATCGATTGCCTTTAGCCATTCGGTGATTTGAGGGTTGTCCTCCTTGTTCGAGATGAGGAGTGTCTCGGTCGTGTCTGGATTTAGTTTCAGGTGATTGTTTGTCAGCCATTCTTGAACATCTTTCAGGACAACATTTAGTCTTTGGATGTCATTGAGAGAGGAAGTTTCCAGATAGATCTGTGTATCATCCGTGTAGAGGTGGAAGCGGATGTTGGCTTTTCTGAGTAGCTTGGAGAGCGGTTCCATATAGATGTTAAAAAGCTGTGGAGAGAGCACCGATCCTTGGGGGACGCCCTTGTTGACTTGCTGGGTTTCGAAGGTGAAGTTCTTGATTTTTATTTTTTGCGTGTGATTATGAATAAAGGAGGAAAACCACTTTAGCACTACCTCACCGAGACCAGCTCTTTCTTGGAGAGCCCTGATGAGGAGTTTGTGGTCCACCGTATCAAATGCTGCAGAGAGGTAAAGGAGAATGAGGAGGCAGCATTTGTCAGAGACTAGTGATCGATGGATATCATCTATGATGTTCCGAATCGCGGTTTCTGTGCCGCAGCCTTTTCTAAAGCCAGACTGGTGGGGGTCTAAGAGGTTGATGTTGTCCAGGTGCTGTGTCAGTTGATGAAGTACGCAACGTTCAAGTGTTTTTGAGAGCAGGGGAAGGTTAGATATAGGTCTGAAATTGTTCAGATCTGTCGAATCTAGACCGGGTTTTTTTAGCAGGGGGGAGACTTGCCCCATTTTAAGGCAATCAGGAACCACTCCATTTTTTTATGAGCTGTTTATGATTTTGCCCCATAGAGGTGCAAAAGCGTGCTTCATTTTCTTGATTAGTAGGGGAGAGATGGGGTCTGAGATATGTGCTGATGGTTTGGAGGTGGAGATCAACGAGATTATCTCTGTTTCTTGAACTGGGCGAAAGCTAAGCCAGGGGGTGAGAGAAGAGCCAGGAGAGAGGGCATGAGGTACAGCCGTGATGCTCTTCTTGGGGTGTGATTCGTTGATGTCTAATGATAGTTTGATTCTAGAAGGCTACTTTGTTCTCTATGTGAAGCCAGTGGAGGTCTCGCAGGTGATAGGTGATGTGTTCTTACCGAGGGATGCAGAGGTCGAGTCTGGCTGCGGTGTTTGGATTATCTGGAGGTTACGGAACAGGGCCTTGTTGATCCCGATGTTATCGTGCATTGCCGTACTAAAGTCTGCTGGTTATGAGTGTGTGGGTGGGTGACAGCTTTTCTTGATTCGATGGGGATCCATTTGAAGGTCTTGCGAAGAATGCAGATGGTGTAGAAGCAGGTGGAGGTGACAGCGTTGACCTGTTGGGTTATGGAGAGGGAGGAGTCAAGTACGATGCCAAGGTTCTGGGCGTGGTTGGTGGGGGTGGGCGGGCTGCCGAGTAGGGGGGGGACCAGGTGCTGTTCCATGCAGAGGGGGATGATCCGAGGACGAGGACCTCTGTATTCACCAAGTTGAGCTTCAGGCAGCTGCTGCTGATCCAGGATGCGCCATCCTTCATTCTTTCCATAGGAGACTATTATTGAGTCTGTGTTGTCTCACGATGGCAGCGAGGTGGGCGATGTAGATGTCGAAGAGCATTGGACTGAGTGAAGATCCTTGAGGCACTCCGCAGTTGATCTCTGTGGGTTTGGAGAGGAAGAGTGGCAGTCTGATTCTTTGGGTCCTGCCGGTGAGGAAGGAGCAGAGCCCTTGAAGGGCGGTTCCCGTATGTCGGCGTCTTGGAGCCTGGCAGAGAGAGTGCAGTGGGAGACTGTATCGAACGCTGCGGAGAGATTGTGTAGGATCAGGGCCGTGGTGTGGCCATGGTTGAGGAGGGTGCGGATGTCATCTGTGGCGGAGAGTAGGGCAGTTTCGATGCTATGGTTGCTGCGGAATCCGGATTGGAAGGGGGCATAGGATGGAGTTATCTTCAATGAATTTTGTTAGTTGGACGTTGAAGGTCGTCTCTGTGACTTTGGCCGCGAAGGGAAGGGGGGAGATGGGCCAGTAGTTCTTGAGGTCTGAAGGATCTGCTGAGGACTTTTTGAGCAGGGGTTTGACCTCTGCACGTTTCCAGTCATTGGGGAAGGTGCTGGTTTTGAAGGTGGTGTTGATGGTGCATCGTAGTTCCAGGGCGATGGTGGCGGCAGCTCTGTGGAAGATGACACCCAACTCCTAGTCCGTCTTGACCATACCAGCCAGGCTCAAGAATCCGTAAGAAATCTTATCAGGTACACTGTTAACTGGATGGCAGCTAACTCGCTAAAAATCAACCCGGATAAAACCGAGGTGCTTATCGTCCCAGTTCAAAATAGCCCTTTGTGCGAACTGTTCTGGCCTTCAGAGTTAGGTGGGGCACCCATCCCAGTACCAGTAGTAAAGAGCCTGGGTCTGAAGATCGACTCTGAGCTGTCGATGTCTAGTCAGGTATCGACAGTGGTGGGTATATGTATGGGCCTACTCAAACAACTACGGAAACTTGTCCCTCTCCTTTCCACCTCTGTCCTACAATCAATTGTTTCAGCTATGGTCATCTCCCGCCTAGACTATGGGAATGTCCTTTATTTAGGCATCCCACAGAAGCTACTAAGGAGGCTGCAGGTTGTTCAAAATGACACAGCTTGGTTAATCTTTAGCCTCCCTAGGCGCACGAGAGCCACCCCCCTGTTGCATAAATTGCACTGGTTGCCTATAGAACAGCAGGTGCACTTTAAGAGCCTGTGTATAGCCCACAAGGCCATACACGGAGATGCGCCAAAATATATAAAAGACAGAGTACAAAAGTACGTGCCGGGACTGACTCTGCGTTCCTCAGAGACCTGCAGATTAGCCTCTTCCAGATACAACCTCAAGACCAAAGGGGGCAGAGCGTTTTCTTTTCTCCTGCCACGGATCTGGAATGACTTCCTTACGGAGGGAACCAGCCTTGCTCCCCTTTATAAAGCTGCTAAAAACACATCTGTTCAGAGCAACACTGACATCTGTTTAGCCCGCCGCCCTGCAGTTTTGCAGTGCCCTTCTCCTTCTCTTAAGCGCTTAGAGACCAGTGGTAATTTGCGCTATATAAAAATAAAATAACATAACATAACATGTGCGGAGGGAAGGGGGCCATGAAAGCTCTCAGGTGGATGCCTTTCATGGTCAATTCGGTGTCTTTGGTGGTGGCTGCAGTCCAGGCAGAGATGGTGGGTTGGCTGGCGTTGTTGGAGGGGGGAGTCTGGAGTTTATTTGTTGAAGTTGTCGTAGAGGGAATTGATTTTCAGATGGAAGTAGGAGCTGAGCTTGTTGCAGAGGTCCTGGGAAGGGGTGATGTCTGTGGCCTCACTGGGGGTTTGGTGAATTCTTGGATGATGCTGATGAGTTACTTTGAGTTCCCGGCGTTGGCGCAGATCTTGTTCTGGAGGAAGGTTAATTTGGTTGACCATCTGGTGGTGGTCTGTCGTGGTGTTCTTGTATATGGCGCGGTCTTCCGGCGTTTTGCTGTTTCGCCAACGTCAGCAGGTGCAGCTGGATTCTTGGAGGTCGGCGGTAAACCAGGAGCCTTCCTGGGGGATTGTCTGTTGGGTTTGCAGAGGGATGCGAGTTTGTCTGCGCAGTTGGAGATACATCTGTGTAGTTCTTTGGCTGCGAGGATGGCGTTGGTTGAAGTGGAGGGGGTATCGCGGTTGAGGGTGGATTTGAGGTGCTCATCGGTGACCTTGCTTCAGTTCCTTCACAGAGGGCAGCTTTCAGTGTTGGGGCGGTGGGTTTGTTGACGTGGAAGTGTATGCAGTGGTGGTCCTTCCAGAGGGATTGAGTGGTGTGGTTGAAGTGGATGTTGTTGCCTCTTGCGAAGATGGGGTTGAGGGTGTGTCCTGTCTTGTGGGTGGGGTTGGTGATGAACTGTGTCAGTCCAAGGTTTGCGAGGTTGTCCAGGAGGGTGGAGGAGCTGGGGTCATTGAGGTTGTTGAGGCGAAAGTTGAGGTCTCCGATGAGTATGTAGTTCGTGGAGGCAATGGCGTGGGTTGCTACGAGGTCCGTGATGGTAGAAAGATAATCTACCCATATCTCAACTGGATAATCTCCGACCCATCTCGCTCCTGCCTTTTTGCATGAAGGTAGTGGAAAAAATAGCCAATATCCAGCTCATGAAATTTCTGGAAGATAGCTGTCGTCTCCATCCATCACAATCCGGCTTTAGGGCCAGGCACTCAACAGAAACCGCCCTCCTTTTCTCCATGGAAATTCTCTGGCAAAAAGTGGACGAGGGTCAGACAGCGGCTTTGATATTATTAGACCTGAGTGCAGCCTTTGACACCGTGTTGCACACCACACTGCTGACTCGTCGTACGGAAATCGGAGTGGGAGGAATGGCTCTGAAATGGCTCTGCTCGTTCTTAATGGACAGAAGTTTCCAAGTGCACTGCTCCCCGTACAAATCTACACCTCGGTGGTTAAGGCAGGGGATGCCGCAGGGATCAAGCCTGAGCCCCACGCTATTTAATCTGTACATGGAGCCCCTGGCAAGGATTGTGGATTCTTATGGGGTGGAGATCGTGTCAAACGCCAATGACACACAATTGGTGATCACCCTCTCCCAAGATCATACTGAGGCGGCAGCCAATTTCTCCTCCTGTCTTTCGACATTAGCTGGATGAATGAATGACAACTGCCTGCATCTTAATGGGAATAAAACTGAGCTACTAGTGATCGGAAGAGCTCCATCTATCTGGTTGCCAGTTTGGTGGCCTCCTGAGCTCGGACCTACACCTACTCCCTCAACCCATGTGTAGAACTTAGGTGTCCTATTGGACACCAAGCTTTCTTTTGAGCAGCACATTGGTAGATTGGCAGGCAAATGTTATGGCATTCTGAAGACCATACGTAAAGTTCTTGATCTTCTCCCTATCAAAACAAGGAAAACAGTGGTGCACCCCCTAGTCACGCCTCACTTGGACTATGGGAATTCCCTGCTCATTGGACTGAACGTGAAAAGGGTGCAACAATATCAGTGTGTCCAGCGGAACGGCTTGTCCTGAACATACCGAGAAGGACATCAGATAGGCGAGCCTTGGCAACTCTTCATTGGCTCCCCATACGTGAGCGTATCCTGTTTAAGGTGCTGTGCATTGCCCACCGCATAGCACAAGGAAAAGGTCCTGCCTATCTCCAAAAGCTTCTGGCACTTCATCGCCCTAAGCGTAACTTGAGATTGCTTGGAAGTATGCAGTTTCTAGTACCCCGCATCTATAAAGCACGTGTGGGAGATACTTAGCATGTAAACGTTGGAATGAACTCCCCGTTGAACTCCGTATGGAGCCGTCTGAAGCAAGGTTCCGCTTGATCCTTAAAACGCACCTCTTTCCGAAGGACTAACCCTGTAGTGGTGTCTCCACTTCCCCCTTTCTTTAGTTGCTGATCAGGGGTAAACTACTTGCTCCTGGCTGGACTGCATCCATAGTGCGGGGACACACTGATATAGTGTAACCAGGCGCTTTAGAAATGTTTTTATTATTATTAGTGGCGAAACCAGTTAGAGTTCCTGTAGGCGAGCGGGCTGGTCTGTATCTGGAAATGAAGGTGCTCGGTGGTGGACGAGAAGTCGCTCTTAGGTGAGGTGGTGAGTTGCAGGAAGCTCTTGTGTGTGATGGCGAGTCCTCCTCCTGGGCGGTTGGACCGGTCTTTCCTCTGGATCTTGTATCCATCAGGGATGGAGGTGGCGATGTCGGAGGTGGAGGAGGCGTTGGTCCATGTTGAGGTAGGTGACATCTGGCGAGAGGGTGTCCAGGAGGTTTGTGCAGGGAGTGCACATTGAGGAGGATGCACTTCAGGGTTTCAGTGGTGTTGGTGTCTGACGGGGTGGTGCCCATGGGGGAGCGGAGGGTGATGAAAGACTGGCAGCAGTGGCAGCAGTGGCAGAAGGAGAATTGGCCATGGGTGGGGTTCGGCATGGACAGCTGTCAGTTGTCATTCCTTCTGGGTGGAGTGCGAGGAGGGCAGCTGAGACGTACTGGTGGATGGTCGGAGATCCAAAGTCCCTGGTGCAGGTCATGGTCGGGTCACGGACAGGCGGAGACGAGCTTGCCTTTTGCAATCCAGCGGCGTGGCCACCATTAAATAGGTGAGGGGGAAGAAGTTGCAGCTGGGAAGCGGGAGCATGAATCGACAGGGCGGAGGGGCCGCGGGGCAGCAGTGGGAAAGGGAACAGGCACGAAGGATCAGTGAGGCAAAAACAGAGAATGGCACAATTAGACCAAAAATACAGAGTGTCACAATGAACAACAGTACAGAAAAAGGCAAAAAGACAGAGCACAGTTACTGCGGGGTAGAAAACGGGCACAGCACAGTCCAGGCAGAGGCACAAACACCTCCCAGTACTGAGCACTGCAAGTGCAGCGGCATAGGAGCGGAGCTGCAGAGGGAGAGAGCAGGTCCCTGGCCAGGAGGTCAGAGGTCCTGTGCGGGCTCCCTTGCAGCGGCCGTCATTAAATAGGTCAGTGGGAAGGAGTTGCAGCTGGGAGGAGGGAGCATGGATCGGCAGGGGGGAGGGGCTGCAGGGGCAGCAGCAGCGGGAAAGGGATGAAAAACAGCACAGAAAAAGGCACAAAAGACAGAGCACAGTTACTGTGGGGCAGAAAACGGGCACAGCACAGTCCCAGCAGAGGTGCAAACACCTCCCAGTACCGAGCACTGCAAGGGCAGCAGCACAGGAGCGAAGCTGCAGAGGGAGAGAGCAGGACCCTGGCCATTGATGGTACATCTAATGTGAAGAAGGAAAAAGTGGAGATTGTGGAAGGTGAATGGAAGAAAAAGAAAAAAGGGAAATTAATAGTGACTTGCAAAAAACATAATGTGGAAAAAAGTGTACCTTTCAGAGAAAATAAGTGTTTTCGTTGTGGTGCACCAAGACACATTGCTTCCAGTTTAAATTGTGTTGCTAGAAATTTATTAGTTAGGAATTGTGGAAAAAGGAGGCATTTTGCAAAGGTTTATAGAACTATAATGCTAGAAAGAAAAAGGGGGCAGGAAGTAGACAATGTGTGGAGAATGTACAAGAAATTGTATTGACAATGCTGGGAATCGAAAAGGGGACACCGAAGAAAAAAATTCTGTTCTGTCAAATATGCTGAGTATAAAAATGGAAAGTGTAGATAAGTTGGGCAAACCACATTGGGATGTGTTCTTAGTGGGGGGGAGGGGGAGTCCAATAAAACTTACGAGAAGAAGTGGCCAATGGGTGGTGGTCCATCATTAAATGTTCCTGATATCAGACGGGCGGGCTATGCAGGAAAAAGAAATTGGGGGTGAGTTGCTTTCCAATAAAGATTAAAGGTTAAGCAGTGATATAAAGAGTGTGTGTGACAAATATTGGTCTAAATCTTTTGGGATGGCGCTACCAAAAAGAATTGAACATTGCAATATATCCTAATGCAAAAGAGCCAGTGATGGTGAAAGAAAAAGCAAATGTTGGGGAAATTAAGGATTGGAGTGAGTTGGACTGGAAATATCCTACTGTATTTACAACAAAATTGAGCCTATTGAAGGGATTTTACACAAAATAATCCTGAAGAATAAAGCTAGGCTGATGGTCCATACGATAAGGAACATTACTAACATAATGGTTAAACCATAGCGAGAAGAATTGGAAAGCTTGCTCGAACAACAAACTATTGAACGTATCGAGGCATCAGGATGCTTGGCCCAGATAGTAACAGCCCTGAAGGATGGTGGAAAGATTTGTTCATGCGTAGACTTGCTAGGCTGAATAAGAACATTTGGGTTGGTAAGCAACCCTTCCCTAATATATCCAAGATGTTGACAACCTTAGCTGGTCGGCGCATTTTTAGAGTGCTGGACATGTCTGCCACCTATCATCAAGTTAGCCTACATGAAGACTTGAGACATTTAACTTCATTCGCTACACCTTTGGGTGCATTCAGGTATAAAATAATGCCTTTCGGATTAGCCTCTGCTTCTACTGTATTCCAAAGAGCAATGAAGACAATTTTAGGGGACATGTCCCAGGTGTAGTTTTTCCAGGATGATACTTTGATTGTGGGAAAAGATGTGTGTGACCAGGATAAGATATTTCAAGAAGTAATGGAGCAATTATTGGAATACCACGGTTAAACAATATAAAAGGACAATTGTCAGTTGAGAGTGTGGGTGAGTTATTTGGGACATGAGATAAATCCTAATGGTATAAGACTGAAGTGAAACATTGTGATGGCCGTGGGCATGGCACCTGAACAATCAAATAAAGATGAGTCAAGGTATTTTCTGTTATTAGCAGAATACTGAGCTAACTATGTGAGAAATATTTCAGAGATAGTAAAACCCTTTCAGGAAAATAATGAAGGAAATGTAATGTATGCATGGGGTAAGGAATGTCAGGAGGGGACTGACTTCATTAAGACGGGCATCAGTCAAGCACCCACACTGGGACATGTTGATGTATCAGCTAAACTGTATGTGACTACTGATGCTAGTTGAGTAGGAATTGGAGCCGTGTTGATGCAAATTGTGGATGGAGAGGAAAGTATCATTGGATTTGCTTCTAGAAGGTTACTAGGAGCAGAGTGTACTCATTCTGTCATTGAAAGGGAGGCTTTAGCTTGTTGTTGGGATATAAATCACTTCAGGTTCTACATGTGTATGGATAACAAACCATTAACTTATACATTCATAGGAGGGAGAGGGCTGAAAGCAAGTATAACTCTATGCATATCGAGAAGGTTGTTATCCATGATGGAGTAAGTATAATTTTGAGGTGGAGTATAAAGGGTAGCAAGAATATAGTTGCAGTTTGTTTGTTCAGAATGTCAAAATAGTGTGGTAGTGAATAAATATGTAATGATATTGTGGATGATGGAGATGGAGGTGAAATGGTTTTGTGTGCAGAGGAGTGGATTTGTGCGAGAGGAAATGATTCGGTATTGATAATAGAGGAAGAGAAAATTGTTCAGGGCTGGAATCATAAAGATTGGTTGGACATAGAGGTTAAGGAGTTCTTTAAGGTGAAAGATTAACTAAGTGTTAGTGACAGGAAAATTAAAAAGAGATGACAGATTGTACCTCTAGATGGAATTCTTAAATGGATAATAGACCTTGCTCTTGAGGGCCTGGAAGTAGCATGATTAAAAGGAGGCTTAGATAGTAATTTTGGTGGCCTTGCATGGATAGTGAGATAGAGGAATTAGTGAAGGATTGTTACATCTGCGCTAAAAGTGACTAGTCTAAAATAATAAAACAACATCCATTGGTCTGTAGCAAATTTCCTCAAAGACCTTGGGAAAGATTTGTGATTGATTTTATTGGACCCGTGGAGAAATCGGGCTTGAGAGATAAATATATTCTTGTCCTTGTTGATTATCACTCCATGTGGTTTGTGGTGGAGAAAATGGTTGAAATCAATACTGCAAATGGGATACGGTTTTTGGAAAGAGTTTTTCTGGAGTAAGGTCTTCCGGAAACCATTGTGTCTGACAACTGGGTGGAATTTGTCTCTAAAGAAATGACAAGTTTCCTCAGAAGGATGGGAATCGCACATGATAAAGTAGCTCTTTACAGACTGCAAGCCAACGATTTAGTTGAAAGAATAAATTGCCTTTTGAAGGAAAGTATTCGGTTGTCTATTGTGAGTGGGGTGTCATGGAAAAAGGAGTTGAGAAGGATGATAGGGGTATACAGACCCACTTCTCAGTCTGCGACATGGGTGCCTCCATTTGTGTCCTTAACGGGAGCGAACAGGGTAGGAATGAGTGTCCTGTTTGGTTGAGCGATAAGGATAAGGTTTGAGTGGATAGAGAAGAAATGAAAAGGAATGTGGAAGGTCTGCAAAAGAATGTGGAAGAGGCATACAAAGTGAGGAAAGGTTTGAAAAAGTTATGGGTTAAAAGTGGTAGTTGGGTAGTGGTACGGAAGAAAGAGTGGTATAAGGGTGAGAGCTAGTATATGGGACCATTTCAGGTCAAAGAAGTTAAACGGAATATCGTAGTGTTAGAGTATGGCACTGCTTGGAGCATGGGGAACATATGCAAAATGTTTAACCCATAACTAAAACCAATGATGGATAAGCATGCCAGCATATGGCAAATGAAAATATTATGACATATTCATGTGTAGTATACAATCTGTATAACGTCAAGACCCGATCAGTGACGATTTCTCCATTTGGCAAAATTATTCGAAAAGACAAAAGCAGTCCATTACCTGGCCCTGACACCACACTCGAGAACTCTGTTGTGTGGTTATCTCATGACTAATTAAATGTAAATCGATACGAGAGCAGCGCATACCAAATTGACTCAACAAAATAGATAGCTTTACAATTTTAAACACCATCAGATTATATTTGTGCTATAAATCCAGGGTCTTCAGTTCACAATATGAACATCTCGTCCTGAAGATGGTCTAAGAGATGAGAACAAATAGACCGAAACGTTGACAAGCTCACCCAATGCCATAAACAAATGAATTGCTAAACAATGTTCATTGTACCTCCAACAATGTCTTCCATGCTGTTAAAGATCTGGAATTGGTGTCAACAAAAGTGTTAATGAGAAACAAACTAGTGTATAAAGAATTTATCTCATTCACCTTTGTATACTGGTGATTTGGGTTTTTAGTACCCTGAATGAATTTTTCTATATACATGTATATTTTTCTAAAGAAGTATACACCGCCTTGTTTTCTTTTGAGATACACTCATGTTGAAAAAATATGTTTGATTCTAAAGATTTGTTAATTGAAGTCAGTATTCAGGACTTCACAAATATGAGAATGATTAAGATTTAGTGAAAAATAAATTCCCTTGTAGGCATAGTTACCTGATTTTGAAATCTACCCAAGCCTTCAAGGGTATATTGGGTTGCCCAATCTTGTTGTAGTAATACCTCATATTGTGCAGTTCTGTTATATGCTTTTTTTTTCAAAGTGCTAGTGACTAGACGCTCTTTCTTATCTATGTAAAGGTATATGTTATATATTGCTATGCCTCAAATATATTGATTGTCCTCTGAGTGTTCAACTGTTACATATGTTGTGTACACGGGCGAGACTTTTTTTTTGAGGACGTTGTGAAAATTGGATGAGACATGTTAGTGACTTCCACGATACATTCATGATGAGTGCCCTATAGTGAGACACCAGTAAGGCCAGGAGTGGAAGGTGTGATTGAAAAACAATGTCTCTACTCTAAAATGCAGCTGTCCATTTGGCTATTCTGGTACTACTGACATTCCCTGGATGCCACTTTCCTGATATTAAAACTTTCTGTGGGGTGTGATAGGTCTTAATAATTTTTGTTTTGGTTTCCAACAATGTTGTAGAACTTGGTTGGTGACCAATGCACAGTATAAACGCTCCGTTCCCAGCTGGTGTAGCACTATTCTACTGGGAATAGCATTTGAGAAGACAAACCAATAGCAGAATGTTTGTCTCTATAAGGACGAGGAAGCGGACCATTAGTTGTGTTGCCTGCACAAGTAATGTGTCCACATTTACCTCTTCACTGGGAACCAAACACCCCACCGTAGTGTTTGACATGATCAGTGTAGCGGAGGAGGCTTGCAATCACCATTCGCTGGCACACAATCATAACACCCAATTGTCCAGTGTATGCTTTTTCTTTAGAAAAGAAAAAGAACATTTATTACACACACAAAACAATTAATACTATGCTGTAATTTACGAATATACAAAAGGCTGCTGAAAATACTTTCAGTGACATTAAATGTGACTCCTAAAGAGTCACGATTCAGAAAAGGGGGTGGTTATGGACAGAGTATCTTAATTAAGCAGAACACTCGTACCCAGTCAACAGATCAGGGCTTGATCCATCACCGTTTTTTAGCTCACTGCACCATCCCAGCTCAGAACCTGGCTACATGCAAATTAGTCTGTCCCTGGCCCAGTGCATCATGGGAACAGGGAAGACCAAACTACCAAGCCAATTCTTTTACTGAAAAGGAAACAAGCTTCCGGGGACCGGTTTCTGGCATTACAGCTGTCTTCGGCCCGGCTTGCTTGAATCCTGATGGTGCAGTGAGCAAGGGACTCCTGTCTGAGCATACACTTCCACGCTCATGGTGGACAAAACTAAAGAGTCACGGCCCCAAAAATCACAGTACCCTCCTCTCCATGGACAATATAGTGCATAACCCAGTGGCAGCTGGTCAATTTAGAGAGTAATGGGGCTATCACACGAAAGTATAAAACCAAACGGTAGTCAGGACTCATACAAACACTCACATACACTCGCATACACACACATTGGCACAAACTTGCAGACAGGCCCATAAACAAAAGAATGCTCTCAATCATGCACAAGAGGTGGAAACTTACCTATGGTAGTCTTCAGCATACAGTTTCCTCTGCACGTCGAATACCAACTTTCACATCAAGCAAACAAGGCGCCAGAGTGAGGCTCACACCCTTATGCCCAATCGGAAGATCAGATAGGACAGAAGGCTGTCTTTTTCCTATATCGTAGCTGAAGATGGGGCATAAGGGCGCATGACTGATAAGCTCAAGTTCACCATTATCTGAGATGCTGCACTGCCTGACCCTAGAGCAGCTTGTCAGATATGTATTGCATCTGTGAAAGGATGGGGTGTAACAGCTCACGCCTGATGCACGTGCAATACAGACCCAGGGAGCCCTCTTCTGGTGCAGGATGATATTGCAGCTTTTACATGTAAGCAAATGATCGGTGAGATAATTTTGTTACAAGTAAAAGCTGTAATATTTTAATAAATGAGATGCAAGTGACCCTTGATTGTGGGTGTTGCTGCCCTTTTGGCCCCTACTAGAGCTGCTAACTGCTTTTTTCTACTTTTTAAAACCAGGGAAAAGCAAGGAGAATGTAATAAAAAAAATGGGGGAAAAACAAGGAGAAAGCAATGAAAACAAAAGAAAAGCAAGGAAAAGGCACCCAAATAACAGGGGTAAAACAAGGAGAAAGCAGTGAAAACAAGGGAAAAGACAGGAGAAAGCATTCAAAAAGTGGAGCACTGAGGAGAAAGCAGTAAAAATGAGGGAAAAGCAAGGAAAAGACACTAAAAAAAATGGGGGAAAAGCAAGGAGAAGACAAGAGCAAGAGCGGTCAAGCAACACGGGGAGAACCGGGCCTGGGCAGGTCAGAACAATTTGTTCCATCACTGACTTCAGTAACCATAATCCATCTGCAATCATTATGGGTAATAAAACATTACATCCATGTGCACACATTATCATTATTAAGGCATTGCAACCTTTCAGGATTAAGCATCACTGTCAGCAACAATAATATCTTTAAATAAGGCATTATCAGTAACCTATTTAAATAAAGCATTGGTTAAAGCATTGTACATAAACATGTGCCTGAACTTGGGGAGGTTAAATCTATTTTTCTTCTATATCTTCAACCCCGTTTGACCGTTTAGCTTGATCATAGGCTCTCTTTGCTTCTGGTGGTGAGTCGTAGCCACCCGGAGCATCTTCCTTAGCACTACTGGTTCCACTGGCTCCCTTCACCAGCCTTTCTCTTTTTTCTCCTCTGGTGCTTCTCTCCTCCTTCTTGCAGATGTGCAGTTATTCCTGCAAATAGATCTTAGGGGATCTAAGGGGACCAGCTTCCTTTGTTCGGGGGAGAGACCCACTAGTCCTGGGGTCTACTGTAGGCAGACTCCTTAGACCAGTTGAGCTCCTTCCAGTTGTCCATGCCTTCATCCTCCATTTCCAATGTCCAGCTCCAACTAAACCACACTCTCTCCCTTGTGCAATAATTTTTAAGTGGGGGCGGAAAGTTCTAAAAGCCAGGCACCCATGGCCAATACTAGGTTGCCACATCACCCCTCTGCCTCTGATCCAACCCTCTTGCACAGTATGCTGGGACAGTTCAAGATGGCAACATTCTGGCATCACTGGTCATATCTCCTTTGAAGGCTCAGCTCTACCCTTCTCTGGTAGGACAATACCCATCAAAACTTCAAGGATAAGTCCCTTCTGTGTTGGCTCCAGAGGTCTGGACTCCCTCCTATGTTCGGTGGGCTTGGGCTGTTCCCATCCCTGGTACCGTGTGACAGCAAATCAGTGGATGTAGTTTTTCTACCCACTTTTTTTCTTGTCAGGAGCTGAGTGAAGCACTTTCCCCTTTGTATCAATCAATCAGGGGTTTGTATAGCACAGCTACTCACCTGTTAGGGTCTCAATGCACTTATGGGGAGGAGGGGGGCTTGCTGATCAATCAGGGTTCAGTTGAAGAGCCAGGTCTTGAGATTCTTCCTGAATTGGGTCAGTGACGAGGATTGCCTAAGGTGGAGTGGCAGGGTGTTCCAGGTCTTGGCGTCAAGGTGGGAGAAGGATCATCCTCTGGTTCTTGTCTCGGGATGAAGGTAAGAGACAGCTGGGCAGAGCAGAGGTGTCTGGTGGGAATATGAAATGCGAAGCGGTGATTCAGCGTTGTGGAGGGGTTTGTAGGCTTGAGAGAGGAGCTTGAAGGTGATTCTTTTGTTGACTGGGAGCCAGTGAAGTTCACAAAGGTGTTTGGTGATGTGGCTGCGGCAGGGGGTGTAGAGGACCAGTCTGGTTGCAGCATATTGAATGTTCTGTAGTTTCCTGAGGAGTTTCTGGGTGGTGCCAGCATGGAGTGCGTTGCCGTAGTCGAGCCTGCTGGTGATGAGTGCGTTAGTGACAGTCTTTCTTGTTTCGGGGATCCATATGAAAGGATTTTGAAGCAAGTGTAGTGTGTGGAATCATGAGAAGGATTCGGCGTGGAGTTGGAAGTTCATTGTGAGCCAGGAGTCCAGAATGATGCCAACATTGCGTGCGTAGTCCGTGGAGGTGGGTGGGTTTCCCATTGCAGCAGGCCACCAGGAATTGTCCCAGGCAGACGGGATGGGTCCCAGGATGAGTACTTCAATCTTGTCTGAGTTGAGTTTGAGGCAACTGTCCTTAATCCAGGAGGCAACGACCTTCATCCCGCTGTGGAAGTTGATTCTGGTGGCAAAGGGTTCGTTGGTGAGGGATAGGATATGCTGGTTGTCATCGGTGTAGGAGACAATGTTAAGTCTGTGGTTTCCTACGATGGCAGCATGAGAAGCCATGTAGACATTGAAGAGGTTCGGGCTCAGGGAGAAGCACTCCGCACCTGATCTG
Source organism: Lissotriton vulgaris (assembly GCF_964263255.1). Lineage (NCBI taxonomy): Eukaryota > Metazoa > Chordata > Amphibia > Caudata > Salamandridae > Lissotriton > Lissotriton vulgaris. Next base: position 308,274 of record NW_028253192.1, read on the forward strand.
TGTAGGTTCGGAGCGGGACGGGCAGTAATCTGACTCGTTAAGTTCAGTCAGATAGGAAGGAGTGGATCCAGTGCAGGGCATTGCTGTGGATGCCAGCGTTGCAGAGTCTTGTGATTAGGGTGCAGTGTGAGACTGTATCAAAGGCGGCTGAGAGGTCCAGCAGGATCAGGGCTGCCAATTCACCCCAGCCGAGGAGTGTGCATATGTGATCGGTGGCAGCGAGGAGTGCAGCCTAGGTGCTGTGATTGCTTCAGAAGCCGGATTGGCAGATGTCCAGGATGTGGTTCAGTTAGTTGAATTCAGAGAGTTGGGTGTTGATGACCTTCTCTGTGATTTTTGCTGGGAAGGGTAGCAAGGAGATGGGTCCGAAGTTTTTGAGGTCTGCTGGGTCGGTGGATGGCTTTTTCAGCAGTGGGTTGATCTCAGCATGTTTCCAGTCATCAGGGAAGGTGGCAATCTCGATGGAGTAGTTGATGGTGCACTGGAGTTGGGGGCGATGGAGGTGGCTGCTCAGTGAAATATGTGGTGCGGGCAGCGGTCTGATGGGGCTCTGGAATGGTGCTCTTCATGGTCTTGAGTGTGTCGACCATGGTGAGCGGGGTCCAGTTGAGCAGGGTAGGTTCTAGTGTGGTGTGGTTGGGCACAGTGGTGTCGAGTGTTGTGGCAGAGTCTTGGGCGTCAGATCTGTCATAGATCAGTTTGATCTCATGGTGAAAGTAGGTGCCAAGTTTGTCGCAGAGTTCTTGGGAATGGGAACGTCTGTGGTCTAGCTGCTGGGCCTGGCAAACTCCTTGACAATGGCATAGAGTTCTTTACTGTTGTGTGCGTTGGTGAGAATTCTGTCTTTGAAGGCTGTTTTTTTCTGTGGATTTGGGGAGGAGGTGGTGTGTGGTGGTGCGAGTTTTGAAGGCTGCTTGGGTTTCTGGGTTTTGTTGTTCCTCCATCTCTTCTCGAGTTGCCTGTAGATGTCTGGACTCGCAGAGGTCAGGAGTGAACCAGCTGGCTTTCTTGGCGTGAGGTTTGCTGGGGGCCTTCTTAAGGGGAGCCAAGGCATTGGTGCATTTGGTGATCTATTCGTGGAGGATGTGAGCTGAGGTATTGGTGTCTGCTGTGGTAGGCGGTGTGGTGGTGCTAAGAAAGGCAGTGAGATGTTCCTGCCAGCTGCAACAGGGCGATGGTGTGTGCAGTGGTGTATGATGGGAGAGTTGACTGTGAAATGTATGCAGTGCTAGTTGGTCCAGAGGATTACTTTAAGGCAGTGATTAGGGGACTTGTATTAAAAAGAAACTACGGGGTACAGATCACCCCGAATAAGGAGAAGGACAGGCTAGAAGAGCAGTGTTTATTAAAGAATCAGGTAGTCACTGACTGCCCCTGATTGAAAGACGTAACAGTAACTACAGACAAGTGCAGAGGTTGCATAGGATATACTATAAAGATCATTTGAATAGAAACCACGAAGAGAACGAGGATAGGGCAGGATGTCTATTTGCTTGGTTACTTTGACTTAGCACAGATCAGAGGCAGGTGTGCGCCACATTGCCACCCCTTGCTATAGTATGAGCCACTAAGGACTGGATACTCCCCATTTACACCTGATCATCTGCTCCCCCTATGTAGGTCCAGAAAAACCAACGATCCTGAATAATAATTGTTTTGCATTTGCAAATGAGGTCATTTGCACATCAAACTTTGATAATCAGATTATTGGTTTATTTGACCCTAGTGGTATCTTAGTCCTGCTGCTCAGGCCTCGATCACATGTCCTCCGTTTAAAAAGGCAGCCTTTTTAAGTTGTCACACATGTCACATTGGTTAATCAACTGTCTATGTGCAAAGGTTTTGTGAAGTTGCACAAAGCAAATATGAGATGGAGTAAAGGGAGACATTTTGCACCTTAAAATAAAATATGCCCTTTTAGAAACTCCATGATTTTGCCCGCAAAACTGCCGAGCATATTGCAAATGCATACAATTAATTAAATCCTTAATTTGATAACTTTTGGAATGGAAGAGCTATCAAAGCCACATTTGTAGTGTATTGGTAATCCATTATGAAAAAATGGTCAGATAAACATTACCCAAAAGCAGGCTCCTCTGCCTACTGGTAAAACACAACAGTGTGTCCCCTGCATTTTATACACATGCAGTACTCACCACATAATTTATCACTTGCTGCATAATGTGCAGATTTTAACAACAAGGTTTCAGACATAAATAAATGAATGTTATTGAAATTGATGCATGCGGGGCGCAGTGTTTAACTGCTGTTGTCAGGCATTTGAGTGGGGATGTTCACAAGATAGTTTGAATATCCCCATTCTATGCACCAAACACATTTTATTAAGCTGCTGCAGGAAACTAAAACCTTGAATGCTAAAATGTCATTGAAACAGGATGGAAGAAATTATTTCTTCCTAGATATGAATTTCTTTTGATACACTGTTAATACAAATTGATGTCCAAATCTGTACGAAATTGTGTAATTAGTTGAGAGGGAAAACAGACCCACTTCAGTAATAAACACAGTCCTTCTCAGGGCGAACCACAAAAGTCACTAAAGAAACCTGTGCTTAGGCCTCTGGTAGCTATTGGGAAAAAGCAACCAGGCTTAACTTAGAGGCATTATGTAAAGGGTTTATGCAGCACTCAACAACAATAAAGTGAAAACATAACACAAAAATAAACCCAAACCAATTTTAGAAATGTAGATACTATTTTAATAAAAACAATGACTCCAAAATGACAAAAATCCAATCATTAGAACCAGAGTTATGAGTTCCTAAATCTTAAGGTAAAAATAGTGCCAACTGGAGGTATCTGGACTGTAAAAGGCTCGATTGGAGGACTCCCCGAAAAAACTCAGAAGGAGATGGGATGTTTTCTTTGACCCCATGTCAGAGAAACTGCTGTAAACAGAATGTGGACACTGGTGACAGCTTCTTTGTCAAAAAGAATATATACAGGCAGTCTGATCATGTCAAAGAAAGCGTCAAAGCTGAGCTAACCAAGATGTTGGGCCCTCAGAGAGCCCCTGGGACAGCCCAGTTGTGTTAGTCCCCAAGCCTCATTCCAAGGGTGGAATGGAAAGAAATGAGCTTTCGTGTGGGCTACAGGGGCTTAAATGAAGTCACAAAAACAGATGTACATTCAACTCCAGGAGCTGATGAGCTGATTGACAGATTAGGGGCAGCCACATGTCTGAGTACCTTTGATCTCACATCAGGGTACTGCCAGATCAGTCTGACCCCTCGAGCAAAAGCTAGATCAACATTTTCCACTCCAGATGCGTACTTCCAGTTCACAATGATGCCTTTTGGTTTAAAGAATGTCCCTGCCACCTTTCAAAGGTTGGTGAATAAAGTCCTTGCTGGATTGGAACCCTATAGTGCAGCTTATCTTGTTGATATTGCTGTCTTTAGCTCCACCTGTCAGGATAACCTGATCCACCTTTAATAGGTCCCGAAGGCTCTGCAGAGTGCAGGCCTCTCTATCAAGGCAAGCAAGTGCCAGATAGGCTAGGGCAAGGTTGTATACTTGGGATGACAAATGCAAAAACAACAGTTGATGGACAGAATGCAGAACAATGTCATACATTCACCCCAGTACAGAGATCTGGGCCAAAATCCATCGTTTTTTGCACTCCACACCACCCCAGTTCAGACATGGCCATATGCAAATCAGCCTTGAGCCTGTGCCTCATGGGAACAGCCCAGCTCGAACTGCCAAGCCATGTCTTTCCTGGACCGGAATCAAGCATCCTAGGACCGGTTTCTGGCTATCAGCTGTCTTCAGCCAGGATAGCTTGACTCCAGTGGTGTGGAGAGCATGGGACTCACGTCTGAGCATACCCATCCCACTCGGGGTGACAAATGCAAAAACTACAGTTGATGGACATAATGCAGAACAATGTCATACATTCGCCCCAGTACAGAGATCTGGGCCTAAATCCATTGTTTTTTGGCACTCCACACCACCCCAGTTCAGACATGGCCATATGCAAATCAGCCTTGACCCTGTACCTCATGGGAACAGTCCAGCCCGAACTGCCAAGCCATGTCTTTCCTGGACGGGAATCAAGCATCCTAGGACCGGTTTCTGGCTATCAGCCGTCTTTAGCCAGGATAGCTTGACTCCAGTGGTGTGGAGAGCATGGGACTCACGTCTGAGCATACCCATCCTACTCAGGAGTTGACAAATGTAAAAACTGGGGTGGTGTGGAGTGCAAAAACACGATGGATTTAGGCCCAGATGTCTGTACTGGGGTGAATGTATGACATTGTTCTGCATTCTGTCCATCAACTGTTGTTTTGCATTGTGTCACCCCGAGTGGAATGGGTATGCTCAGACGTGAGTCCCAATGAAAATTTTTGACCATACCTGTTTGGTTCTCACTTCCTTGTCCAAACTGACCACAGATCTCTCAGATGACTCTTGCAGATGAAAGGAGAAAACCTCAAATTGTTCAGGTGGTCCATATCCCTACAGGGAATAGACTTTACAGTGGAACACAGACCTGGGACTGACCATGCCAATGCAGATGACCTTTCCAGGTTCTTCCACTTAGAAGATCAATACTCTGTAGGGAAAGGTTTGTCTCATCCTCTTTCATTTGGGGGGTCATGTAGGAAAGTGCCTCTTTTTGCATGGATAGCCCCCACTTTTTGCCTGATGCCTTATGTGATTTTGAACTGTAAGTGCTAAACAGGTTCCCAGTGACAAATCTCTTTCCCAAACACTGTACGATGATTGGCACCACTTCATTACCCCCGTGAGTCCCTGGTAAATGGTACCCTTGGTACCTAGGGCATGGGTATTGAAGAGGGCAGCACTGGTTGTGTCACCAATGCTATGCACCCTGCCATTGTAGGCTGTGTGTCTTGGTGCAGAGAAATCCGAAGAGTCAACATGGCACACAGCCCTATGTGCCCATGCCACCCATACACTGCATAAGATATAGGTAAGTCACCCCCACTGCATGCCTTTAGCCCTAAGGCAGGGTGTACTATACAATATCCTCTGTGTGGGCCTATCAGCAGCATGAGCCGATATGCCCCTACAATGTCCAGTCTATTCTGAAATATTGTAAGTGCACAGGGAAGCCATAAAGAGTATGTGGGCTGATACTTGTCAAAACGAGTTTCCTAGCTTCATGATGGCTTCACTGATTTCTAAGATATTTGGTACCAAACATCTTGTCTTAATAAGTTCTCACTGATGCCAGTGTTGGATTTACCAATAAATTCACTCAGGAGCCCCTTTTAGAGTGTCCCCTGAAAATCTACTAAGCACTAGTGTGGTCTCTGACTTGTTTTCGCCATTCTGCCACCACCAGACATATTTCTGACCTCATGGGGTGAGAGCCAGCACTCTCAGAGGACAGAGACAACGCCTGCTTTGGGTGGATCTGCTTCACATCTCCGCCAGGACAGGATGGCCTTCCTGGGTGAGAATCTTCAAAGGTGATGTCACCTTTGAAATCCCAACCACAGAACCTCTAGATATTGGGGGAAACTACCCCCCCCCCCCCACATTCCTGTTCCACTTCTGGTGGGGGAAAAAGCAGGGAAATTAGTTAGATTATGAGGAGGGTCCCCACTTAGCTTACACCATCCCAAGGGTGGGACAAGGGATGTAAACACCTCTCCTGAATTTCAACATTGGTATGGGAAGGTGGAGAAACAACCTATCAGGGCTAGGGTTGTGCCCCTTCCCACAGTAAGTGGTCACTAGTGGGTGTAAAAACCCTAAAGGTAGGTAGCCCATTGGGTGCTTCCTGTCTCAACTTGTAACACCTCTAAATTCAGTATTTAGGAGGCACCCCGAGGCCTGAATATCAGATTTGATGGACAACAGAGGACCAGGACAATGAAGACCGAAGGCAAGAGAACTGAAGCCCTGCTGAAGAAGAAAAAGGTGCCAAGCCCTGCCTGCTAACTCAAGGGCTCGATATTCGCTGCCTGCTGTGTTGCCTGAACCTGAAAGGACTTCAAGAACCCCGGAGCACCTCCAGCCTTCAAGAAATCTCAGAGAAGCTCCCTTAGAGTGAAGGTATCCCTCCCCAGCCCATCAGCCAGCAAGAGTGTGCAGGACTCAGATAGCATACACCAGGCAAGTGAATCACGGCTACATTTGGGAGAGGAGTGCCCGTTTATCAGCATAACCCCATACTCAACTAAGGTGGTCAAGGGACAGTGCAAGCTCAAAGCAGCCAGGTCCTGAGAGGTGGAATGCTGTATTCCCACTAACTGTGACACCCAAATACCTGCACCATGGCTACCATTCCCCCTGTGGAACCATTTCTACTTGATGGCCTGCCCTCAGCCCAGACAGCTAAGTAGAAGGACTGGGTAGAGCACCTAGAGACTTACTATGCTGTCATAGACCTGGATGACAAGAAGACGTCCTATGCTTTTACACTTAGGGGGGCCAGCTATCCAAATTCAAAGTCAAAATTTAATTTATTCGGTTAAAATGTAAAACCATGAAAGTGCAGTTCGCAATACATATCTACTTTAAAACATTATGTTCAATACAAAAGGTTAATTACAATTCATATACCATTAATAAGAAACCTATCCACAATTTGGGTAAATTGGGGGTTGAGGCAGGCCTACCACACACCTACACCATGTTGAAACGAGCGTTCACAGCCCATTTTAAACCAGAAGTGAACCCTGATGACTTTGAACGTTTTCTGCTGCGTCAAGCCAGTCAGCCACCAGAAGAGTCAGTTGACGTGTTTTATGTGCGACTGAAAGACTTAGCTTGCACGTGCACGTTGACTGATGCGGCTGATGAAATCCGGGCTGTTAGTCTACGAAGCTACGTGAAAATATCCTGCAGGTCTCGGGCATGTCAATGGCAGACATGCTGAGCATAGGAAGATCGAAAGAACTGTCAAAAGTATGGGCAGCCCATATGGAGGCAGCGTTCCAGCAAGCGGTAAACGTGGAGCCAGTAAATGCTGTTACTATCTAGACCCCAGAGAGGAGGAAACAGAGGAACAAAACATAATCCGAACCTAGAACCTACTATGGATGTGGCGGACCCTACCTTCACAAGGACCCGTATCCTGCATATGGGAAAAGATGTTCAAATTGTAATAAGATGAATCACTTTGCGAAATTCTGCTGCTCCGCAACACCGCAAAGTAATCCTCGCCAGAAGCCGATCTAACCGGTGTTTGCCAATGACTGTCCAGCCGAGGAAGGAGTCATGGATGACAATGATTTGGAGGCAGCTATTCACGTTAACCATGCCTTGCAACCGGGAGGGTGCCTGCGGAAACACATCCCAAAGTACAGCGTGCTGGTGGAGGGCCACCAGGTGCAAGCCCTGATTGACACAGGAATGTCTATCAATATAATGGCCCATTCCATCATGCTCATGTTACCAGTTTCACCGGTCCTGACCTACACTACCACCAGAGTCTGTGCCTATGGGTCCACTGATCCTCTCCCGCTGGCGGGAGTGTTCACCGCTGAAGTGGCGCATGGAGCAGTAGTGTAGTTCCTATTTTCCCTATAGACCCTGCGCATTGGAATAACATAAACAGCAGTGTAGACGTAGGACTGAGGTCTTCTAGGTCTCTACTGACTATGTTAGACTTAATTTAGGTTTGCGCCAGCCAGCTCAGAGGTCACTGGAAACTTTCTTAACCGAAATAGGAAGTGATCAGCTTCCTTGGCTCAGATAAGAAGGGATTCAGCTTCCGACAACCGCATAAACATGACAACTTTGCTCCCCAGAATAAGAGTCAATCTCTAGAGTCGTGTGAAACAATAGACAGCTATTTCACTCAGTCAGACGTGCGTTCTTAGTTTCACCAGGGTGCAGAGAATAGAGAGACGGGCGTTTTCAATAAAAGATATTATTTATTGAGCAGTCTTCTTTCTCATGCAAGAGAAATGAATTGCCACAATTGCAAGACTTGTTATTATGAAAAGTGCGTACAGTAAAAGGAGTATTACGAAAAATACTGTAGAAGCATTGATATGGTTTCTTAGCCATAAGATAGTTAAAATGAATAAAATATATACATTCATATATACATTGGCGAACGACCTCAACTGGTGCTTCTAACTACGCCTACCCCGATGTACCTGACCTAAGCCTAATATGTGGGAGGGAGTAAGTAAGTAGCAGTTTGAGTTAAGTTGGTTTTGCCAAGAGTTTGATTCAAGAATTCTCTCTAAGGGATTAGTCAGCACCGTACCTCTGGAATAGAATGTAGGAGGTCTGGTATCTCCCTCTCAGGACCCGATATCCCAGTCACCCGCAAGGGTAGGCTGGAAACGCCGGAGCTGGATATTGACGGCAGGAGAAAAGACAGCGTCTTTCTCAGCGCGTCAAAGAGGAGGGGCAGCATCCGTGGGCTTCTCGCAACTGCTGGGCTCTCTGCAAGGGGACAGCTGTTCTGCTCCAGGATGCTGGGGGTTTGGTATGTCGAAAGAACTCGGTGTGCTCTCTAGGAATCTAAGGAAGTGGCTTCTGCTGTGTCATGGACTGCAGAGGCGAGTTACTGAAATATGGCTCTGATTATTATGCCATTATAGGGATATGTATTGATTATAGCCGTATAGGGGCATGAGGTCACAATATTGATCGGGTTCCTAGATAAAACACATCACCCACTCCACGAATTTATGCCCATGAATTACTAAAAACTTAAGCAATAAGATGCACGTGTATTCCTACCCACCCCAAAATACGTTTTGCATTTGAAATGGTGTATATGAAATACATGAAAATGATAATAGGTACAGTATGTTTTAAGCAGAGTAATCATTCAAAAAAAATGTGCATATATATTCAGTTGAACGATTTTGTGAAAAATTACACATGAAATGTCTCTTAATACAGAAAAGAAGCGCGAGACTATTTCATCACACATAAATGCAGTTGCTGAAAATGTGCTCGAGGCTGAGGTAACATTTTGTCTCTAGATCTACTAAAAATAGAAGCTCTGTTCTTTATGAATAGTTCTACTTTAAGCAAAGTACTTGTGCCAGAAAAAGGTAAATATTTTGGATTTTTGGAAAAAAAATAATTTCATGATGAGCGGGGCAAAAATAGTTCCAAACGCTTTTCAGTAGCTTTTGTTTATCAAAGCTGAAGGCCGAATTCAGAGTTCATGGGAACGCTGTGTGCCGGATTGTTTTCCAAAAAGTTATTGTTTCTGTTCAGGGGAGAACATCATTTCAGAATGGCTCGCAAAGAATTGGTCTACATATTCAGGTGACAGTTCGACCAAGTTCGATAATGCTGTAACTTGGTAGTTGTGAGAATGATTGCTATCATCGATTTCAGGATCAGCAATGCTCACAGAAGGTCGTACCTGGGTGATGTTGCTTTCATTTCTTGCTTCACTGCCACCACCTAATCGTAGCGCAGGAGTCTCAACGAATGCCGTCATCAGGATTGGTAACCGCTGGGGACAACACGATGCGTGAGCCGTTACTGGACTTGGCAAAGTATCGACATCCATTGGTACTGCTGATTGTAGTGCAAGACAGGTGTCTAACACGCATTCCTCTCAGCATAGCATACTTCGAAGCACAGGTAAGATGCAGGTCTGCCATATAGGTCTGAATGAAAGAAACCAGGTCATATTCAGATCTCTTAGCCGGGCTAGTCCAAGGACTTTAGTTATGCGGTCCCGGTAGCGTATTGCTAGGATCGTTTCTTCCATCCTTGCCGGAGTCATGTCTGCGTTTTGGTTTGCCATATCGGAGCAGGAGGGTCAAAAATAAAATACCTGCTACGAGTCCCAAAAGTAGTGGTAGGCCGCCAAAGACCGAATGGACAAAGTTGGGAAAGATGCCCAGGACTGCTTCGAAGGGTGTTAACAGTCCCCAAAAAATTGTCTTGAATACATTCGAGATACCACTGGCATTCGACATATTTAGGATTTGGCTGAGCATTTCTGTGAAATGCACGGGGCAATTTGTTGATAAAAGTGTATGTATCTCTGCAGTTGTCCTTGCAACTTGGAGATCATACGTCTCTTTTGATGACGTGATGGGCACTGTTGTCTGCAAAAACACAGACTTCATTCTGCTTAAAGTATCAATTCGTATAGAAGAGATATTCAAAGGAGGCCAAATCGGAGCCACTGAATCTCCAGGGCCATTTGGATACAATGCTTGCATACAGCAAGTGACCATGGAGCTGACGCTTAAGAGATATGCTTTCCCTGGCACCAAGCCACAACAGCTGTGATCCGTTATTAGAATGTAACTCCCATTAGAAAGTTGTCTAAAGAATGGCTCTATTTGTGCTGCAGGTGTGCCGTGCTGGTGGCATGAAAGGTTATTTGAAGTACCCTTGCAGGCCCCATGCAAGTTAATACCTTGGCACAAAAGTATACCGCTTAGTGATTGTTTACACTCATTACCACTAAGAAATACATTTTTGTTGTTGTCACTATAACATGTATGTGTATAAGGTAATTTCCATGATGACTTAATGTATCCTTTACCCAACCTTTCATACTGGCCTGCGGTATATACTCAAGGCAATTTTTAAACTGGAAAGTTGTTATCGGAATTGTGATAATCCTGTGTATTATCCATTCAATGGCAGGTCTTTCTGACATTGTCAATGGTAATCTATCAAGTTTTTCGATGCTCAGGATTGTATAGTCTGCTCCTTTTTGTGCCAAACTGATTTGTTTATCAGTAAGGTTAAAGATAGAAAACAATGACGTTGTGTTGATTAAACGCCATGGCACATAGCCCGAACGGAGGTTTTGCAACGTCCAGCCTAGCTGTACAATAGAACGTAATTGGGACTGGCCATGTTGTAACATTAGCAAGTCCTGGTCTAATATATCAATAGCAGATGATACAATACTGTCCAGTGAATATATTCTGGAGGACAGAGTCATTAACCCATTGTCCACAACAGAAAGTGATTTTTCCAAATTAATACGATCAATTTCTCGTATTTTCTCTGCTGTTTCAATTTGAGTCTCTTTCCATGCCTCGTTGTAAGCAGCATATATACTGGCCGCTATGAAACGTTTTTGACGCTATTTGCGTGGTCCCATTATGAAATCTCGCAAGTCAGCACCATCTTTAAGTAAAGACACGTGTTGCTTAATTTGTGCCAGTGTGGATGTTTGTAGCCATTCAAGGCATAGTTTCCCTACACTGTATGTTGGTACTATCCCTGGATGTTGTCTCTGGGAGTATCTAGGGTCTGGTCTGGTCATTTTTAACCCCTGTATGTTGTTCAGGAATCTGTCTTGACAGTTATTGGTGTCTGTAGGCCAGATTAACCACTTTTTCCAATCAGGATGTGTTCGGTTTTCATTTAAAATTTGGGATACGTCTACCTCAATATCTGTGGTTGCATTATCAGGTATTGGCTTTGGAATAGACTGTTTGTTAAGGTCTTTAATCTTGGCTAGGCCAAGACAGGTTGTTTGTTGAATTGTGTCATTCAAGAACATTATTTGTTCTGGGATCATGCAGGCTCGAAATAATGCTTCTAGGCCTTGTACCTGCCAATCTTTTGTACCCCAGATGGTTTTTGTTTCAATGTTATTCTTCCACAAATCAAAACCAAATGTAATAATTTTTTCATAAAATGCTTCTGAATATATCAATTTAGTATTTGTCAGCATGGTTTTTGTCCCTGTTTTATCTAACAGTTTATAATAAAATGTTTCTGCATCACTTGTGTTAAACCCTGGGAAGTATTGGAATTTCTCATAGAATGTTTTTGAACTGCATTTAGGTGGAGGAGCACAATGTTCCCATTGGTTATATTTAAAAACATTTCTAGGTTGAGCAGATTTATGTAAATAGTGGTCTGCATAATGAGTAAAACAGTACATCTGTTCATAATTCGATGAACCTTGCAAATAATCATGTTCTGTAAATTTTGCTGACAAAACTGAATCCGGCATCATATTATTTATACTTTCAAAGTCCCAATCATCAGAGAATGTACTTGGTTTTATGAAGTCACTTAATGAAACCTTAAATTGATGAGGATGTTTCAAGAGTTCGACCAGGCCATATATTTCGTAGTCTGTCTTGTCCCAAACTACCCCGCCGGGTATTGGAATGGCTGTAACATTTACTGATGATAGTTCTCTTTTCTCGATGTGAGATGATTTGTGAGGCTTCAGAACTAAGTTGATGTTCTGACTTGCTGTGTCCATTGTACTGCAATACATTTTCCTAAAATTAAAACTAAAATTAGGCATATTAGGAGTATAAGTACCCCTGATACAATCCAATGCTCAATCAATGGTGCATTTCGATATGCTTCTTTGACTTGATGAAAGAGTTCTGTTGCTTTTTCTTTAAAAGTCTTTGTTTCTGGCGTCACTTCAGGGTCGCTTTGATCTTCAGAAAAGTTATCGAAATTGATGAAGTAGCCAGATGCAGTTCTGTCGATTGTTGGAATTATTTTCTCCATTTGGCTTTCATGAGCACATTCTGATGCTACATCATTGTAGACTGGTGTTTCATGACAAACTGTTTCAATTTGGTTTTCAAGAGGCACAAGTTCCATGGCATTTCTGCATAGTCCTTTTTTATTCACTGCAGGTTTATCAAAGGCGATTAGTCTTTCAGTTTGAACCTCTTGGATACTAGCAAATTTGGGTATTCTGTTACTTCTTGGGAGTCCACTGGGCCTACTATTTATTATAGGCCACATGATTGTGGTTTTACCAGGTCGATGGATACAACTCTGTTCTCCTTTTTACCAGCAAGGGGCGGTAGTACGACTGATCTTGTTCCGTAGATTGCTAAGACAGGTACTGCTTTTCTATAAGAAGGCCCAAATTCCTTCTTCACCGCTATTTTCTCTCTGACTAAATCCCCAATCTTTGGAATCCAGACAGGTCTTGCTGGGACAGGTGGTGTGTCTTCAGTGGTTGTTGGCTGTTGCTTTAACTTTATGTTGCTCATAGCTTTTCTTGTTTCATTTAAGTCCTGTAAAACAGCCAAACAAACTTTGATGTCAAAGTCTTTTTTCTTATCTTCTATCACTGAAGCATGACTATCTAAGTCCTGAACATACATTCTAGTTCCGAACAATAGTTCGTATGGGCTGAAACCTTTTAGAGAATTTCTTGGCAAGTTGTTAAGACTACGTTGGACACTTGTTAAATGCTGGACCCACCCATCACCCGAACCTAATACCTTTGCCGTTATAGATTGCTTTATGTCTCGGTTTTTTCTTTCCACTACCCCATTTCCCTCAGGATGGAAGGGACAAGAGAACCGCAATCCAATGCCCATGCTGGTCATGGCCTCCTTATAAGCTCGAGAGTTAAAAGCAGGACCCTGGTCAGAATGAAGCATGGCTATTGTGTATGTGCCAATAAAGACTCGCAAATCTTTTATAACAGTTCTGGCGTCAGCCGAGCGCTGGGGCCACATTTTTAAGTGAATGTAGTCTATAAAAAGAAATTAATAGGACGCTGGATTTCATGGCCATGGCATTACTCCGGTTGACTCGTTACTGCGGTCTCTGTCGCAGTCTGGACAGCTCTTTACAAATTTATAATGTTGCAGGCTCATCCCCGGCCACCAGTATTCTGATTGTAATTCTATCAGAGATTCCTTCAACTGTTTGTGCCTTGGACCTTCACCCATGTGTGCGTCTGCTATTAAAAAGATTCTCCGATTCGTGTTTGGAATTACCCTATCCCCCACTTCAGGGATTCGAGCAAAAGGAACGGAGTTTGCATCAATTACGTATGTATAATTGAGTGGATAGTTTACAGGTAGTGCTGCACAGTTGCCATTTGAAGACGTTTTTACCGCCAGCATGGTTTCCCAGTCTATGTATTTTTCTAAACGCTTTTTTTGTGGCTACGGAAGCCGGTTTAGTTGCTTCCGCTCTGGCTGTATCAGCCAATGAATTCCCTGCAACGTGAACGCCATCACGTTGATGACTCAGAGTGTGTATCACGTGAGTCTTTCGTAGTTCTTTCGGTAAAAGGACTACCTGTTTCCAAAGCATTTTATGCTTGATTGTGGCGCCTGTGTCATCTTTGTAATCATTTTGAACCCAGTTCTGCAAATCATTATTGTAAGAATTGACGCAGAAATGCGAATCGCACACGATTAGTGTCGGGAATTCACGTTCGGCATTTTCAAGCACCATCTTTAAAGATCTGATTTCAGCTCGCTGAGCCGAACATTTTCTCAGTGATTCAGTTTTTGGTATTTTCGGTCTGAATTTACCGCAGAGCCAGCGACCTTTAACAATCGCGCAGGCTGCATTGTAGGATTTATCATCTACATTGTAATGCTGTACAAATCTATCTGTACAGATTATACAAGAGTACTGTTCTAGAGGTAGAATTTCGATTGGCAGAGGATATTCTTTTTCATATTTTAAATCATTCCGTTTTTTCATGTTCGGGACAAAATAGTATGTCACGTCTTCTGCAGCAAGAGAATTTTCCCACTGTATCCATTTCGGATCTAGTGCCACTGTTTTTAGATTTACTGGGCTGAATAGTGCCTCGAAGGCTGATTCTGCTGTGAAAACAGTTATTCTTTTGCCTTGGGCTAGGGCTCGTTCTCTTGCTATAGCAGTTTGAACTGCATTTACAGTATTTTCTGTGAGACTGAATGTTTTTTCTGCTTGTGTGTACAAATGTGATTTGTAAGCTATTGGTACCGCTTCTCCCTCATTAGAGGTCAGGTACGTGAATCCGCATCTTCCTGGGATGACCCGGATTACAAGGTTGCGTGTATTGTCACGTGTTTCTAATTTTGTTTTAGCTAACAGGTCTGTTTGCAGTGATCTCAAAATTTCTGTGTGTTTTTGAGTCCAGTTGATTGGTTTAAAATCAGGTTTTATTAATTCGTAGAGAGGTTTAATCCTCTCTGCATAGTTTAGAATGTAAGTTCTTCCGAAATTCAGGAAGCCTAGAATTGATTGTAAGTTCTTCAGCGTTTTTGGTGCTTGGAGTACAGCGCACTTCTCTAAGAAGTTGTCCGCTAGGCTTTTCCCTTCACTTGATAATTCGGATCCTAAAAATAGGACTGTTAGACTGTTAGGAATTTGTTCCCGTTTTGAGGGAGTTTTTCCAAGACATGATTGTATGTTCTGTGGTGTGATTTTATTTGTGTTCCCCTGATGAGGGGTTAGCTGTGGAATATTAACAGCTGTTTGGACTGTTGCAGTCCGCATTACATATTGGACTAACTGTCTGTGTATTTTAATTAATAATTTTAGCTGTGCTAAAAGTTCTTCTCTTGACATTTTTTCAATGTCTGGATGTGGTGTGTAGCTGGCTAGAACCGGCCACGTTGCTCCTGGTCTACCTAGTGGACCGAGCCTGGTAATGTGATCATTATGTTTTAGGGCGCCTTTAAACCAGAGCAGGTGCTCTTGGTATTTTAATGGGATTTCAATCTCCTCAAAAGGAGCGTACTCTTCCGGTGGTTCCTCTATTTTGTAACAGTGGAACTCGTGTGTTGTAGCGTTTGCCGCTGGAAAGTTTATCCAAGAATAGAATACCTCTGTCTGCCGATATTCGTGTGCCTCTATCACGAAAATGACTGTACCACCTCGTGCTGTCAGTCCGTTTTCTATAAGTTTTAAAGTTATAGTTTTTCTTATGTTGACCGGAATGAGGATAGCATTCTGGTCAGTCTGCAGGAGACTCCTGTCGTCCTCCATTAGTTGACTTGCTAATATAGCAGCATCCCTTTCCTCATCACTATCTGGCATTTTACTGTCAGAAAGGTTTTTTTGTTGCAGATCAGGTTTCAAGGAAACAAAGATTAGGTGCACAATATTTTGGAACACTGTATCCTTCAACGTTGACTAAACCAGAAACTCTACATAGGAATCTCTTCCTACTAAGTTCCGGCGGATTTAACCTTTCACCCACTCCAGACGTCTATTGGAGTATTTACGGGAGAAAGGGTCTGTGTGAAAAAGCACGACTGAGTTACTCTAACGTCTTGCGTTAGTTTTATCGCCTTACCAAACGTTGGGCGCCATGTAGTGTAGTTCCTATTTTCCCTATAGGCCCTGCGCATTGGAATAACATAAACAGCAGTGTAGACGTAGGACTGAGGTCTTCTAGGTCTCTACTGACTATGTTAGACTTAATTTAGGTTTGCGCCAGCTAGCTCAGAGGTCACTGGAAACTTTCTTAACCGAAATAGCTTCCCTGGCTCAGATAAGAAGGGATTCAGCTTCCGACAACCGCATAAACATGACAACTTTGCGCCCCAGAATAAGAGTCAATCTCTAGAGTCGTGTGAAACAATAGACCGCTATTTCACTCAGTCCGACGTGCATTCCTAGTTTCACCAGGGTGCAGAGAATAGAGAGACGGGCGTTTTCAATAAAAGATAATATTTATTGAGCAGTCTTCTTTCTCATGCAAGAGAAATGAATTGCCACAATTGCAAGACTTGTTATTATGAAAAGTGTGTACAGTAAAAGGAGTATTACGAAATAATACTGTAAAAGCATTGATATGGTTTCTTAGCCATAAGATAGTTAAAATGAATAAAATATATACATTCATATATACATTGGCTAACGACCTCAACTGGTGCTTCTAACTACGCTTACCCCGGTGTACCTGACCTAAGCCTAATACGTGGGAGGGAGTAAGAAAGTAGCAGTTTGAATTAAGTTGGTTTTGCCAAGAGTTTGATTCAAGAATTCTCTCTAAGGGTTTATTCAGCACCGTACCTCTGGAATAGAATGTAGGAGGTCTGGTATCTCCCTCTCAGGACCCGATATCCCAGTCACCCGCAAGGGTAGGCTGGAAACGCCGGAGCTGGATTTTCTCGGCAGGAGAAAAGACAGCGTCTTTCTCAGCGCGTCAAAGAGGAGGGGCAGCATCCGTGGGCTTCTCGCATCTCGCTCTCTGCAAGGGGACAGCTGTTCTGCTCCAGTATTCACCACCACCGTGTCTTTGCTTAAGGCAACGTTGGTATATTTATACCTGAAAGGTGCCGAATTTGACGTAAGTTTTTGGACATAAGACGTCAATAAAGATGTCACTAAGAACTGGTCGTTCTTACAGTGCTCGCGGGAGTACTATTACTAATCAAAACAAAGCAAGCGGGGCTTTCCCAGGTTGCTGGGGGTTTTGTATGTCGAAAGAACTCAGTGTGCTCTCTAGGAATGTAAGGAAGTGGCTTCTGCTGTGTCATGGACTGCAGAGGCGAGTTACTGAAATATGGCTCTGATTATTATGCCATTATAGGGATATGTATTGATTATAGCCGTATAGGGGCATGAGGTCACAATATTGATCGGGTTCCTAGATAAAAACACATCAGAGCTCGATCAACAAAGACCAAAATATATGTCACAAAAGGGGGGCATGGCATGCTGCTGAGTTGCCGGATGGCAGAACTCCTCCAATCGGTCGCCTTCGCAATCAGTGTGTATCACGAAAGTGTAGAGGACTTAGGGCACAGTTTGCACCACTGTTTGAGGGTATAAGTTGTTCAAAAGATCGGCCGATAAAATTTCACATCGACAAGTCGATTCAGCCATTGGCGCTACGTCACCAGAGGGTGGCATTCCATCTTCGGCCGAAGGTGGAGGAGGAGCTGGCCAAACTTGAACAGGCAGATATCATTGAGAGATTGAATGGCCCGACTCCCTGGGTGTCTCCGATCGTAGTGGCCCACAAGCCCAAGCAGCCATGAGAAGTTCGGATCTGCGTAGATATGCGCCTGCCCAACCTTCGCCATAAAGCACCTTACCCCTATAGTGGATGACATTGTGGCTGAGGTCAGTGGGTCGAAATGGTTTTCGTTAATGGATCTACGTGCTGGATACCACCAGCTGATTCTGGACCACACATCCCATGCGATCATCACGTTTTCCACCCATGTGGGATTTAGAAGGTACAAACGTTTAAGTTTTGGAATTCCAAGTGCTGCAGTGGTCTCTCAGGACACCATCAGGGGGGGACTTTCCGGCCTCGACGGGGTGTTCATTGTCAGTGATGACATTCTGGGACATGCCCCCACCCTGAAGGAGAATTGTGCCTGCCTAAAGGCAGTACTTCAATGATTAATGGAGAACGGATTTACCCTCTAGAGAGAAAAGTGTGACTTTCTTAAAATGGAAATATTGTTTTTTGTCTACCATTTCTCACAAGAAAGGGTATCAATGGACCCCCCTAAGGGTCCAGGATATAGAGACAGGTCCCACCCCCACCGATGTAACCGGAGTAAGCTTTATGGGAGTGGTAAATTACTGTGGCCGGTTAATCCGCAATCTGACCGTTCTTACTGCTTTGCTGAGGGAATTGACCAAATCTAACGTTACCTGGAACTAGGGACCGGAACAGGAGAGCACCATTCAGGCCACAAAGCAAGCCACTTCAGCAGAAGTGTACTTCGATTCAGCAAAGGAGTCACCGGACTGGGAGCAGTCCTTTCTCAACAGCAGGGCAATGGGGAATGGGTGCCGGTGGCATATGCCAGTCGAGCATTAACGGCACGGAACAGAGGTACTCGCACATTGAAAAGGAGACCATCGCTATCCACAGTGAAGTAGTGTGGCTCACTGGTTAGAGGCGGCAGACCCGAGAGCAGAGGACGGCCCGGGACCAGGGTTCGATTCCCGGCGCGGCAGGTTTCTGGACCAGGGTCAGCGGACTCGATAATTCTCTCGCCTCGGTGCCCACTCTGATCAGCGATCACACTCGGCAACTCTGGGCATTAGCTAGCCTCATCTTCACTAACGGCCCCACCAGACCGCCGGGGATGCCTGGTCTCACCCTGGAGATACCCATTAAGGGACCATCTCTCAGGGAAGCCAGGAAGGGTTTCGCAGCGGTCGAAGCGCCTTGGGACCCTACGGGTAAGTAGTGCGCTATATAAATGCCTATACATACATACATACATACACTGGAGCTGCTGCAATTTTCATTTATACCTTTATAGACAGCCTTTTACGGTACACACAGATCACAAACCTCTCATTCCATTGTTCATCAGGTCGTCATCTAAGCCCCCACCTCGAATAGAAAATTGGATTCTTCAGTTACAAGACTATCATTTCCGTCCTGGAACTCAAAACCCGGCGGACTCCCTCTCGAGGCACGCCCGTCCGGCCACACAGATCAAGGAAATGGTTGCAGAGGAAGTAGAAGAATATGTTCGCCTGGTCATGGAAATTTGTCGGCCTCTTCCCATATCTTTGGAGGAGATCCTGGAAGCCACAAAGAGGTATGAGTGCCTCCAGCTCTGCATTTCTGCTGTGAGATCTGGAAAATGGGGCACCTTGTTGGACAAAACGGCGTATCGCACTCAGGAGGCAAGATCAACGCTGGTGTTCCTTCACAATGTGAGGGGTGAATTGATAATATTCCAGAAAGGTGATCGATGAGAGGTCCACGATTGGAAATTCCAGGATGCCTGCAGTGGACATAGCTCATCAAGGGGTCGTCAAGACAAAATCCAGACTAAGGTGCAAGGTGGGGGTTCCCAGTCTAGATGCCATTGTTGAACAAGTCGTGAGGAGGTGCTCGCTTTGTCAAGCAGCCGGACCTGCTGACCCGCCAGCACCCATTATTATGGAAGTGATTCCACTGTTTCCCTGGCAGCGAGCGAGCGCAGATTTCTGAAGTCTCCTAGATGGCTCTCACATGCGCACTCTTACGTAAGCCATCAGGATTGCGGTGGCAATAAGACAGGAGCTGGATTGTGCTTTATATGGCTTCCTAAGAGAGTATTGACTCTACCACCCAAGTAAGCCCCATGAAGTTGTGCATGAACAAACCAGTGGGCGATGTGATTCCACACCCCAAAGTTGTGTTTGCCAAACAAGAGCTGGTGTTGGACAGACTACAGCAACACAAGCTGAAGAACAACAAGGGATCTAGGAGGCATGGAGCGAGATCTAGCTACCTAAAAGTAGGGGAAGCTGTAATGGTGAGTAATAGATACCACAAAGGCAAGTTTAGTTTGCCTTTTGAGGTTGAGCCCTGGATAGTCAAGAAAGTGCATGGGACCAAGGTCACAGCAGTGAGGAACGGAGCGACCATAACCAGGAATGTGTCATTCTTTAAGGCCCACTGGAATCCTGGCAGCAGCCAAGCAGGGGACTGTGCGATTCCGAGTGAGCTGGAACTGAAATCCGATGACGAGTCTGGAGTTGGTGGAGAAGGTGAAAGTTTCGAATCTCCTGGTTGGAGGCTGTCACTGTCTGGAAGGGGCGATTACCCGTCCACCGGGAAATTCGCCATGTGGGACACCTGAGCATGACTTGTTTCCCCGCCCGAAGAACCACAGGGGACTCAGGCTGGTGTCTGGCGAGAAGGTGCAGAGAGATAATAGCTTCGACTTTGTCCAGCCAGGTCGTCGCGTTTGAAGAACTTTGTAACGTATTGAACTAACTTTATGATATGAACATTTATTTTCTAAGTGCATATTTGTATTGGCACAGTATGGTTGCATTTTTGTGTTGGTTTTGTATTTTTTGCAGGTTTTGGAGGAGTGTTCTGTGGTCCCCGCGGGGCATACTAAAGTGTTCCCTCACCGAGGGGTGTTTATATAACTCCCCCTCTGGGCGTGGGTCCCGATAGTCACAACTGTGACGTAGGGACTTTAGGAGTTAAAATAAAGAAGCTCGAGGTATGGTCGAGCAGTTATGAGGCACCACATAACTGTGTCCGTGTGTGCTCATTGAATTAACGCAGCTTAGGGCGTAATTCTGCGTGCGTTCACCGTCGAGGACGGTGGACATAACATACAGGAGAAGTACTGGTTTGCAAGGGTTCAAAATACCTCTATACACTTACCTGTGCCTTCTCCCGCCTTACTTTTTTCACAGTAAGCACCCATCAGGACCATTAAGCAGGGCTCTAGTAAGGTGTGAAAAAATGGGCAATATGTTCGGTCTGGCATGCTTAACCCTTGCGTTCTCAGGCAGTCTGTGGCAATTAAAAAATAATCTTCTGTCGCTATCTTTCACTTGCTTGTGCCATGCCTCGCTTCTTCTTCCTCATCTGCCTCTTTAACACTCCTTACCTATCTGTCCATCCCCCTAGTGCTACCCTCCCTCTTCATGCCTCGTTCATACTGGGCAGTTAGGGCTTTCAGATGTTTTGGCCTACCACAATTTCTGAAAGTTTATAATGGGTAGCTCGATATTGTTTGGCCTCATAAGGACTTAAATCATTTGGTAATGGGTTGTAAACTGAAAGTTGTTCTGATCTGGGAACTGTAAAATATGTCTGCGCGGGGCCCCATAACTCCTCAAGATGGCACTGAATGAAGTAATAGAATTGCAATCAGCTAGTAAAAACATTAAACACTGGCCTGCAAGAATACGATATACATTCAGACAACTTATTTCCAGAAGGAGGCCACTCGGTCGCTGCAGTGGCTGTCCAGAGATGCTGAGGCCAGGTCATTCTCAAAGGTGAGCAGCCTTTATAACACGGGCATTACCACGCGCTGCCATTACTACGCTACTTTTACAACGCAAGTCGTTACAACGATTTGCGCTGGAGAGCGCTGTTGGATAGGGAATAGTTTAATTTTCTATCCAACACCTTCCCTATTGTAACGTGGGCAGGAGTTGGAATGGAAAATTAAACTATTCCACTATCCAGCGCTTACAGTTGCGTTGTAAAAACAGCGTTGTAATGGCACGCGTGGTAATAGCCCACGTTGTTCTGTCATACAACCCTTATCAAATGAATCCCAGCTTGGTCATTCGCATCAAGGATACCTGAATCAGTGCTGAAAAGGGAAACAAATATTCCATGATCCTATTTATTGTCAGTCCATGCCTGGCAGCAGGAAGGGGCATGAGTAACAAGGAGTTGAGTCTGACAGTTCGTCATGCACATTTGAAAACATACTCTGCCCCAAGGAAATTGGCAAGAACTATAAATGTGCTAGTAAATATTTGTCTGGCTTACTTCATAAGTCAAACAGACTGTATTACAAAATGTATTTCGTGGAAATGAATTAGCTGGGAAGATCTTTGTGTACCCAGCAATTTCCAGGGTTAATAGAGGTAAGATAACTCTGGTGGTTTCTGACTTGCTGGGAATATCTGTGTGCAGTTTAGTCAGAGGTATCACTCATTATGGGGTAGCATAGAACGTTATAGTGTCAGCACTGCTTGTGTGAAAGGGTTGGGCACAGATTTGCATTTTATGGAGATATCCTCGTTTTGCACAGCTTTGCATTCTCTGCATATAACTAGCTATAACCTTATAATACAGCTTAGTGATTTATGAACCAGCATCAAGCAGCTGTGTACAAACTTCAAGGCTACATTTATAATTTTAGTGTTTTTTCTCTGTCCTCTAAGGTTGCTAAAAGCGGTTACTTTGAGCAGTAACAAGCACTTACCAGTAAATGCTATCTATGTAAATGGTTATCAGCGAAATTACTCCTAAAGACGAATGTGTCCGACATTCTTACAGTACATGCATGTTTCGTACATAAAGGCCTTGGGAAAATAAAAAAAAATGCCTCCAAACCATAGTTTCTGTTTTGAGCACTTGTGAACTTTGAGTGTCATTGTTTTCTCCATGGTATTGGCATTACGGTGTTAGGCTTCAGCTAGCTCCCACCCAGGAGAAGACTCAACCAAGAAGAGGGGAGACAGCCTTTAAAATGAGGCATTTGTGTTGAATCAAGCTAGAACTAAACATAAAAAAGCTCCCTCACCACCTGCAGGCTTCTGCTCTGAATATCAAGCTAGCAAAATGCAGTCACTGCTGAATATGACGTGGTGCTGATGTGTTCAGAATCAATTGTAAATTGATACTTGTATAGCGCACTACTCACCCGCAAAGGTCTCAAGGCGCTTGTACTCATACCGCTGTGGAACCCATCCAGGCTTTCCCTGTGAGGGGTCCACTCCTGGCGACCTCCAAGGTGGAGGCCAGGCATCCTTAGCGTTGTGGAGGCCGTTGTGGAGATTAAGCGAGCTATTGCCCAGAGTTGCAGAGTGGGACTCCATGATTGGAATAGGCTCAGAGATGAGAATTATCAGGTCCGTGGAATTTTGAGCCCAAGACCCGCCTAGGCAGGGAATTGAACCCTGGTCCCGGGCTAGACCTCTGCATCAGGGTCTGCAGCTCTAACCATTGAGCCATACTTCTCCACAGAATATGATGGAATGCCTTCCTTTTGTAGCACTACCCTGCATTGTTATCCACAAGGTCATCACATCCATCAATGGTCCCTCAGATAAGCTGCTCTTAAAACCTCCATACCTATGCACCACTTAACAACATTCAGAGAGGAACAAAAAGAATCTTCTCAAAGATATTCAACCCACTGCACAGCATTATAGAAGCAACACAACCCTCGTTAAAATTCATAAAGTCATAAAATTACATCTGCCTCTGAAGTAGGGTACCTGCTGTGTACTTTGGGCCTTTTAACCGAATCACAATCTCAAGGACCTGTGTAGGTCACGTGGAACCACTCCCCTATGTAATGCTCCATACATTTTTAAACAAATGAGTAGATCAAATAATTTGAGGTCGGTCCCAAGGTTTTTTAAGCAGGGGTTAGTCCAGAACACATACAGTAGATTATAAACTGTATCATTTGGAAAACATGAAGCATCATTTTATTTCACTGCTTTGGCTTCTTTTTTATTTACAGAATTAACAAGCATTATCGAAGCCACAAAATCTCAACTTTCGATGGAGTTACCTCATCATTCGGCTTTGCCAATATATATTTTTTCAAAATGTTGTTCTGCATCATTTGAGATGCTGAACAGCATCAGCAAAAACAACAGAAGTAGCCACCGTGTTATGGTGTGCACATACACATGCATCATTACGCATGTGCGCGTATGCATCATGACTAGGTGGCTTTTTTTTATTTCAAAGTATTTTATTTAGAAATTTTACACATACAATTAAGATTAGCATCGCTTTCTCTTCATGGGGTAACATCACAGTTTAAACTGCTAATGTACCATTCCAATATTGATGCCAATCTTGGGGTGGTAAATGGAAGAAAATAAACTAAACTGCAAAACAAACTCTAACTAGTGGGTATTCCAAGAACGATTTTAAAAAGGGGGAAAATGCGATGCAATGATGAGGGACAGGGGAGAAAAAAAGGAAAGATAGAGTAATGGGGGAGCGGGGGTCAGTACTACTCAATACAATGGCTGGAATAACATGGATCGGGCGCAAAAAAATAGAGAAAGAAGCTTGAGTGCGGGGTTCAAAAACGAATCGAGAAAATAAAAATAATGCCAGACCAGGCAGAGAAAGTAACGGACAAGCTTTTTTGGGGGGGGGGGGGGAGCCGCTGAAGGCGGAGAGAGAATTTGTAAGTTTAGTGCATGCATAATTAATTAAAATCATTGCATGCACAAATGTACATATGATAAAAACAACGTGTTACAGGCATCCGATCTAGCACTTTAAAAATCTATTGATTTGGAGCATAATCAGGAGAACCATCTAGTTTAGCCAACAAGTTACTTCCCTACCTGACATTTGAATGTGACGAAGCCTGTGTTGAAGCTGGTGTTCTTCACATTTAAAGATTGAATCATGGCTTGTGTGCATGTACAATACACATCGAGCTCTCACAGGGGCCCTTTGTTCTCATTTAAAAGCACAGGACAAATGCAGACCCCGGGATCAAGGATCTCAGCTGCTTGTACTGGTGGTCTGCATTCGGTGTGATCCTTGGCATAGGCCATATTGGAGCAAACTCTGGCCTCAGCAAGCCACCACACAGGAATGCCACAAGCAGATTTACGAAGCCAAAAAAAACTGATTTGTGGAATCGGGCTGTTTGCAGCCACAAAAATGGCTTTTGCTATGTGCAGACCACAAATTGTGATGCTGTAAAACATTACCGAAATGCAATTTGGGTTTTCGATTCAATACCGATTCAGTATTTGGAATGAGCTTGTTTGGGTCATCTCTTCCAAATACCGAAACAGAATGTATTAATGTTTTGTGACCGAAATTCCGTCACAGAACATATATATTTTGCCAACTACAAACATACAGTGGTCCCATGGCCCACTGTCTACTCTTAAAAACGTTACTTTAGCTTTTATTTTTTTTTTTAACGTATCCCTTTTTCCTTTAAGGAAAACGGGATGTATTTAAAAAAAAATGCAACTTTACTTAAAAGCAATCATGATGGTCTCAGCAGGCCATCATACCTGTGGTGACTTGTGATTCCCATTGGATTGCAAAATGCTACCTACCTCATTAATTAATGTTCATGAGGTAGGTTGATTTGCTGCCTACTAGGAAACTGTTTTTTTGTGAAACGACTAATAAGTACATAGGTTGACTAAATTCTGCTATGGTTACAAAAATACTGGTCGCAAATTTCGACCAGCGTTTCGCGACCAGTGTTGTAAACATCTGACCCTAAGTTATTTCCCTCCTTTTACCATGCAGTGTATTTGGTGGCTCTGGATTAGTTTACAAATTAACGCGTGTGTGTGTGTGTGGGATGGTGCATAGTGCTGTACTTTTTTGCTGACGTATGGCTGAGGTCCACTAAGGACCGGAACATTTATATGCACATCTTCCTACCATTCTATACTACACAGGTATCTAGGTATTGATAGAGTTAATACCTTGTATTAATCTTTGTTCCTTAATTTATATATTCAACATGTTGTTGTTAATGTGCTAGCTGTAAACAGTTTTTTCGGTTGTTCAGGTTCCATATTTTGGATTTTCTTCACCAAAACAGATTTATATTTTCCTCTTCTAGGTTGTCCTGTGGTCGCAGTTTTTCATTCTCTTTTCAGTGTTACTTTCGTCTAGTGGCCCGTAGAGGGGGCTGGTGGCACATTAATCAGCCAGTTATCGTAATGAATAAAAAGCATACTATTTTTCCATTAAAAGCCTTTATAAATTACGGAGTTACTATAATGCAACGTAACGGTACTCGAATGTGAATCTCTGATGTATTTATTGTATGTAGTTCGGGCCAAACTAAAAAATTCAGTTGTCACAGTATAACTCTACGTTTGTGTTTTGTAAAATGATCCTCGGTCTCTGGGTGTTGCGTTCTTCGATTAATCATTTCACTTGCATGATGGGTAGATAAAAGTGACGGAGGACAGGTGTGAAGCCACTAATGATGAAATCTGGTGTTATTACATCTTACCCCTCCCTCACCCCCCATCCACAAAGGACCAATAGGGGTCTCCCGCGCACTCCTACCACAACACAAGACGGAGCATGCAACCTCAATGCAATTAAACGATAGTGACGACTGAACCAATATGGAAAAGATTTTGTTATTCCTTAAAAAAAGTAAAATAGTAGGTATGAAATTTGAACATTAATGATAGTGGTTGATTGTTCTATTTTCTTGAAAACTAAACAAATAAAACAAAAGAGATGTTGCGCCCAAACAGTAAGTTAAAAAAACCAAGGGGCATATTTGTGAAGCTTTCACACAGCGCAGCAAGCTACCTAAAGGGCAGGGGCCTCATTTATGAGGCTGCGCGTCATTTTTACGCTGTCGGTGCAACACTTTTTGTGACGCACCAGTGGCGTAAAAAATGCGCCTTGTTGCGCCATATTTACAAAGTGACACATCTAGGTAGATGCGTCACTTTGTAAACCCCTGCTCCACATTATACCTGCGCCAGGTATAATGTATGCAAGGGGGGCGTATTGACACAAGGAAGGGTCGTAAAAGTAGGGTGACCAGACGTCCCGGTTTTCCCCGGACGGTCCCCGTTTTTGGAGAAGTGTCCCCGTGTCCCGACACTTTTCTCCAAATGAGTCAAATGTCCCCGTTTTCGAAAGGTGTCCGTGTTAAACACACAAATGTCCCGGTTTTTCATTGCGTGTGACATCACTGAGATGAGCGCTGAAGCTGGAAGAGAAATCCTGTGAAGAGAGACGTTTTCTCTCGGGATTTCCCTTCTTTGTCCACGCAGCGCCACCTACACTTTTGCTGACTTCCAAGAGGTGCCCGCACAGGCGTGGTGCAAGGATGTTAATGGGGGGGGGGGGGAGTTAACCTTTAATCAATAGGCAGAGTGGAACTGCAGGGCCTCCAACAAGGTGTGAAACAACAGCAAGGCCTAATTAACTTTCAAACGGTCTTTTAAAGACCTGTTAAACGATCGGGTGCAGCTCTGTGTGTGCCCGGCCGGGCACACACACGACAGGGGGGTGGGGGGGGCTGAAGCCAGGTTGAGTCCAATGGGTGTTGTGTGCCCGATCAGGCCTCATGTGCACATTAGAGGAAGGGGAAATCGAAAAATGTCTAGACAAACCTGTAAATACACTGCTCAGCAATTGTCCGTTTTTAGGAGAAAAAGGTAAGATTTAATTTACTGGAACGAGTAGGGGTTGCATTTTTTTTTTAAATAGTCTTTCAAACAGCAGGCCGTTACTGAGTACACTAATATTCTCTTTTAAAACTTATACTTGCTCAGCTTAATTGACCATTATGTTAGGCATGTTCGGTGAGTTATTCTGCAGCCCCACAAATGACTTTCATCTGGTCGAACTGAATAAAGTGATGATTTGAAGCGCTTTAAAAAAAAGTGTTGCAAACTGATGCTCCTTATAAACTTTTGAGTATCTTCCTTTGGACATTTACCAAAATCGTATTTTACGAATTCAACCTAATCATGGTTACCACCTGAGGAATTTATCTGCACATTAATATAATGCGTGAGGGATTCACCAGTGAGGACACTGTTTAGCCGAGGCATACACCTGTATGGAGAACATCCTGCAAGTTGATGAGTGCACATTCTGTGACACCGAGACAAACTGGCTTTCTTTCTTACATATCCTGTATACGGAACACCCATGAATTCCCTATGTGACATGCAGTGTAAACCTCTTGAATTAATTAATTAATGTTCTCGAGTAGCCCACATTGTGAACTGAGGCACAGAAAAGGAAATTAAGTTACATTTGTCAGCGCCAGTCTTCTGCTTCCAAAGTATGCAGCGAGGAATTAGATTGCATCTTGTATAATTTCCATCATGCTTATTTACAAACGTTATGCCTGCTTACATCCTGCCCTTTTCTTGAAAAGTACGTAAGAGCAAGTCATGCGGAGGATCCCACAATCCGGTCAAGTGAGGACAACCAGGATAACAACACAGGTCTTCTTAATCCTACAGGTGACATATCCACTAAACCCCATCACCTGAGGTGCATTCGTGAGAACTACGCTGATACCCCCACCGCTAAATTTGTTCCACTCAGGCTGCAACACAACACATACACACCCCAGCGAAAGAGCACAGGTAGTGATAGGGAAAAATTCTGTCTGGTAGAGAGCAGGTATAACGCATGCAGCACTAATGCAAGCATCACACACACGCACACTTGCCTGGCAGCATGTGCTGTGGCAGTGCGCTTTTCTCTAATACAGCACAGGCTCAGCACAGACAGTGTCACTGTAAGCTTCCTTCACAGATGTATGTACACCCAGGGTCCTGCTCAAGCAGCCTGTGACAGTGTGAGTTTCCTTCACAACCTACAGGTTCTGCAGAGCTAGTGCCCACTCGGTCTGTGGAGGGAGCTGTCATTGTAGTCCCTTTTCTATGTCTATGACAGCTGTCAAATAGTCCTACTTTTATGTCGATGGTTACTGCAAACCGTAGTCCTACTTCTATGTCTATGACCTGTCCCCGTTTTTTGTTTTGAGAATCTGGTCACCCTACGTAAAAGTGACGCAGTGAAATCTATGAGATTTCACTGCGTCACTTTTAGGACACCGTTGCGTCAAAATCTTGCGCCTGCCTCACAGCAGGCATAAGACTGATGCAGGCCCTTTCACATGGGGCTTGCCACATGTGAAAGGACGAATTGCTGGAGATGCGTCACATTTGTGACACACTCCAGCAATGCGTCACTTTTGCGCTTACAAATACGTCAGAAATACTGACGTATCTGTAACTCCTTGTGACATGATGCGTCATACATTAAATATGACGCATCAGGAATGTCGCAAGGAGTGCGCACTGAGAAGTGACGCATCGCTGTTGCTTTCACGCAGCGATTCGCCATTTCTCATAAATTAGGCCCCAGGAATGCACCGTATTTAACATAATACGACGTATTCCTGTCCTTTCCGTGCTCTGGCATCCTTTTGGCTGCCTTGCGCCAACGCAGGCAGCCTTGTGTCGTGGTGCAAGGGTCCCTGCGTTGCATACAGGATTCTATGAGCACCTTCCTGCAGAAAAACAATCCTCTGAGGCTTTTTCCTCTTTCTATGTGTGCCTCAGAATGCAGCACACTAAGGTCCGGATATTCAAAATATTCACGGAACGCAGCACAGCTGCCAAAAATGCTGTGCTGCATTGCATGGCCGGGAGGGATCAGGGGAGTGCCATATCTATAGAGATATCACTCTCTCCTCCTTGATCTCTAGCGCCTGCGCAGATTGTAGCTGCCGTGCGCCAGCCACACACCTTTGCATCAGAGTGGATCTGAGTGTACCATAGGTTTTGTACAGGAAGGGTACCCTTCTAGCAGGCGGGCAACTAGAGCCAAATTCGAGGGGGGCAGAAAAATATTTCGGGGTGGGGGGGGCTAATTCTTCCAACCACAGACAGAGTGGCTATAAGAACGGGTGAACACACAACAAAAGCCTCCTTCACAATTAATGGTCTTTTAAGACCTGTTAAGTACTCGGTTGCGCCTGCAATTAGATGCTCACCAGCCCCCGAAGACGTGTCAGCCCGGGCTGACACACACGACGGGGAGGGGGGGCTGAACCCCCGTGAGCCCAATGGGTGTTGCGCGCCTGCCTTCTAGTACAAAATACTATGCTTAGACACACTTTATAACTTTTCTGACTTGATATGTTTGCTGCACAGTGCATCTCACATGCAAAGTCAGAACAGAAAGGAAAAATAAAAACATATCTGCTTTTAAAGCCTCCCTTCAAATGGTGTTCACATTTGGGGCTAAACCCTGTCTACTATTGCTTATAGATAGAATTTTTGCATCAAAAGGCATGAGTAGCCACATGGGAAAGCTCTTGTATCACCGATGTAATGCTCCTTTGGCACTAAGTAATGCAAAGCAGTTCTTCAAGCTGCCATGAGGTATTGCCAGGGTACTTTACGGCACAAAACAAGTTCTGCACTGGAAAGGAAATTAGGAAAAAAACATTTTGTGCTGGTTAGCGTCACTTTGTGATGCTAACCCAGTACAAAATATTTGCAAATCTACCCCACAGAAAGAGGAAAGAATGAGGAGCTTGTTGCGCCTCTCCTGGGGAGGCGTAGCATTTTGACCCATTCCCAGGTTTAACAGTAATGGTAAATCTGAGAATACACCAAAATACATAGGTGGATGCATGGGAACCCCTACATAACACCCATGGAACTCCTCCCTTGGGTAGAATAACTCAACACAGCGATTGGTGCTGCCTTGCATTACTCTGGCTTTCTCAAGCCATGAAGAGCCGCGCAAGGTGGCCTTGAGTGGCTTGATAAATCTGACTTCGGTTTTGTATCACCATTGCACCACATGCGCGGCACAAGTGCGACACAAAACCTACATAAATATGCCTCAAGTATTGATTGTTCTACTCACAAGCATATGGTCTGCATATGTGTTAAATTCGGGCATTTGCCCTCTAAAACAATCTATAAGTCATTGAAAAATCCTCTGCTTTCTGAGGTTAACATAATGAGTGTCATTGAGTTGACTAGTTGGAGCACTTATTATTTATAGGGCAACAAAATGGCTGGATCTTATGTTTCAGTACTGCATCAGCGCTTGGTGAATGGAAAGAAAGAGAAATATTTAAAAGGAATTTAATGTTACAGGGTGTGCAGAATACAAGGCCTACGCCTCAAAAATAATAAAAGACTTCAGCTAGTGGTGCTTCGGTCCCGAATAAATACTGCAACTCTACCTGAATATAATCTAGTATTTGTTATATGTAGGTATTGTGGAGTATTTGATCATTTAGCATTAGTTAATGGTTTGATGTAGAACTATTATGTTTTTTCAACACATTTTAACTGACACATTTCAATATATTTGCCCTCTTTTTGATGAATGGGTTACTTGGTCTTAAGCTCTCATAATAATTCCCCCCTTCCCCCGACAAAAGGTGTCCATGCCATGCCTTTTTTCCCTTCATCCTGATGATTCAAATGGTACAGAGGGTTTGTGGGTTTTCCTGGAGGGAACCAAGGGGAAAAAAATACCCAACATATACTTATATTTTGGGGTTAAGAAAAAAAGGGAACAATTTACTGTGCAAGAAAATGTATGCTTAAAAAAAATTATTTAAAAAAAGGCAGCAGTGACAGTTTTGTCGCGCTAAGATTACATACTTCCTAGCTTTCAGGAACAAACAAATTTGTAAAAGAAAAAAAAAAGGCAATTGTTTGACCACATTTTTCTGGTAAAGTTTTCAGATTTTTTGAGGTTTCATCCTATTTGTGGTTTGTCGTATAAACAGAATGTGTAGCACACGGTGAATTATTTGATATTCAAAATTCAGCATAGGGTAAGTTTTGTAAATAGTACATAGTTTACCAAAAGATACAGGTCGTAAAAAAAAAATCGAAAAAAATAGAAACAGCTGACAGTGTTTTCATCTCTAATCTGTTGCCTCAGTGGCTGATTTACAAAAGAAATATACCATTACATCCATCAGATCATTCTGGTCTCAGCGATATATAATGTCTGATGATCGTCCCAAAACACATGATACCTAGAGCCAACAACTGAACTGCAGCTTACAAAGATTTTTCCTTATGTACCGAACTTGAATGAATACAAAATGGCTATGAAGGAAACCTAGGAATTTTTGAAATGTGGCCAACACATTGTTCCTAGGAGTAGAGGCTATTGGTAGAACTTTGAATTTGTGGTTACTCATACTAGCATGTATTTGAGAGGGAAATTTGCAAAATGTGATCTTTCTTTTGCACTGGCTTACATTTGGAAACCATAAATGAAAACAGAATGACCTCTTTTGGGGGTGGGCATGTCTAGTTTAAAATAAAATCTGAATTTGGTAAGTTTCCCTGAGTGGTGGCCCAGGCTGGGTCCAAATACTAAAACTACCACTATCACCAAAACAGGTCATTTTTATAGAAGATGTTGATTTTTCCATGTTGTATTTTGGAGCTTTATGTTTTGCGGCTACTAGGTTGAGCCACACAAGTAGGTTCGCAAGTTTATCAGGAAAGCTGTGGAAATGCTGGGTGGTAGGAATTTAGTAGACCCCTACAGATTATGGACGTTTCCCTAATTGAAATGTGAGGAAAATAAATGATTTTAATCAAAGTTCAAGGTTGCAGGGCAATCTGGATACAAAATCATAGTGCAATCCTTGCTAATCACACTACCAATCCAATGGATATATAGTTTTCCGAACTGTTCCGTATAGTGGGT
Organism: Lissotriton vulgaris; assembly: GCF_964263255.1. NCBI lineage: Eukaryota > Metazoa > Chordata > Amphibia > Caudata > Salamandridae > Lissotriton > Lissotriton vulgaris. The sequence goes on from NW_028253192.1 coordinate 340,626, forward strand.
GGCAGGAATTTTGATTGATTCTCTGCAGTTTCCAGAACTTTACCCCACAGAAATGTGGCATAAATTTGTGTTTTAACCAGAATTTGAGGATTGTAGGGCACTCTGGGTAACAGAACATTTTGAGATAGACACAAGTCACTCCCTTCTGAACTCCCCTTGATGTCTAGTTCTCAGAAATATCTGGATTTATTATGTTTCCCTGAGTGGCAGCTCAGCTAGGGCTTAAATTACACAACTACCCACACTTTAAAAAATCTTTTATTTTGCTTAGTGAAATTTGATGTCTACAGGTCACTTTTTGGGTTGTGTTGTGTCACACCCACCAAGCCCAGCCACACAAGTAGGGCATCATTTTTATCTGGACATGTGGGATCACAGAATAATACAATATACATTATTGGCAATTTTATCTCCGCATTTCTTTGGGTTGTGGGGTAATTTGTCTTCATTATGGGAAAAAAATCAGATTCTGTAATTGAAGTGTAGAACTCCTCTACACTGTTAAGTGTTAAAAAGCATAACATAGTTAATTTTCTTAATTCATACTGTATTTTACTTCTTGCCATGTAATCTACTCAACTAAGAATATTTTTTTAATTTGTCTGTGAAAAGTGAAAAAAACATCCTTAAATCTGGATTTCAAGGTACAATTTGGTGATTGTATTAATCAGTATCAATTCAAAATCAATTATCACTTCTCTAAGACTTTTATTCATTGTTTTGGATTTTGCCACTGTTAAACATTCTATGTAAATTGAGGATTGCTTGTCAGGGAGTAAGCTATACACTAATCGGGGAGTTGTGTTATTTATGTTAACATGAACAGTATAAACGTGGGTAAATGAATAGGGTGTGGATTTAAATGTCCTATCCATCATCCAAATTTCACTATTCTCAAGGGTTACCAGGTTATGGCTTGTGCTAAATATTAATACTCTTTTGTATGGGTTTCGCTGTCATGCAATAGGAAAGGTTAATCTGAGTAAGTAACAGTTAGTTTAGGGGAAATTTTAATGTCTCCATAGGTTTCGGGTGGGGTTACACGCTGGGGATTACTTGCCAGTTTTTGTCTCTGGACCATTCTCCTAAGGTTGGGCAAAGTGGGTATGCTACTAGCAACGTGCATGGGACTGTTTCAGGCTACCTCCCTCAAAACGGAGCCACAGGGCTCATTGGAGGTGCGTGCAAGTACTTTAATTTGCTGTACGTTTTCACATACTTCATTTTCCATTGCAGAGGCAGAGTGGTCATGCTCATTTGTCCTAGCAATGGCATCGTCCAGAGTAACCGCTCTACCTGTGCAATTGGATGAAAACTACTCCAAACAACTCCAATGACTCCTGAACTCAGTCATCCTCTCCTTACAAAAGAGATAGACACCCTACTTTAATAGTCTGTTGCCTCTTCTTGACTAAACAAAATTAGCCTGGCTTTCTGATACCATTGTTGTTACATCTGGTAAAAAGGAGAAATAGAGACCTCTATCTGTATATGTTTTATTGTTTAAATGCATTTTTGACCTTTGTTTTTTTGCCTTGTAAGAAAAAGAAAAAACTCATTGTTAATTTCTGTGCTCCGTGGTGAAGGATAAAAGCTTACATGCCCTGTTGAATTTAGACATTTTATTGTTCGATACCTTTTTGCTGTAAAGAAATATTTATTTTAGGTTAATAGATATTTAATGTGTAGTTCATTACCTGGGGATTTCTGTCTTGTGACTTGCTGAAGAAAGGGAGTGGTACTTGGTTTTTAGAATTGTTAGTGGTGTTTTTGGAGATACTGGTAATTTCAAGTACTGTCCATTTCTGTTTAAAATGACAAAAATGCAATTGAAATTGTATTAATATGTTTCAAAACATATGGTGCCTTTCATTTGATTCTCCCTGTATTTTTCCATACTTACGAGGAAACTTGATATTTCTGTAAAATCTGTTCTGCTATGTGAAGATTGTCCTGTGTTTTAATTTTATATGGATATCTGGTTAAATAGTAAAAAATACAGATTATATTGTGTATTATTTTAGTATTTATTTTACAACCACAGTCACTGTCAACACCTGCCCTGAGGTAAGTACCCGGTGGAGTAAGAATAGTAATTTTGCCCACCAGTCACTGTCCAGCACCTGCCCTGAGGTAAGTACCCTGCAGAGTTGGAATAGTAATTTTGCCCACCAGTCACTCTCCTGCACCTGCCCTGAGGTAAGTACCCAGCGGAGGTAGCATAGCAATTTTGCCCCTTGACACTGTCCAGCACCTGCCCTGCTGTAAGTACCTGGTGAAATTAGAATATTAATTTTGCCACCCAATCACTGTACAACACCTGCCCCGAGGTAATTACCTGATGGAATTAGAATAGTAATTTTGACCCCTGACACTGTCCAGCACCTGGCCTGAGGTAAGTACCCGGCTGGGCTAGAATTGCTATATTGCTAGAAGTCACTGTCCAGCACCTGCCCTGAGGTAAGCACCCTTTGGAGTTAGAATAGCAATTTTACCCCAGTCACTGTCCAGCACCTGCCCATAGATGAATATCTGACGGAGTTAGAATAGTAATTTTACCCCTAACACTGTCCAGCACCTGCCCTGAGGTATGCTCCCGGCAGCGTTATATTAGCGATTTTGATCCCCAAATCACTGTCAAGCACCTGCCCTTTCGAGGTAAAAATCTGGGTGGCTCATATTTTTTGAAAAACAAAAAATAACCATCATAATAATTAGCATTATAACAATTTTGTGTTTATTTTCCTTCTGAAGTTGTAGAATAAGGAACTCAAGTAGTCCACTGTAAAAATGATTTTCCAAGTCTGCAAAATTAAAAAAAATAATCTGACTATATCTATTTGATTTATTGTCAGTGTTAATTAAGAACAGTTTTTGTTAATTGTATAACTGTGTTAATTGTATAACTGGAGAAGTGTGGCTCACTGGTTAGAGGAGGCAGACCTGGAAGCAGAGGTCAGCCCGGGACCAGGGTTCAATTCCCGGCTCAGCGGGGTCTTGAGTCCTAAAATGTCCATGGACTCGACAATTCTCGCTCCGGTGCCTACTCGATTCACGGGTTCACACCCTGCGACTCTGGGCAATAGCTTGCTTAATCTCCTCAATGGCCCCTTGCGGCGGGATGCCTGGTTTTCACCTTGCCCTGCCGGGGTTATCTCACAGGGGAATACCAGGACGGGTTCCCTAAGCAAGCGCTTAGAAACCGGTTGGTGATTTGCGCTATATAAATTCCTGTACATGTACATGCTTGGTTAGCTCGATGACACTCTTTCCAACTGGCTGTGGCTCTATGTCTTCTGCTGTAATGATGTGTGTGGTCACGAACAATGTCAGCATACCACCGCCCACAAAATGGTTGGTGGCTGATTTCAGATGTTTCTCGTGTGGTATAACATTTAAATAAAAGTATTTTAATGTTTATTCGCATTCCCCACATAGAAAGTCAGTCATTTTAATGTGGGACAACATGTTATGTATAGTAAAAATAAACAAAGTATTATTCTGGAAACGGGATACCTAGAAACCTTATTTATCTAAGTAAGATGTGTATTTGACCACAATTTTGTTTTGATTTCGAGCTGTGAAATATGTTGTTGGGAATATCAATGTACTCCTTAGCTTTATTTTATTATAGTAAAAAAAAAGAATTTTACATTTTTAAGTGAAAGAGTGTATTTGTACTATATATAAGTATATGCGTTGTAACAGTATGCATGGTAATGGCATGTGTGGTAATGGTATTCATGGTTAAGGTACATGCAATGAATCCTCATGTATATGGTGGTAGTGACATGCGTGGTGAAGATGTGCATTGTGCTGGTAGGGTTGTTGTAGCAATTGCTTTATGAAGGCATGCGTGGTTAAGGCATTCGTTGTTCCATCATGCAACCTCGGTGAAAAGGTCTCCTTGCCTATGAGATGTGGTCAACTGTGGACATATTTTATATCTGAATCAGCAATTTCAATAGTATATTGTACTGTACAGTGTAGCTCTTTAACTTATCATGCTTAATCGGGGGGGGGGGTGGGAATGTTCTGTTATCTGGACATGCGGAGAGGCTCTGTACCAGCGACATAATTTTTGTGTAAGTTGCTCTAGTTAAAGAGACCCTGCTGGAGATATTCTAATATTCTGTTTTTAGGGACAATGCCTCAGAGCTGTGTATTGGTTATAATAACTCCTGCAGTTTAAAAAAAACCTTTTTTGTTTTTGAAAATATTCGCATCACAGATTACACTGCTATTTTTGAAACACAGGATGAACATTGACTTTTCCAGTCTGCATCACATTGTTTTTTATGATTACTCCTACAGTTGTCTAACTTATTAGCCTGTCAACCTCTGAACATTGTCGAATCGGCTTCTGCATTCCTGTCGGAGGTGGTTTGACCACCATGGTCATGTCTGAAGCAGTGGGTCTGACCTCCGGTTTACAATGCATGCAAATGCACAGAAATCTGACCGCCACAGTCCTTCCAATGCCACCAGAAATTTCCGTCCGCTGTGGTGTCGGAAAGGAACAATGAAGGTTGTCTGAGAGTGGACCGCCCTACTGACCACTCTCCCTATTATGATGCGTCAGTCAGACAAGACGACCGTAGCTGTCCAACCACCTCATCAAAGCTGGCGGAAAGGGAGGGACATAAGCCCAAGACCCACCTCTACACATCTTCTCACTTCCTGCTCCGACATGGAGCCTATTCTACAAGTCTGGGCAAAACCAGAACCGTCGGAGATGCAACTGCCCGTAAGTGACACACCGACAAGCATACATACAGACCGAGAAGTGTGGCTCAATGGGTAGAGAAGTGTGTCTCAATGGTTAGAGCGGCAGACCCTGAGGCAGTAGTCTGGCCGGGACCAGGGTTCAATTCCCGCCTTGGCGGGTCTCGGGCTCAATTTCCTCGGACCTGATAATTCTCGCTTCGGTGCCTATTCTGATCATGAGCCCCACTCTGCACCTCTGGGCAATAGCTTGCTTAATCTCTACAACGGCCCCAACAACGCTGAGGATGCCTGACTTCACCTTGGGGGTGCCCAGGAGTGGGCTCCTCACAGTGAAAGGCCAGGAAGGGTTTCTCGGCGGTATTCGTACAAGCGCCGAGATGTCTCCGGGTAGTCGTGCGCTATATATAGGTGCGTAATTATTATCCTTATACAGTCACCACCAAATTGAGGCACCGCCATGGAAGAGCAGGCCCGTACCATTGTCTGTAGGAACAGAGATGTGCAAGCAACATGTCCCCAAATTAACACGCCTGGACATACATATAGCCAATACAAAATATAAGAGAAGACGGAAACGAGGGAGCCTAAAGGGACCTTGGAAAGAGTGAGTAGTAACAGTTATGTAGAAGAGTTTGAAGTGTTCTGGGGCTGTCGGTGGCCATCAACGGCAGGCCGTAAAAGCTGAAGCAGAGAAGGGTCCTAATGGAGTCTCCATATCATCCCCCTCCCTCAGGGTGTGATATATTATCAACTCTGCAGCTGTAGAACCTTCAACTGCCGCACATGTAACAGCCAAGAGACCCTTTAAAGTCCAATCCCAGTATTGATAGATCAGATCGGAAGCATTACCATGAATATCATGCTGCAAAGGCTGAGTAGTAGCTCCTAAAACTAATGCAAGTAACATCCATTGGCAGACCCAACTGCACTTAATCCCTGTCGATTCAATGTAACTTGTGTCAACAGATACCTTAATGTTGTGCTACTTTACAATAACAAATAACTTGTCTGATCGGGACAATATGGCTATTACATATGTTTAGCTTACGTGATTTTAAGCCACACTCTCATGTACGTCAACCACGCACCTGTGAGCAACCCCCCAGGACATTCATCCCACTCAAAGTACTGTTGTGGAGGACCATAAAAATACATACAAACACACTTTCCAAAACTGCAAAAGTCTACCATAACAGAGAAGACAGGGATGGTGTGCATATGTCAGTGTGTGTAGGTCAAACATCCCAAGTGAAAATATACAGACACTTCACATCACCTAACTGAAAACACTACTAGGCAACTTTGACCCACATTATACATCAATAATGGGTTTCACACACTACATCTCCCCAGAGAACCCCTGGGAAAACATATCTAGTGGGTCCCTGTATGTAACATCACTGAATGAATGTTTCCATCACATCTGTATAGTCACACCTATGTCCAGAGCAGTGACTGTACAGGCACACACTCACAAAATCTACACGGGTGGATAGTTCAGAAACAGGCATTGTGTAGAATTGGGACAACCAATATTGTCATATAGTGGAATGCTCATGCGGCTGATGTGTAACTGCAAGTCCTAACAACAACAATACAGCAACCGCACTAGCCAGACATCCATGAGAAGTATGTCGAAAGAACACACATTATAAGCCTTACATGTGCCTCCAAAGTAACAAATACCTATCACAATATTGTACTCCCCACGTGTGGTGTAGCAAATACCTACTTAGCACATATGTAACACATATCCACCACACATCTCTCCTAGTATAGCAAGCCTGAAGACGGGGACACTGGGCAAAGCAAGATACAATACATACATAGCAGTTGAGACACATATCAGTGTATGACACAATTGGAATTTATCTCACTCATGAAACCATAGAACATTGACCCTCATCCTCTGTCACTACTTAACTTGTTCCAAGGTTTGACTAGACATACCACTGCAAATGGATCAGCTATCATGGTGAAACTAAGCCAAATGTTGCCACACATCCCAACAATTTCAAGAACAACAAATAGCATCAGTAGCAAAGGCCAACATCAACCATTCAGTCTTTATTCAGACACATTTGCCAATGTGATGAAACAAAGGTCACTGGGCAGTCCAGATGTGCCACTTTGGTCCAGCACACTGCTGTGCCTTGCCAACAAGATCACTGCCAGGAAAACCTCGAGTTCTGGAGGACTTGGGGATTTTGTACCCTTTTAGGATAGTGAGGGTGGAAATAGGGATACGACTCTTCTGCTTCGAAGCTCTGAGGTGGGTGGGGGAAGAGGACGTTTGTGTTTTGGGAGCGGGTGGCTCGGAATTAGGATGGTTGGGTTTGCATGTTGTACCCCCTGTGGTGGTAGGGGGTTGTTTTGTAATAGAGAGGCCAGGTTTTTTTGGGGTTCACATGTAAAAGTAGGGTTGGAGTGGGAAACCAGATCTTTTGGGTTTTCACAGGGCAGATGTGGCAGGGAAGAGGTCAAGGGCACAGACGGTATGAGTCTAGGGAGACTGGGGAGGAGGAATGGCAAGGGGTTGAATCTTGGAGGTAAAGGGATATGAAGTCTGATGCGTTAATGTGTGTGTAGTGTGTGCATGTATCTGTGTGTCTGATTTCTGTTTGGCTGTGGAATATTTGTGGTGCTTGGAAGTGTGTGATGTCTCTGGCTGCGGCAGTGGGTGTTGTGTCTGTATGATGGCGGAGGCAGCTTTGGGTGCAGTGTCTGTATGATGGTGGAAGTGTCTGTGGCTGTAGTGTCTGTGGCTGTGGGTGTGCTGTCTGTGTGATGATGGAAGTGTCTGTGGCTCTGGTTGTACTGTTTGTCTGTGTGATAGTGGAAGTGTTTGAGGCTGTGACTGCGGGTGTGGTGTCTTTGTGTATGTCAGTGGATGTGGTGGTGAGTGTGGTGACTGGATGGTAAGTGGGTGTGCTGGTTTTTGGCATCTTATGCTTGTGTTTGTGTGTGCTACATGTGACTATTGATGTGGATGCATGATGCTTATGCTTTCGGAAAGTAGGGTGATAGGGATAGGGATAGGGTTTGGGGAAGGGGCAGGAGGTGGGGTGAAAAGCTGGGAATATTGCAAGGCTGCCATGAGTGGGGAAACCAGAGCCTGAAAAGATCTCTGTAAGCCAGACAAGTCAGCGAGAATGCCTTCCAGGTACAACACCATCAGGTTTTGCTTGGGATGTTTGCACCTAGAGGACATTCGGCACTTCTGTCTGACCAACATAGATCTTGCTCAGGAGGTCAATAGCCTAAGCATTCAGAGCAGCAGGGTAGACAGAGGCAGGGGCGAGGTGCCGGAAGGGGGGAGACGCTCCCCTGTTTAGGGGAGCAGGCCCGGAAAGCTGGTTAGGGAGCATCTCAGAATGTGGAGATTGAAGGAAGGGTAGTGGGAAAGGAATAAGCGACTGAGGTGCAGGTGGGTCTACCACCATCTGGGAGCATACACAGGATCTTGACGAAGATGTTGCTGTGGAGTTCTCTTGCTGCTTCTCCTTGACACTCCCATACCCCCACTGGGGTCCCTTTATGTGACTGGGTTGAAAGGAGCCATGGTGGCCAGCTATTTTATTAAGTCAGCAGATAAAATAATCACAGTCTCTACACGGAGAAAAGAATGTAAATAATCACATTCTCTACACAGAGAAAAGAATGAACATTGAGCAATACAATAGCTTTCAAGCCGGTGACTTCCATTTGACATTTGTAATACGAAAAAATTAACTTTTTGGTTCTGTGAATATCAGGCCCTAACTTTACAAACGACTGTGTCTCATATTGTGTAGTAGTCCATATATCGAAATCAAGGACAGGGGCGGTAGAAGGAGTTGTGATCCATTCAGTTTCCTAGTAATCAGTCAATATCAATCGGAAATGGATCACTTAAACCTGCAACCAGGGTTCGCAAGTTCTAACAGTCATCACTTAAAAAAACCCTCATTCATGTACACAGGTGGAGAGTTAAAAACAATGTTGTGCGTAGTCGGACATATTATGAGTCTGCTGCACTTACTAGTCCAGATAGGTGGTCGACATGTTTCAGCCCCTTTAGGTGCCCAGGAGGGTCGGGGGGCTTTCTTCAGGACCTAGAGAAGTGATGGAAATGGATATTGACCAATTCCAGTGTTGAAAGTCAGAATTCGTATATCTGAGTAAAGGTTAAAAGTACCTAGAATGTGAAGTAAAAGAAACAAAAAGAGACAAAAAGGTGATTCGAAATAAAAAAGGTTAAAACAGTCTCATGATGATGTTTGTCAATTGTTCAACTTGAGCATTGGCATTTCCTTGCGAGAAATGTGCATGCGTAGGCACACGCGCATGCGCAGATCATCACGAAACCGAGGAAGAGGAGGACGGCAGCCTGGAGATGCTGCAGTCAAGGTAAGTGTTTATTTTTGTAACCTTTAATGTATATTTAATGTCATTCTTCCTGGGGGGTGGAGGCAGGCAGCGCAGCGAAGCAGAGCTGAGTTTCCATAGAGTTGCTTCCCAACTCCGTCGACCTCCGCATAGTGCTGCTCCGCCTGCTCCGCCCAGGGTTAATGGTCACATGTACAATAGCCAGAGCTGAACACCATGCTCCAACTACTAGACCTATACAGGCAACACATTTCCCATTGTGTGGGAAATGAGTCATCTTCAACCTCAAATAGTGAATAGCTGCCTGTATAAAAAATAGGTGATCATGCATAACGTAACACTCTGGGAAATACTCACCCCGTCCTTGCTGCTTTGGCTCTCCACTATCCACCAAGGTCTGGGTATGCCACTACCAGTACGAAGGGCATTAGGGGGTCAGGGTTCAGCGATTATTCCTTCTGCCTGGGAGGATAGCCCCTGCTGGACCTCAACGATCTTCCTGATCCAGCGTCTCGGGTCCGCCCACCTTTTCTTGCAGTGACCACTGTGCCAACGAGCGACCCCCAGGGTCAGCACCCTCCGGGCGATGGCTTTCCACATCGACACATTAAGATGGGCCTTGACCTACAAGGATGCAATAGATGAAGAGACTGAGTGGACACGCAAGGTATATCTTATCAGCTTGGGTGACACAGAGGTACTACACTGCTAACAGAGACATCGCACAACATTGGATACATGACATGTTTTTAAATATCCTCTGCATACTACCCTCCATCCTGATCATGGCTATACTCGCTATGCTAGACCCCTGGCATCACGTACCCATGGGCCTCACCACATGTGCTGTTATACCATGTTCCTGTAACACTGTTTCAGTCCACATCTGATGATCTACAGGTCTACAGGGAGGGTACTGTGTGCATCTGTTACATTGGGTAATGCACTGCCCCAGCCTGTGTCGTGAAGCATGCAAAGAACATATCAATGTCAGCGTTTGATCTCAGTATGCTGAGAACACTGTACCCCATGACCATCTCATGGCCTCATATGCCATACCTAGCAGTACATCTAGGGTCCATCCTATATGTCAAATTAGGTTAGTGGCTCACTGTGAAGGAGTCTGCTAGGTCTTGGTACCTGACTGAAGATAGGTTGGTAATGCCTTGTGTGCTGAGCACTTGGTGGGACTGTACAGTTAGATCATGTGTCCCATAAAAGCCCACTCACAGTACACTTACTCAAATTTTTAAGTAAAGCTGCACACTTGTTTTCCTGAAATCTGCCATAACATGATTTGCAAAGTCAGCATTGTAACACAATAGGTCCATACATGCATATCTATGTGCATTCTAATGGTGTATGATTCAGTAGTGTATGCAGATCACCTTGAATCTGTTACCACAAATATCAGTGCCATATGTACCATAACTGTTAGAGTTCTATGTTGTGGCCACCCCATCAAAATTACAACACATTGACATCAGTATGGAATTTGTTCCACATTGTGGGTGATGGGCTTGGCTAGGTTAATCCATAAGGAGTAAAACTTGTATCAGCAGTACTCACCTGCTCCTCTGTTGAGCCACAGACCTGGCAATACAGGGGAAGGACCCTTTCTACCAGGTTATGGAGCTCTTCTGAAAGGAAGGGAGGGGCCCTACAGCATGACATGGCAGCTCCCAGAGATAGCAAACAGCAGCTGGACATAATAAGGTGTAGTAAGCAGCAGCAGTGTCTGGAGGCCAGTATTTTGTTTTCCAAACTGCAACCTTTAAGTACACCATACAGCCGGTCTCCTTTGTAGATGGCCAGGTACATTGAACCGAGGCGGTCGCATTTTACAACGTCAGCCAATGGCTGTGACCGCAGTGCTAGGAGACGCTATCCGCGTGCTTCAAATCAGCTGGCCATCGCCAATTTGGCATATCCCTTTGGTGAAATCAGGCATCCACTTAGGTGGTCACCTTTGTCTATGAAAACATCTCAAGAACCACGGCGGTCGCATTTTACAAAGGTAGCCAATGGCTGTGACTGCTGTGCACGACTCCGCCTACGGCGTGGTTCCAATCAGCCGGCAAACGCCAATTGGGCATGTCCCATTGGCGACCTCAGGAATCCACTAAGGCAGTCACCTCTGTCTGCGAAAACATCACTAGAACCACAGAGGTCGCATTTTACAAAGGTTGACAATGGCTGTGACTGCCATAGTAGACTCTGCCTACCGCGCAGTTCACATCAGCTGATAGTCAGCTGTGCTGCATGTCCCATTGGAGAGTCTACACCTCCACCTTGTCAGTGTTGAAATAGACATCCCATTCCCCTGCCTAAACCTTGCTCACACGTCTGTTTTGAACATGGCTGTACTTGTACACACGTTTAATACGGGCCGTGTACAATGGCAGAAGCAATAGTCATGTGTGCAATGCAGACTCCACTACATGATGGAGTCCACCATACCTAAGAAGTGTGCAAGATGTATACAGTGCTGTTACAGACACATGTGTTCTCCAGATTGGTGGCGATGCCTGCAAGTTCTATGTGAAGCAGTGCATCTCAATCATCCTGCTGACTCCAGTAAATATATGTACATGTGATATGTGTATGTGACACTTTTGTGTGTCTTCCACATGGAATGGGCTCTCCCACAACAGTGGCCTTTGGTGGAAATGTAGCATCCAGCCATGTGAACTGTATCTCATTCAGTTTCATCATAGAAGAACTAGCCATGTATGAAAGTGTTTTGTGGTACATAAAGTGAAGTAAACTGCTGTGTACTGCTCACATGTTCATTAATGTATTTTCACGTCACTTGGGTGTGTCTTGGTAAATGTCATGTGGAGACTGTAACCTGTAACATATGTGTCTCTATTCCATACCCCGTGTTTACCAACATTCCGGAGGCCAGAGCCGATCCACCCAAACCCATGGGCTGGACCGATCACTTTCTCATTAAGTTTGCGTTATCGGCCAACACCCCTCCCAAAAAAGACTCGCCTCCCCCCTGCCTCAAAAGACCTTGGCATAACCTTCAAAAAGAGGATCTTTCTGCTACTCTAGGAGCACTCCACCTCGAAACCTCTAATGATATCAATATGTCCTATGCTGCTTTTCAGGACCGGATCATTAAAGGACTTGATACCCTTATACCAGCCAAATGGACTAAAGGACGCTGCACCCCTTCCAACCCATGGTATAATGAAAATCTTAAACTCATGAGAAAGGAATGCAAAGTAGCCAAACGTAACTGGAAAAAGGACTATACAGACAGGGACAAAGTTCTTTACCTGTCTAAATTAAAAATATACCATAAAGCCATACGTGCGGCCCGCGCATCCTTTTACGCCAAAGAAATTAACTCCAGCTCTAATCCCACCAAAACCATTTTTAAACTGGTACAAAAACTACAAAACCAAGGCAATCCTTCTCTTCCTCACAGCAGTGCGAGGATCTGGCCACCTTTTTTATTGAAAAGGTAAGAAAAATCTATAATACCTTCCCACAGAACCCACCTGACTTCACTAACCCCTCTGACTCCCCCCTCATAGGCACCAGACTTTTACGCCTACCTGAAATCTCCCATGGGGACCTAGTCAAACTCTGTAGAAAAGTTAAATCCGGCGCCCCCTCAGATCCCATGAGACTGGCCCAATTTCTAGAGTCCCTGGACTTCTTTCTTCCATCTTTGGCCACACTTCTTAATCTCTCCTTTTCATCGGCAACAGTCCCAACTTGCTGGAAACAAGCCTGGGTCACCCCCATTGTCAAAAAGCCTACCCTTGATCCCGCAAAGCCAGAGAATTATAGGCCCATCTCGCTGCTTCCGTGGGTGTCCAAACTAGCAGAAGCCCATGCAAACAACGTGCTGTCAGACCATATGACCCACAATGACATCTTGGACCCTTCTCAGAATGGGTTCAGGCCGGGCCACAGTACGGAGTCCGCCCTTTTATCCACCACTGAACATCTCCAGAAGATTCTGGATGCCGGTCAAAGTGCTCCGCTGATATTGCTTGATCTCAGCGCAGCCTTTGACACGGTCTCCCACAACATCCTGCTGAAACGCCTGGAAGATATCAGGATTAGTGACCTGGCCCTCGAATGGTTCCGCTCTTTCTTGTCGGGTAGATCCTTTCGAGTCTCAGCCCCCCCGTTCATCTCCCAATCTCACTCTATCGGCCAGGGAGTTCGGCAGGGTTCGGCTCTCAGCCCATCCCTTTTTAATCTTTATCAGCAAAGTCAAGCGCACACAACGTTGGTAAGTTCCTAGGTTAGGTTGTTGTATCATTAGATGAAAGGATAAGATCAAACTCCACCTATTTTTTGTTCATGTTTGTTTTATTTATCCGGTGAGTATTCGTTTCATAAGAAAACCAGCCGACACGTGTTTCGTCAACAGCGGGGTAGACCCGTGACTCTTCAGGGCTGTTAAGTAAGTAAGAAGACTGTATCGTGGGACCGGTGATAGTTCCAACCCGGTCCTTATTGGGTATGAGTATCGGTAAGACACGAGAGGAAAAAGTTATCCATGCGTCAAAATAACTGTACGATGGCCAGGTCCGCCGCCGGTTGTGCGGTGGGTCATCAAGGGCAAGCAAATCCGCTTGTCCAAGTTAGTTGGCTTGAAACCGTTTCGGGAGGATGGAAAGTGATCCGCAGGTTCTCCGTGAGTTCTTTATGTACAACCCCTGTCAGCTGTGGCCAGGGAATGGGATCTCACTCTGGTGTCGTACGCCGACGACACCCAGCTGGTCATTACCCTCACCGAGGGCCCCTCCATCTCTGCCACGAGATTTAGGGATGGATGATGGGCAACTGCTTACAGCTGAATGCAGGGAAAACCGAGGTGCTGCTCCTTGGAAGGAACACCAGATGCTGGAGCGACCACTGTTGGCCTTCCTTGATGGGTCCCATCCCCCCACCTAAAGCTTTGGTAAAAAACCTAGGTGTCTGGTTAGACTCCTCACTGAGCTACCAAACCCACACTAAACGTGTGGCCGCTACCTGTGTGGGCCTATTAAGAAGCCTCAACCCTATTCTTGGCTTCTTCGATCCCAAAACTCGCCAGCTCATAGTCCAACCTATCATCCTTTCTCGGTTGGACTATGCCAGCGTCCTACTGCTAGGCACCAACAAAGCTGAGTTAACAAGGCTACAACGGATACAGAATTCGGCAGCCAGGGCCATAGTGGGTCTCCCTAGAAGATGCTCTGCTAGAGCCATAATACAGAGACTTAATTGGCTCCCGGTTGAATCTAGAATCCATTTCAAGGCCCTTACCACAGCCTTTAAAATCCTGAAAACAGATGGCCCTGAACTCCTTCGTCCTCTCCTAGTACCCTACACCCCCCAACGCAACCTGCGCTCTCTAGGTCAACATCTGGTTGTGGTTCCCCGCACGAAACTCTGCCGTGTCGGAGGTCGCTCCTTCAGAGTCTTGGGAGCTAAACTCTGGAACTCTCTTCCTCCGTACATTCGCCGCCTGGACAACCTATCTGCCTTCCGGAAGGCAATTAAAACCCACCTGTTCCCCCTGCCTTAACCTCTTGCCCCCCCCCCCCCTCAGTTGGTTATGTTCTGGTTTCTCAGCGCCGGGTCGCCTCGTTGCCGGGGCAGCTGTCGCGCTATAATAAACTCGTAACCTAACATAACATACATAGGTTCTGTCCCAGAAGGGGGGAGACAACAGCCTCCAGTATACCAGCAATTCCCTGACCTCCGAACTATGGAAGAAAGAGACGTAATACAGAGGTTTCGTCTTAATAGGCAGACAAAACAAGATTTATGTGCCCAAATGGGCATTACATCCTCGAAGATACTATCCCATAGCTCTGACATTAACGGTGAAAGTCATGGCAGCACTACATTTCGTTGCCACAGGTTCCTTTCAGTACAATGTGGCTATTTCTGGAAGAATGTCACATCCTATGTTCAGTCCTTGCTTCCCAAACCTCCTTAACTACTGTATTCTCAAGTGATGGTGAGAGACACTCGAGAATACGGTATTTAAGGAGGTTTGGGAAGCAAGCACTGATGGACTTTGGCAGCAATACATGATGATCTCTAAGGACTGTGTACTACTAATACTTTGAACCCACTGGAGGCCATCAAGCACATCCAGAGGGGTATACAGCTACAATTTGAACAGCTGGTTGATTGATGATCCTTGAATAAGAACTCCTTCCGGGTGCAGAGGAGTTAATAGATTTATTCTTGCGAATTCCCAACCACCAAGGGCTGTCACACTTCCTTCTTTTGTGCTGAAGAAGACCCTAGTTGATCTATCTACAAACACATATGTATACAGGGTCGAAACGTCGATGTACAACCTTCTTATGTCCTGGCTCACTATAGTAATTAATTTAAAAAATAGGTCTCGCTAAAGTAAAAGACCTGAAAAGGACGGAGAATTTATGTTATTGTCTTGTTTATTGTTTGAATTTGAAAGGTCATTCATTTGCACTATGTGTCACCACAGTCACCATTGAAATGTCTGTGTATTTGTTATTGTGTTTTCCTTGTCAGACAGCCCCCATTGGTATTATCTTTTTGTATAATACTGTTTACTCAATTGGCTAGAAAATTGAAAAACAGAACAAATAATTTAATAAATAATAATTTTTGATAAAAACTTACTGAGGTGTGGTACATTTATAAAAGTTCACTATTGATTGTGAAAGAAATAATCAAGTTCTAAACTAGTACCCCGTGGTACTTACCCAACGGAATCACTTGTAGCTTTATAAGAATGTTATATGTAGGCAGTAACTGTAGGGTAGTGGAAGAAAGAGGCCTGAGGCAAAATCAAAATTAGGCAGCCTTAGTATTTGACAGCCAGGCATTTCTCTTTTTGTTGATTTATTTAACAAATTTAGCCTGGTTTGCACCAAAGGGACAGATGCAGTGGAATTTTAACTATGGTTATTGTGTTACCAGGTTTAACAGAATAACTGTAATAAGCTACTTCACCAATGTATTGTATTTAAATATATGTTATCTAATTACTGCATATGTCATTTTTGTTTTGTTGGACTTGGCCCTTCTGGCAGGTTCACCCCTAAACTTTTTGCTTTTTGAATGTGAATTGGTGGTAGTGATTTTTGGTTTCGGCGCACTTTCACTGTGTCCCAGTGCGTGGAGTAAGGTTGACCTGCCCTCCCATAGGAATGCATGGGGAATGTCTGTGTCCCTGGTAGTTCCTGATGTGTGAGGTGTGCAGGCTTGAGTTTGGTATGTGCGGACTCATGTGATTGAAAGCTGCGCAATGATGTGTGCGGCGTGAATGTGTCTAGTGTGGAAGTGCCACTTCTAGACATGGGTATGCGTGTGCAGTGAGTGTGCTGGCACGTGATTAGCTGGAGCTGGCTGGTGAGCCTGGCTCCAGGAGTCTGGATGGGTCTGCCCCGGTGGTGAGTGGTGAGATTAGCATGCTGATGTGAGGGAGGGGTGCACCTGGGTCCTGAATAGGGCTGGGCTTTCCCCACACAATGCTGGCTCCGCCCCCTGTGGTGCGTCTAATGTCCCTAGCCCTGCCAGTGAATAGAGTGAGGGGCTGAGCACATTAAGAGTGCTCACAAACCAGCCACGACTGGTTTTTCCACTCACCCTGAGCAAAGACAAAGGAATGCTGGATATAAAAAAAGGGGCTGTGTCCCCACACAGGCTGTTTTCTTCCAGGATCCTATCTGAGGGGGGCTGCTGCTGCTGCTGGGTGCCAGGAGGACCGCCACTTGGACTGCCTCCCTGCCTGGAGGCCCAGTGAGCTGGCTCTGGGCCCAGCCTTGCCCCCCCTGCCTACCTAAAGAACTTTGCTGGATCTGGACCTTGCCTCTAGCGCTTGGGAGCGCTTTGTTTTGCTTATAGCGTCTGGGAGTGCTTCATTTTTGCCCTAGCGCCTGGGAGCGCTTTGTCTTTCCCCTGTAGCGCTTGGGAGCGCTGTGGTTTCCCCTCTAGTGCTAGGAGCGCTTTGGTCTTGTCTAGGCGCCTGGGAGCCCTTTGTTTGCTGGGGCCGGTGGCCACCCGGCCTCTTTGGTGTGCTCTGGCTGCGTGGGTGCCTACCCCGCTCATTGCCGCATCTGTTTGCCACTCCCTGGACGGGAGATCACCCCGTGTAAACGCGAGGAATCGCCGCCGCCGCCCAGCCGGAAGTCAGGCAGGCTGGGGGCGGGACAAAGGGACAGCCGGAAACCCAGGCGGGAGCCTACCCCGCACTGGGACATGTTGGCATAGGAGAAGGACTGCCGGTGCTAGCGGGGCTCCCGTGAGGTGAGGAGAGCCCCGCACAGAAGGAAGGGACCACCGCCGCCAGCGGAGACCCCGAGGAAGAACAGCACGCTGCGCTGTCCGAGGCCCCCCAAGACCCAGGCCGAGCCGGTGAGTGAGGGCGGGGGCAGGAGACCGGGCCGGTGAGGCTCACGAAGGCCGGGGGCACTCCTTCAGAGAGCCAGGGGGGGGACTCCACCAATGGGGGCATTCCTTTAGAGTCCAGGAGGGACTCCAACAAGCCGCACCCTTGTTTTCAGAGCCCCAAGAAGCTCGAACCGCACCTTTGTTTGTTTAGAGCCCAGAGAGGCTCTTGAGGGCCACATTTATTTCTAATAGCCCAGAGAGGCTCAGGGGGCACAGTTTCTCCGTGGTAGAGCGGCTCTGGAAAACAACGGGCCGTTCCTACCTTGCCTCTCATTTGCCAGGGGGGCCCAGTCATTTGTTCAGAGCCTGCGAGGCTCCCACGTGGCCCACTCATTGTCACACAGCTACCCAGCACTTAGTGGGCAGCTGCTATGTTTAGGCCCCCCTGACTTTGGGACACAGAGCGTCCTAGACCCTGCGAGCCCAGTTGGCCTAGGGACAGTCACCGGTGGTGACTGATGTGATTTCTGCGCAATTGTTCTTACACCTCTGAATGTGTTGTTTAAGCATCATGTGTTCTCCTGTGCTGCACCTCTGAATGTGTTTTGATGCATCATGAGCCTTGTTCTTACACCTCTGAATGTGTTGTTTATGCATTATGTGTTCTCCTGTGCTGCACCTCTGAATGTGTTTTGATGCGTCATGTGCCTTGTTCCTACACCGCTGAATATATGGTTATGCATCATGTGTTTTCCTTCCCTACACCTCTGAATGTTGTGATGCATCATGTGTAATGTGTCCTTGCCTATACCCCTAAATGTATGGTGATACTTAGGTGGTTGTTCTTTCTAGTAAAGGTGTGCTAGTGAAGCCCAAGTTGCCTGCGTAATATTCTCCTAAGGTGGTTAGGGTTGCGTAGGGGGTACTTACCTGGTACCAGTAGTTACTGGTTGTGTGCTTTATGTTCTATTTTGTGCTACAGTGATTATTATTATATGTGCTATGTGCTAATTACTATTCCTACAAGTGCTAATTCTACCAAGTACTAAGTCTGAAAGTGCATATTCCTGACAGTGGTCCATGTGGCCCTGTCTTGTACATATCCCCTGTAAATTCTTCCCGTGCCTGTTTGCACATTGTAAAGTGTGTATTTTTATCTAATGTGTTTTGGTGTAATACAAAGGCTATTTTTATATTTAACCTTGTGTGGAGTTTCTTTTGTTGTGGGCCTTGGGTTGTTTTTTGCTGGGTGCGCGCGCAAACACTTAACCTACATAGCCTCCGAGTTTAGCCTTACTGCTCGTGTCACGTTACCAAGGGGGTGAGCAGGGGTTATCTTGGCGTGTAACTCCCTTGCCCTGACTTAGAGTGGTGGTCTCTGACTGACTTTGGCGTAAGCCTTGGCCAGCCAGAGACCCCATTTCTAACATGTTTCCTGTTGATTTATTTAATCATGCTTTGTTTGTGTATAGTATTAAATGTTTACACCAAAAAGCAATAACGATTACTTATATATCACAATATATAGCATTCTCTTTATATTCATCCTGAAAATTGTTGTGGAAAAACAGAATATCTTCTAAAACTCTGCCCATCCCATGCATCTTTACTGCCCTCCTTGGTGCTGGCAGGGGAAGGGAAAGAAGTAGATGGGGTACAATAAAAGGCCTGGCACTCTACAGCATTACCCTTTACCAGTCCCACTTACTTTAAGAATTAGGATCAGTTGGTGTTCTTCTCTGCATAGTCTTAAATAACATGTTTCGCAGTTGGTTCAAAGTATGCCCTGCTTCAGTGCTTTGCTCATGAACTGTCCTCTCTTGATGATTGTCTTGCTTTTACGGCCAAAGAGAAGCACCGTCATGACTTCCGTGTTGTTCTTACACCTCTCTTTTATGATTATCAATCCCTGGTTGCTTTGTATGAAGGGCGGAGTTAGATGAAGTTCCTCAGACTAGGCCCAGTAACTTGTTTCATTAGAGCTCTTTATAGTTTGATGATATTCAGTGAAAAAAGTTAGCTTTGGGCCTTGAACAAGGGCAAGGGCCTTTCCTGTCATGATGGTGTCTAGGCAGTGGGCAGTGATGTAATCTGCTGGTGTATCTGTCTGGCTGAATGCCTCTGGTCTTGTATAAAATGTTGCTCTTTTTGGTCTGCTGCTGCTCCTCCATCTGTTCTCTTTTCACTGCCTTTGTTTTAGGAGGTTCATCATGACATGTTTTACCAAAGCAAGATCAGGAGTGTGTTTTTGAATGTTTCTCAACCTGAGAAGGGCTAGTTGGTCTCAATCTCTTCATAACTGGTTATATGAACATGTTTTCAAGGCTTCCCTCTGGATTTTATCTTCTTATTGCTTGGTCATTTGACCACACTGTGTCTGCACGGCATAGAATAGAGGAGCATGTCCACTTCTACGTTGGATAGCTTCATAGCATGTTTGGCCTCCACCGTGCTGGTGGAAGAAGGGCCCAGTAGGATTCGGTCTTAGTAGCTGTTTTTATGCAAGGGTCGAGTTTTGACCTGATCAGTGCAGTGAGTCGACACTGGGACACATGATGCCATGTGGTGATGCAACTCTCATTCAAATTCAGTGTGTTCTCTCACATGCTCATCAGCAGCATGAAGAGGGGTTGGGGAATGGGGGAAGTAGGGGAGGATGAGGTCTCATCCAAGAATTCAAAGGTATAACTTTGCATGGTTACATACAGCTGGTTGTAGCAAACTTCTAGTCTACTGTTTTTTAACCACAATTGGAACTGCTGGTTAAATGAATCTTTGTAACAAATGCGCCATCCTTCTGAGCTATCTTACTGGAAATTAACCCGTGACCTGCAGGTTACACACAGTGTACTGCAGCAGGCATGCTAACCCTCTAACCTATTGTATGAGGGTTCAAACCCATGGCCTGCAGATTCTGATCTTTGCGACAAGCACATTAACAACCTGAACTATCTCATTCGTACTATGTACTAGGTTCTATTACACCCTGCACTCTCCATTAAGTGCCTTAACATCCTGCGATCCCTTAAAATGCAGTATTTTTGTGTTCATGAAGGTAAGCCAGAACCGCTTTGCTATCAAATTTCTTAATGAGTTAATTTCCTTTGGGGCAGAATTTCAGTCATGGATGGCAGCACTAGAGAGGGTGGGGGCAGGCATAAGGGTGGTGACTGCATATACACAGTTAATAAATAAAATAAATAAAAAGGCACATTTGATGGATATGATTGTTAGCATGATGTAGCTATCTATGTATAGTCTGATATATGACAGTTACGTGCATCACTTTCTATGAAACGCGAGTGTTTTAGTGCATTAATACTTTAGGCCTAGAATCCGAGCAGACGCCATCTTGTTGGCCCTGCTCTCTGTTAAGCTAAGGTCACGTGTTCCCTCTCGCATAGATAGAACCCTTTCTATTCTGAGTTATAGAGTAGCAGCTGAAGGGGGGCTGTCTCTCTCTGTCTAAAGGCCCAAGGTTACATGTGGGCTTGACTACGATAAAGCACATTCCAGAAGGCGCTGTCCCTGTACTCCTGTGTGCTGGGCAGAGGGGAGTCAACCTCTTTGACCTTACCATAATGAATAGAGTTATTCTGAGCCAATTACGTGTGCCTTATATGGTCTTTCCTCTAGTCACTAGAAGCTTTCTGTAGTTTTCCATTTAGGGTGGTTGCATGGTATTTGAAAGGTATATATGATTCGTCTTGACTGCAACTCTTCAGTCTTCTCTGCGAGCCTCACGGGGTGAGGTCGGGAGAGGCTCCTCTGCGCAGAGTCTTTTTGATAATAAATGATTGAACTTTCTTCACTGACAACTGACTGATTATTTATTAGATTGATATAAGGATGAGCTGGGGTAAGTACAGCTCTATAGGTAGATTGATTTGTAATACGTCACTTACCTGCACGAAGGCCCTGGTTGCGTCGGTCCGTTTTTTTTCTCCTCTACTCTGTCTCCAGCGTGAGACCCTCAACAACTCCCCTAACTATTCCTGCTCTCATACTGTTAACCTGCATGAAGGCAGCACAAGGATTGTAGGGAGCGGACTCTCTCGGCGCTCCCGAGGGCACTGAAGGCCTGGGCTTGGTCTAAACCAACTGTCTTAAGACAAAGGGTTAGGGGTTTCAAAGTGTGCATATCTGAGTGGCCGTCGCAAGACGGCGGGCTAAAGTGGCATGCACACTTTGAACTGCCCAGGCAGATGCCCACCCTCCTCCCTGCTGCCACACTTGGTTTGACACGGGTGGATGAAAAATATTACCATTTTATTTTTCATCTCTGGAGCTATTTTGGGGCATTTTAGTTTGTGCAGAGATCAGCTGCGGCTCGTCCAGGTAAGAGCGGTGGGTCTGTGGGGCCGGGTGAGGGGGATTTCGACGGACAATGACGAGGGAAAATAAATAAATTACTAATTTTCCCTCCTGATTGTCCGTCGAAATCCACCCCCCCCACCCCAGGGCACACTGCTATTTCCTGCACAGGCAGCGGATGGGGGCGAAGCTCCTCTGCTCAAACGGAGGAGCCGCCCCTGATGTTTGTAAAATGAATTGATAAGTACTGGTAGACCAGAGTCTGACCCTCAATGACTCCATATGTATTGGCAAGACTCGGGTTTCAGTAGACAGGAAGTAATGGCGCTCAAGCACTATTAACGTTACGTCAGTAAATCAACAAAGTAAAGTAGGTGCTGTCAGGGAGGGGAGACCCTAAAAAACCCCTCAATCAGTGTAGTCTAAGACCACACAATCATAAGTTAACAATAGTCCTGCTCACTCATAACAAATAGTATATCATGTAGATAAGTGTTCTGAAGTACAAGAAAAAGTCCAACGTAGGAGTCTGATCTTGGTTATTTTCTTTTTAATTGGTCCTCCGGCATAGGTTACACACATCCAGCCGACACGTGTTTCATTGTAGAACAATGTTCTACAAATCTTCAGGGCTTAGTGGCTGAATTCAAAAAGATTTTTTTGATGAACCACAATCCGGTGATTATTCCAACCCGGAAGGGTAACTCATCTCTTGACAATCAGATGAGAAGTGGCAAATAATAAGGCCAATATGCGGATCAATCCCAGATCCCGATGCCAGTACCAAATAAAAATCCAGAGTATGCCACTGCCCGCGTGCCACGCAGGGGACATCAGCGAGGCAGCTCTCTAGTGGCCATTCGTTGCAGCTCCCCGCCGGTTCATGGGAGGGGCGTGGAGGGGAGGTATGCAGGGCTCCTTGCCCCTATCCGCGATCGCCAGGTCAAGCGGCCTGGGCTGGGCTTACCTGTCGAGGGGGAGCATACCCTGTACTTAAACCTCGTCTGCCCACGGCTCGGCCTCTTTTCCGGCTTTCCTCCCGCTCGAGCGCTGTTCCCACCCTATCCTCTTACCCAGCGGTTCGATAGGTGGTGCTAAGTAATTGAATGTTGTAACGTTGTCTTTTGTGTTACAGGCGGAGTTACAGGGAGATCTGGAGGCAGACGGGTACAGTAAGGGTACCTCTGCGGCAAACTGGTACAGTAAGGGTACCTCTGCATGGCACATTAAGGGTGCCTGAGCAAAGGACCAGGAGCCACCGGAGGTTCCGGGAAACCGCGACGGCGCCCTGGTAGTCCTTCGGTCGGTCGGCGGGCCTGAACCGACCCGAGGTGTGCCACACCACTCCGCCCCGACAGGGGGGGCGGGAGTATAACAGAAGATCAGCAATGTGCTGCACCGACCGAGCATCGACTCATCGTGCTGGCCGGCTCTTTAGGCAGGCGGGGCAGCGAGGGCTGCCTGCTTAGGATCGCCCGTAAGATGACCCACCTAAATGTCATACGTTTGTTGTATGAAAATAAACCTGCAGCAGTTCTTACCCATAATACGTGTCCAGTGTATCATTTGGGGTTGGATATGTGTAAGTTGGGCGGGAGCGAATGACGGTGTGGGCACTATAAATACGAAGGTGTCAATTACTGCGCCTTCCGTGTTAGTGCGGCAAGGCGAAAATGGCGGAAAACCAACTCAATCCCGGTAGAGCATGGATACGTGCTCAAAGAAGTTTTTTCCAATAGCTTGGTCCTTGCTTCCTGGTGTCTTGTAGTCAACTGTATGCCGGATGACCAATTAAAAAGAAAATAACCAAGATCAGACTCCTACGTTGGACTTTTTCTTGTACTTCAGAACACTTACCTACATGATATACTATTTGTTATGAGTGCGCAGGACTATTGTTACCTCAATGATTCCACCCCATTCTTGCTGTGCCCTCCCTTGTTATTTGTTCCCGAATACATAAGTTCCTCTTCCAAGCACGGGCCAGCAATGTTATTGTTGGTGTTGTCTGATCTGACATAGTGGAAATAGTTCTGTTTCACAGATCCAGACTCTGCACCAGTTTATCGGCCCGAGAAGTTCAAAAGAGTGAGTCAACAACACTGACAGAATTCAACCACGTGCACGGATTTGCATTTATTTGTGCGGTTCACATTTGCACAGACTGGCCTGTGCAAAAAGGCATCCTGTGCAGCCCCGAGAGAATACTCATCACTGCCTGGTATGTGAACCTTTCTCAAACTGGGCAGGCGTTGCAAAATTAACCTAGTCTAGTGCCACAAAGTTATGTAAAGAAAAAAGGTCAATTAGAATTTGCATGGTATTAAACTCTGGAAAGAAATACCATTTAATTTAAAAAATAATAGGACTACATGTGGTATTGAAAATATTCATCTCATGAGTGGATTTTGAAACAATAGAAAGGTGCTCTAAGCGTGCATAAAATACTATTTGACCAAAAATAATGAACCGCCAACTATCAGACCATGAACATTCCTCTGTCATTAGGAAGGCAAAGCACTGTACAACAATTTTAGCTGAGTACTTGCCAGAAGGAGGCAACCCCCACCCCTCGGGGTTGGATACGATGTTCTGTCTGTCCATGGCTGAGCAGCAACCTATACCAATACCTAAATGTTGAAAGGTAGAGCTGCCCCACGAGGGCTTTTCAGTTGTCCGCCAGAGGCGGCAGACATCTTGCCGTCGAAACATGAGCCAACTGAGCCACTCCTGAGAAATGCACCGAATGTAAATAGCAGAAAAAATGCCCAAGTGTCTCAAGATAATTCATTGACACGGTCTGCAAATCTGAGTCCAAGAAACCCTAACAGGATTTAGACAGTGTTCAAGTCACACACGAGCAAACTCGCTCTGTGAGGCTGCAATAATCCTGGCAAAGGCCTGGTTAATATTCTTCGTAAGCCGGTTACCATAACATTTCATGCATCAGCTTGCGAGAAACAGCGAGGGAGACATTTAGGGCAAACCCTTGATTGAAACAGGTTGTCCGCAGTCGGACAACGTGGTTATTGTCATACAATATTGACTGTCAGTCCTGCTTGCTGCCGTAGTTTACTACCCGTTGCCCACTTTTTGCTAGTCGTAACCCTAAAACTATAATAATAATAAACGTAATTTGCTTTAATAGAACACTTCATACCGCACCTCTGCCGTTTCTAAGCGCTGCAAATATCACGTCTTATTTTTACCCAATTTAATGGAACTCGGTTTCTGACCTCGACCCAAGGCAGACAAGGTCTTACTGGAATTTTCCCTTCTGGCACGTTTTCAGACTGCTTATGAGTAACATTTCTGTGCTGTCAGTGCGCTGCCGTGTGAAATCTCACTGCCTTATGTGTGACACTCTGAGTGACACTATTTCAAGCAGGAGCAAGAAGTTAACTCTTACCCTGACTGCACACAAACCTAACGGGACCTGTGCGGAAGTGTTTCTGAGCGCTATCGTTCCTCTACGTGGGAGTTAATAGCTGCAATGAATACTATAAAATGGTGCTTTAGAAAAATGTATCTGTATTCATGTAAATGAGGAATGTGATTGCATGCTCATGGAGCTGTTCTTAATCGGCCATACGATGAGAGGTTAACAGCCACTCTGCCAATGGGAAAAGGGTAATTTTCAACTGTGGAATGTAAAGCACTAACAGGCACATGCATCAAGCGATTTTGGAATCGCAAACGGTGCGAATCGCAAAATTCGGCCGTTTGCGATTCCAAAATCACTGTTTGGGATGCATCATTTATTTCTCATGTATCGCAATTTAAGAATTCGCAATTTTTTGCGATTTCTCAAATTGCGATAGCATTTAAGGAATCGCAAATTTTGCGATTTCTTAAATGCTATGCATGATTAATTTCAATTTGCGAATTCGCAATTTTTGAAGGGAAAATTACCATGAAGTAAACCTTCATGGTAATTTGCGAAAAGTTTCAAAAATGCAAATAAATGCATTTTTGAAACTTACATGTTACACACATGCCAGTTTTGCATTCTCATTTCGCGATTCCTTAATTGCAAATTCGCAAAATGAGAATGCCTTCCCATTGATTCCTATGGGCCTCTATCAATCAATGTAAAGTGTTTCCTTATTTGAGATTCACAATTAAGGAATCGCAAACAAGGAAAATTAAGAAATCGCTAATACTTTTGCGATTTCTTGATGCATAGGAATTTGCGATTCCTAAATTGCGATTCCTTAATTTTCGCAATTTAGAAATCGCAAATTCCTACAATGATGCATGTGGCTGTAACAGTTTACATACATACATTTATGACTGGGTGTGTCAGTCACACAAGATAGGGCCACCTGACAGCTATCTAGTGTGAAGTCCCCTTTGGATGTCACCTCGTTTCTTTACATAGAAACATTGCATTATAAATAAGTATTTAGTTTGAATGATGTTTCCATGATCAGATGTATGAATTTAAAATATGCATATTGATGAATTTACTTAAATTTTAATAAAAAAACATTTGGACCTACAAACAAAAAGGTATTACACTGCTTCTATGAGTTTAGTTTTAGATTCAGATCTCTGGACCATTCAAGATCCACTTCTACCAGTGCTTGGCAGTTCGGGCCGGACTGGTCCCATAAGGAACAGGGTCAAGACTGATGATGGATTCAACCCAGATCTGTGACTGGGGATGAGTGTCTGAAAAGTTTCAGCGCTCCATCCATCATCTCCTTGTGTTAGGGTAGGGTGTGCCCAGACGTGGGTCCCTTGCTCACTTTGCCACTGGATTCAAGCTAGCCTGGCTGATGAGGGGTGTTACCCCATACCGGTTCCAGGATGCTTGTGTCCGGTCCAGGGAAGACCTGGCTTGGCAGTTCTGGCTGGACTGTTCCCATAAGGTACAGGGTCAAGACTGTTCCCATAAGGTACAGAGTCAAGACTGATTTGCATATGGCTGGTTCTGAACTGGGGTGACAAAGTGAGCTACAGAACGATGATGGATTCAACCCAGATAAGTGACTGGGGGTCAGTGTCTGAAAAGTTTCGGCGCTTTGTCCATTATCTCCTTGTGTTTGCTATCTTCTCAAAGTAGGTAGGGCAGTACACTCCTCATTTCAAGCAAAGATGAGAACACACAAATGGGAGAGTGGTTAAAATCTATCGATGCGCTCAATGGGAACCTCACCCTGGCGGATTCTGTCAAATCTTTAGGCATCACCCTAGACTCAAAAATTGACATGACCAAACACATTAAGATCTCGGCGAAGAGCGCCTTCCTTAACCTTAAGCTTTTGAACAAAATCAAACCTTTTATCCCGCCCAAAGACCTTAAACAAGCCACCCAGGCTTTGGTACTGTCTAGACTGGACTATGGGAACGCAGTCCTCTCTGTAATAGCGAAAACACATCTTGCCCCGCTTAAAGAAAACTCTCAACGCGGCTGCCAGAATGGTCACGGGAATAAAGAAATTTGATCACATCTCCCCTGCACTCAAGGACCTCAAGTGACCACCAATAGAATGGCGAGCGAACTTTAGAACAGCCTGCCTCACCCACAAAGCCCTTCACACAGGCAAACCTGAATATCTGGCGGCTAAACTCGAAAAAGCCGGCCAGAACAGAACTCTCAGAAGCTCTAACACTCTACTCCTCATCCTGCTAAAATCAAGAAAAATAAAAACTGCGGCCAGGTCCTTCGCTGGTAACACGCCCAAAATCTGGAACTCTATTCCCCCTCACATCAGAACTATTCCTTCTTTCGCTAAATTAAAAAATCAGCCCAAAACCCTCTTCCTCGATCAAGCCCTAGCGAACAGATAGAAACGGCTGGTGCCTGGAGATTGACTCCTCACCCCTCCTGGATGTGGTGTTTTCAAGTCCTCGCATCAGAACTCTGTATCATTGTCTTTTCGTCTGTCCTGCGCTATTGTATTATCTTCTGCTCTCATTTCTTGTGCTCTGTAACTGATGTGAAGCGCTCCGATACCCCCCGGTCTGGCTAGCGCTATATACAACTTCTTTAAAACAAACAAAAAAAAAATACACATACCTCTGTCTTGCATAGCAGAGTTCATAAACACAGATTTCTTTATATATCATTGGAGAAAGAAGCAAGGGTGAAAATGCCTTTCTCTGCTATGCTGATTTAGTTGGTACGCACAGCACACTGTTGTCTTCTTGGATTATGAAGAGCACAAATTCTTGTCCACCCCGAAATTATGGGCTGCTCTCGCAAATATATTGCCAAAGTTTTTCGCTGATTGTATGGGTGTTTCCATGGCAAGAATGGGATCCACCTGACCTGGGTTCCCCCATCAACATTTGCTTATTGTCTGCTGGAGACGCTCTAGAAAACCAGCAAGACTCTTGGCTCTGTGGGTGGGTTGTGGATTAATGTAATTTCTGGAAATTGCTGAGGCTGGCTGATTATGAGATACACAAGCTTGCTGCCATTGTGTTGCACTGCCTTGCCCCTTGTGAATTCCTAAACCTTTAGAACTCATGAGAAAAATGGACACAACTACTTGGGAGTGCAGGAAAAAATAATAAGCTACAACACTCACTCTTTAATCGAAATCCAAGATAATGATCCAAGTGCAGCAGAATAATCTTTTGGTATTGGACCAATCCTTCTTAAGAAACAAAGATGCAACTGTAGGCTGGCAAATTCTCAAAAACATTGCCCACATCATATCAATGAAGAACCAGTGTAACATACTGATAAATATTCAAAGACCACTCTCACCCAATACAAGATCCATCACATCATTAGGGGTGTACCACACTGTAGAAACTGGAAGAGCCCGCACATCTTTTTGCTCTCTGTCGACGATACTTACCTCAACAATAGAGCCTTTCCAAAATGATCTAAATTCATCTACAGTTATTATCTGTTATTCAGTACCCTGTTATTTCTTCTCTACCCAACAACAATAATAACATTTTTTTTACAAGTCCACCGTATGCCCTGTCCTCATACCTTCTTCTCTCCTTGTGTCCACTTTCTGTATATTAACCTGTAAATCAACTCAGTACTGTCACCAATGGAGAACCATTCTGCCTCAAATACCAACCTTACAATGCAGTCTGTTGCTGGCAGTTCTCTAGTGAATGCCATCCTAAACGCAAGGTTCACTTTAAAAAACATTTAACACAATAAATTGCATTATTTTACAAAAATGCCTTTCACCTGCTGGCAATTACTGAAGTATGGATCAATGAGTCATCAAACATGACATTGTTGATATACTTCCAGAAAATTACAATTCCCTTACCAAGAGCAGAGAGGCAGGTGGTAGAACTGCCATCATATATTCCAACTTCACTTTTGCCTTCCTCCTGTAGTTTTTTCTGACCCATTGTTGGTGGTTTTATGACTCTGGGCACTTCACCACTGCTGATCAGTGCTAAAGTGTATATGCTCTCCCTGTAAATTGTTGTTATGGATTAGTTATTCTATGATTAGCATATTTGATTTAGTAGTCAGACCCTAGTACAGTGCTCTGTGTGTGCCCAGGGCCTGTAAATTAAATGCTGCTAGTGGGCTGCAGCACTGATTGTGCCACCCAGAGAAGCAGCCTGTAAAATGTGACTCTGACCTGCCATTGCAGATCCTATGTGCAGTCTGGGACTGCCATATCGACTTGGCAAGTGCACACACTTGCAAGTCCCTAAACCTTCCCTTTTCTACTTATTAGTCATCCCTAAGGTAGGCCCAAGGTACCCCTGTGGGCAGAGTGCATTGTCTGTGAAAGGAAGGAAATGCCCTGATGTGTGTGGCATGTCCTGGTAGTGAAATACTGCCAATTTCGTTTTTCTCTATTCAAGGCTATCTGTACCCATAGGACAGAACGGGGAGTTTGTTTATAACATCTTATAAACATAACTGACCATAGGAACAAGATGGGAAAGTAAAATTTTGTATGCCTGAACTCAGAATGTTAAAGTGCATCTTTTAGTGAGGGCGATTTTTACTTCTGTGTTTGAAAATACCACTTTTAGAAAGCAGGTATTTTCTTGCCTAACCATCCAGTGTGCCTCTGCTAGTTTTGTATATTGCATGTCTGGCTTTTGGATGACAGGCCTGGAGAGGGGTAGGGGTTCCAATAGTCTGATGAATCAGGTCAGGGCTGAATAGGTCTGGTCTGCATTTGGGGTGCTTGGAGGAGTAACACCTACACCTGCATAGGGCTGTGCCTGGCTTCCACAATGACGGTTCCTCCCCCCTGTGGTGTGTCTGGAGCCAGGACTCACACTGACAATGGAGGTTGTTGTACACTTGCAAAGTGCCCCACAGAACTGGTTTTGGCTTGGTACAGACACTCTCTGCCTTCAGGGAACAAAGGACTTGTGGGAATAAAAAGAGGGGCCCAGCCCCCAGACTTTTAGATCACTTCTGGGAATCAAGAGAAACCTTTGCCAAGGAGAGGAGCCGGATAAGCTGAGGAAGAATACTGCCCCTGTGCTGTTTGCTGTCTGGGATTGGACTGCAGTGGCGGCTTGCTGCCAAGGAAAGGGGAAAGGACTTAGCTGTTTGCTTTGTCATCTTGAGGAAAATCTCCAAGGGCTTGAAACTGAGCTTGCCTCCTGTTCTGAAGTCTCAGGGACACAAAGACTTAACCACCAGCTCCCCTGAATTTCCTTGCTGGAAATTCCAACCTGCAAAGAGGTACCTGCTGCTGTTTAGGACCTCTGGAGACTGTCGCTGGAAGCTGGAAAATCGGCGCAACATCGAAGAAGGTGACGCATCCGTACCTGCTTCCGACGCATCACCGAAGAAACCATTGCAGCACCAGCGGCGGCTCAAGAAATCGCCGCACGACGCATTGGGTTTAACGATCTCCGAAGTCTGAAATCGCCGCACTGATTCCGACGGAAGTTTACTGTGCGGCTGCATGAAACCATGCATCGTACCGGATCGACGCATCGCATCGAGGCGTCAAGACTGTCACATTGTTGGGAGCAGCAGTAAGAAACAGATGCATCAACTCCCCACTAGTAAGGAACAGACGAATCACCTCCCCTGAGTTTAAGGAACAGACGCATCACCTTCTCTGCGGCCATTTTGTTTGTACTTTGTTAAGGTACTTTTGAGAAAAGTGTTGCATTTACAACTTGGATTACACTGAACTATTTCTACCATTTGAAAGCCTTATTTTTAATACTGTATTGTGGATTTTTGTCGTTTGGTCTTGTTTTGGTTTAGATAAAGATTACCTATTTTTCTAAACTGGTGTGGTGTCCATTTGTAGTGTTTTCACTGTATTACTGTATGTGTTCACAAATGCTTTACACACTGCCTCAGAGATAAGCCTGTCTGCTCGTGCCAAGCTACCAAGGTGGTGAGCAGGGATTATTTTAGGAGTGTATCCCCTTTACCCTGACTAGAAGCAAGGGCCCCTATTTGGACAAAGGTACTACCTCTGCCAACTAGAGACCCCCATTTCAAACAAACATCATTACAATTAATATTGTTTTTATTATGTTATCCTATTGTACTGTATTTTGTTCTATTAATTATTTATGCTATAGAGAAATTTATTTTAAAACTTTTTCAAAGAAGTTAAGGTAGTATGAAATTTGGTTCAGGCTGATGGCTTTAATGTGAAATGGGTCAGCAGTTTTTAAAATTATATTAACTACTGTTCATTGATAAATATATTGTGAGAAAGTGCCATCTTTCGTGCATGGGTATGCCCCCACCTTTTGCAGAATTGCTGATGGGCTTTTGACTGAGTGTGCCCTGGGCTCCTGCCAACCAGGTGCCCCGGGACTGTGTTCCTTCCCTAAAACTTTTTGAACCTAAAACCCAATTGGCATCTCTGGCCACCTGTCAGCCTCTAGTAAATTGTACTCTAGGTACCCAGGGCATGGCGACCAGAGAAGACCCCTAAGGGCTGCAGCACTTATTGTGCCACCCTTAGGGGCCCTGTACCCTGACACCTACACACTGCCTTTGCAGGCTGAGTGCCTAAGTACAGGACTAAACAGAGAGTCGACATGCCACACATCCCAGTGTGCCATGCCCACAAACTCACTGCCCTGGCATCCATCAGTCATTCTCTAGCTGGGTGCCCTATGCCAGTTGTGTGGGCACAGGTGCATGAGCCCTGTGCCCCTCGAGTACCCAGGGCCATTCCTGGGCACTGTAAGTGCAGTGCTGCCATTAAAAGTATATGGTGCTGGGAGGTCGTCATTACGAACTCCACAGCACCCTGATGGCTTCACTGAAGACTGAGAAGTTTGATATCAAACTTCTCAGCACGTTAAACCTGCACTGATGCCAGTGTGGGATTTAATGTAAAATGCACGACAGAGGGCAGCTTAGAGATCCCCCCAGAAACCTAACCAACTCCCAGTGTCCTGACTGTGTGGCTGCCAAGGCTGCCACCACCAGACATGTTTCTGGACCCCTGGATCGAGAGCCTGCCACTCTCAGGGGCCAGAAACAATGCACATCCTGGGAAGAGGTACCAGGCCTCCTCCCCCAGGATGGGCAGGGGAAGCTTCAAAGGCATACCGCCTTTGTGAGCTTCTCCAGGCCACTTGCTATACTCAGCAACTGGCCCCCACAGGTTCTGACCCCCACTCTGGTGGGAAGAACGTCATGATACCCTAAGTGAGGAAAGGGGGTGTGCCAGCCTATGCCAACCAAACCCCTCAGGTGGGAGAGGCGAGGTGAAGCACAACTCCAGGCTCCGGCCATCTTGAAGATGTGGAGCCCTGCCCAATCACAGCTAGGCTCCTGCCCCCCTCCCACAGGAGAGGAGCAGGCTAGGTGGTGTACCCACCCCAGTGCCCTTGCCCTACCTGTAAAGGCCCTAAATTTAGTATTTAGGGGCACCCTGAACCTTCCTTCCTCAGATCCCGATTGCAACAAGAAGAAGAACAAGAAACAAGAAGACATGCCGTGCAGCTGCTAACAAAAGGACGACACCCACTGACTTGGCCCCAGAACCTTAAAGGCATGTTGATCCTTGAACCTGCTCCTGCCAAACTCCGGCGTCTCCTGCGGACAGCAACCTCAACAACCCCGGAGGAACTGCCTGCCTTGAGCCTTCCAAAAGACTGGGACTCCCACAAGCAGTGGTTCTACTCAAACAGCAATACCCCTGGTCCCAGCCAGGAACTGCAAATCCAGCCCACTCTGGCACAGGTCAGGCTCGGCGAGTGCAGAGTGACCCAAGACCACGAGGACGTCCCCCCAGCTACTGGGACCCAAAGTCCAGTGCCCAAAGACCCGCCTCGACGAACCAGACGATGCCTGCTGCCTCAGAAACAGGGACCCCCCAACCGTGACCAGCTGAGGGTAAGATTTCCCGACGCCAAAAGACACCCCTGCACCCGGCACCCCACGGCCCCCTGTGCCTTCCTTTGGGGTACCTACCTCTTCTCCAAGATTCCAACTTACCTCTTGAAGTGGTGGTCGCACCTGAAGAATCTCCGTCCCTGAGTCTGCAGCCTTTGTCCATTTTTTAACTTTCCCATTGGATAACATTGAGCGCCCGACAACTAAAAAGCACCCTGCACCCAGCCGCCCGAGTGCCGCTGGACGTGCAACTACTACTCTATTCTACTTCCCCACTTGCCCTGAGTAAGTGACCAGGAGCTCAGCTCCCATAGCCGCGTGGCCTGCTTGCTTGCAGCCACCAACCAAAGGCCCCCTACCCTCCATTGCATTGCATTGGGCCTACTCTCTCTGTACCTGGCTGCCCCTGTGCCGCTGAGGGTGTAACAACTGTACCTTTCTGACCCTGGGAGACCTCTGAGTCTATGCCCAGAACCATAACTCTGCCAGTCGAGTACTTACCTAAAAGCCGATAACTCACTTTCCTTCCATAGGTTAACATAGACTGGTTTTCTCTTGAAATATCTTCTAAGTGTTGATTTCTGAAACTCTAAAATATTCATCCAAAATCAGCCGAATAACAAATTCCAAATGACTCACCTGTGATCAGGGGAGAAACCAGTACTGTACCTTGTAGCCCAGTAATGAACTGCAAAAGTAATCCTAACTGTACTTACCAGTTACCTACATTTTCTTCCATAGGAAACAATTGACTGATTTTCAGTGAAATTACTTCTAAGGGTCGATTTTTGCAAACTACAAATATTTTTTAAAAATCTTACCAAGTACCAAAACGTAATTGCTTACCAGTCTTAGGTAGAGGTCCCAGTGCTGAACCTAGGAGTCCAGCACTGGATTACAAAAGTAACGAGAACCTACTTTACCTGTGACTTGAATTTCCTTCCATAGGATTAACATTGCTTGTTTTTCACTGAAAAGTTTTTAAGTGTCAACTTTGAAAATACATTTATATTCTTTAAAAATCACAACTGTAACCAGAACGCTTTTCCCTAACTGTTTACAGCTTAGGTCCCGGGACTGAATCCAGGACCCAGTCCTCTGGTTAGAAAAGTAATCCTTAAAGAAATCAACTTCATTTATGTAGAAAAAATGATTGAGCTCAATGCTAAATTGTGTTTAGAATTGTGTTGCCTCTAGCAACTGCATACACAAGGGGAGTCTAGAGGGAAAGACAGAACTAGGACGCCCTCCACTCAGTAAGTCATCAAACAAAACAAGTCCTAGTTCTCACGGCAATACTACTTAATGATATGTAGACGTCAATGGTTGCTCATAAATCAAACCAGGGAGTTCCTTAATCTAGGATTACTCGCGACATCTCTTATCTATTGCTTAGATAAAAAAGCAACCTCGCTCTGATCTGGACAATACGACACAACACAGACCTCACAAAACACTTTGAACGGACAAAAAAATGTGTGAAGAGCAAGATGGCACCTCACGGGCGCACCACCAATGGGACCCCTGGCTGGTACTCACCAGGATGGCCCTGTTATCATCATTGGTGCCATCAAGCTTTAACGGAAATGTATCTCAAACCCAAAATAACAGTGCGTGATGCAGTGGACACAACTTATATGTAACAATGACTAACAAACATTGAACATTTAAACATATAAGATACTGTGCAACAAGGGCGTTAAACTTTACTTATGTTCCCTTCGTTGTTGCAAACAGTAAACACTTAGATATAAAAAAAGGGGGAATGCAAAGACTACCTATCGCTTCACATCCCACTTACAGCCGACATGTTTCATTGCCGTGGTATAAATCAGGCAATTTCCTCAGGGCCACTCACTTTGAATGCCACTGCTGGAGGCACTGTGCTGCCAACACCTTCATGTGGTTTCATCCCTCATACCAGCCGAGAGGAAAACCAAGTAAAAGAGGAAACGCCCCCAACGGTGAGCGAAGTCCTATCTCCCTTCAATATGGTCACAGTGGAGAACCCTCGTTCGGCGTCTTCTTCGAGGAATGAGAAGACGCCGAACGAGGGTTCTCCACTGTGACCATATTGAAGGGAGATAAAACTTCGCTCACCGTTGGGGGCGTTTCCTCTTTTACTTGGTTTTCCTCTCGGCTGGTATGAGGGATGAAACCACATGAAGGTGTTGGCAGCACAGTGCCTCCAGCAGTGGCATTCAAAGTGAGTGGCCCTGAGGAAATTGCCTGATTTATACCACGGCAATGAAACATGTCGGCTGTAAGTGGGATGTGAAGCGATAGGCAGTCTTTGCATTCCCCCTTTTTTTATATCTAAGTGTTTACTGTTTGCAATAACGAAGGGAACATAAGTAAAGTTTAACGCCCTTGTTGCACATTATCTTATATGTTTAAATGTTCAATGTTTGTTAGTCATTGTTACATATAAGTTGTGTTCACTGCATCACGCACTGTTATTTTGGGTTTGAGACACGTTTCTGTTAAAGCTTGATGGCACCAATGATGATAACAGGGCCATCCTGGTGAGTACCAGCCAGGGGTCCCATTGGTGGTGCGCCCGTGAGGTGCCATCTTGCTCTTCACACATTTTTTTGTCCGTTCAAAGTGTTTTGTGAGGTCTGTGTTGTGTCGTATTGTCCAGATCAGAGCGAGGTTGCTTTTTTATCTAAGCAATAGATAAGAGATGTCGCGAGTAATCCTAGATTAAGGAACTCCCTGGTTTGATTTATGAGCAACCATTGACATCTACAAATCATTAAGTAGTATTGCCGTGAGAACTAGGACTTGTTTTGTTTGTTGCCTCTAGCAACCACGGTAGCTATTGTACTTACAAAGTCTATTGCCTTTCTGCAAAGTAATTACCTAAAGTCACTCATATTAAGAAAAGTATATTTTGATACCTGTTGGTTCTGAAATAAAACAACTATATCTTTTGATATAAAAACCATTGGCCAAGAGTTCAGTGTGTGAAACCTTTTGCTGACTGAGTGGGTACAACAAATACTTTACACTGTCCTCTGATACTGCCTTACTGCTCGACTAAGCTACCACTTTACAGAGTAAGGTTATATCTAACTTTAACCTCTGTCATACCTCTGGGGACTGGGGACTCTATACACACTGTACCTTACTTTGGTCCAGTATATATATAGAGCCACTTTCTTACATATGTTAATTATTGAATATTTGAATTGTAATTTATTAGTTGACATGTTTGTTATGCTAGTCTTTAATTTGTATGTTTTTATGTTTAATACATTTTAAATTATAAAACTTTTTGCTCATATTGTTTTATTTATTTTAAATGTTGGGATTTAGACTTGATTGAGGGCTGGGTGAATAGAAATATAATTAAAATAAAGTATAATTTATATTAAATGATTAATACATAAATTGTTTAACTATTAACTTACTTTAATTTAACATACATTTAAACCTATAGGATTATGGATACATGTTTAATTTAAAACATTGATTTCTGATTATGGGATGTGGGGTCTATGTGGAGACTGGGTAGGTAGTGTTTTGCAATTATAATTCAGTATAAAGGAAAGTTTGTACATTTTATGAATTGTAAAATACTTATTTTGCTCGTGAAAATAATATTTTTTTATTAAAACAGATTTAACTGTTTTTCCTTTAGGTTTGTGTGTTTTATATAGGGGCATGAGGGATACTGATGATTTAGATTTTTTTAACGGTAAAAGAAAGTGGATTTTTTTTATATATTTGCCAATTTATCTAATTTATTTTAATATTGTTCTCAAATTATAAAATATTTAATAGAAATATACTTTAAAAATAGTTTTTGTTTAAATTTCAGAGATACATTTTAACAGGCACTTTTATTATTTGGGTGAAATGAATCTGACTCACCAATGAATGCATTTTTCCCACTGTTTGTTAGACTAGAGTTAGAGTACTAAATCTGATCCCCCGATACATGCACATTCCCCAGTATTTGACTGGAGTTACCATAGTAACTCTGACCCCTCCCTTCCACCCCACTGTAGTACGTGACGTCATAAGCAGTGCATTGTGGGGACATAATTTGTAGTTAGCTCAGGTAACTATACTGCTGAATATCTATGGTTTTGCACATGCAAAATCTGAGCCTAACTATAACATCCCTTTAACTTGTGTTTTTCCAGTGAATTTCAATGTTTATTAAAATTCAATTTCCTAACTATAACGGCCCTCTAATCTTTAGTTTGTTCAGTGAATTTCGATGTTTTTTGAAATTCTACTTCCTAACTATAACGTGCCAGGAACCTTTGTGTTTGTTAAGAGAATTTCTAATGTTTTTCAATTGTATTTCCTAAGTGTAACCTGTAACCTTTGAAAGTGAGTGCGTGAGTGATTCCATAAGTGTCTCAGTGGATGTGTGGGTGTATGTCCCCTTGCCTGCTGATGGCCCCTGGTGGCCAAGGACCCCTATTGTTGCTACCAGTATGTCTCCCACAGCCGGATTGCTAAGCCCTCAATATAGGCCCCCCACTTTCTCAACCACTCTGCAAATGCACCTCGTGGCGTGCTACTGGTTGGGGGATGAAGTCCTCTTGGCTGCTGATGGTCCTTGGGGGCCAAGAACAGCTGCTGATGCTACCAGTAAGTCCCCCACAGCGGGATAGCTGAGACCTCGTTGGAGGCCCGCCTCTTTTCTCAATCATTCTGCAAACACGCCTCCCGGGGCACTACTGGTTAGGGGATTAAGTCTCCTTGGCTGCTGAGGATCGTTGTGGGCCTCCCTCTGCTCGTTTCTGATCCCTATTTTGCCTCTTTCTTCTCATTTCTGATCTTTATTTTGCCTCTCACTTGTCGTTTCTGACCTTCATTCTGCCTATTTGCACTCGTCTCTCACCTTTATCTTGTCTCTTTCTGCTAATTTCTGACCTTTATTTTGCCTCTTTCTGCTCATTTCTGACCTTAACTCTTCCTCTTTATTCTCCTTTCACTCCTTTATTTCACCTCTCTCTGCTCATTGCTCACCTGTATTCTGTCTCTTTCTGCTCGTTTCTGACCTTTATTTTGCCCCTTTCTGCTAGGTTCTGATCTTTAATTTTCCTCTACTCATTGCTGACCTTTATTCTGCCTCTTTTTGCTTGTTTCTCATCTTTATTCTCCCTCTTTCTGCTTGTTGCTGACCTTTATTCTCCCTCTTTCTCTGCATTTCTCACCTATATTTTGCATCTTTCTGCTTGCTGCTAACTTTTATTCTGCCCCTTTCTGCTCACTGGGGACCTTTATTTTGCCTCGCTCTCCTCTTTTCCACTAGGCCTGCGGGGGAGCCTCAAGGACCCTGTGGTCCCTGCCGGCTTCCCGCCTCCATTGCTAAAGAGCAGCTCACTCCATGCAGGAGCAATCGTTTTGTTTGTTTCCCTGCCCAGTTGAAAGCAGGCAAAGAAACAAATGAAAGCTCTGCTTCCAGAAAGCTAGAGCATTTATAAGCTCTCGCTTGCTGGAAGTAGAATATTTGCTGTGACTTGGCGGGAGTTGTCAAAGCTCCTGCCAAGTCAAATCAAACAGCCTCAATGTCCAAAGGGTGGCCACCCTGGGACAAAGCAGGATCTGGCCTCATAATGCTTGCTTTCGGTCTAGGGAAGGCCTGGCTTGGGAGTTCGGGCTGGACTGTTCCCATTAGAAACAGGATCAAAACTGATTTGCATATGGCTTGGTCTGAACTGGGGTGGCGAAGTAAGCTGAAGAACAATGATGTATTCGCCCCAGATCCATGACTGGGGTAGAGTATCTTGTGTTTGTTTTGTTTGCCCTAAGTTGGCAGGGTATGCCCAGACGTGGGTCCCTTGCTCACTTTGCCACTGGATTTAAGCTAGCCTATCTTATGAGGGGTGTTACTCCCAAACCGGTACCAGGATGCTTGTTTCCGGTTCAGGGAGGACCCGGCCTGGCATTTCGGGATGGACTGTGCCCATGACGAACAAGGTCAAGACTGATTTAAATATGACTGGGTCTGAACTGGAGTGGCGAAATGAGCAGAAGAACAATGATGGATTTAACCCTGATCTAATAGTGACTGGGGGTGAGTGAAAAGTTTGAGCGCTCTGTCCATCATCTTATTGTGTTTGAGTTATATATATGTATATATATCTATCTATCTATATATATCTATCTATATATATACATATATATATATATATATATATATATATATATATATATATATATATATATATATATATAACCTACTGGCGGTCGCCAGTAGGTAGTTATAGTTAGGACCTACTTTCCATAGGAAATCCACAATATTCTATTTGGAATAACTTTGGCACCGGTGTTTCTCCAAGAAAATGGCCTGCTTGGTTCCGCTCCTTCCCTGAAAGTTTGGGGGTGATTCTTCAAGTGGGGGCTGAGAAAAAAGGGGGTCCCAAAATGTGTTTTCCCCATGCAATTTTCCATAGGGACCTTCAGCCCGGGCTACAGCCTGAACGGCTGAACGGAATTACATGAAATGAGAGGTAGAGTTCTGTTCGCAGATTGTGCTTTTTGTTAAATGATGTAAATCCGTTCAGTAGTTTCTGAGAAAATTGTAAGTAAAATCATAGCGA
Source organism: Lissotriton vulgaris (assembly GCF_964263255.1). Taxonomy (NCBI): domain Eukaryota; kingdom Metazoa; phylum Chordata; class Amphibia; order Caudata; family Salamandridae; genus Lissotriton; species Lissotriton vulgaris. The sequence continues at coordinate 380,238 of NW_028253192.1, forward strand.
TATCTAAAGACGGAGTTCAGCACACGTACATAAATCTGTTCAATTACTAGGTCGAGCTGCCTGCTGATTGGCTGTGAACTGTCTGTCAAGACTCGAAACCAGGAAATGTTGGTGGCCATCTTGTGCCTCACTAGAACCGAGTCACAAGAAAACAGTAAAGAAAAGTTGAGAAATAAGGGAAGGGGGTAGGCTAGAAACATTCTGACCCTCTAGGCTTGCTCAGGAGGTCGTACATGGATGTTTAGGCTCTATTTTTTATTTTGATTTTTTTAAAGAAAAATCGAGGTGTACGCGTATGGAAATACGTACAATTACGAGCAAGAGCTGCATGCTGATTGGTTGTCAATACTCCAAAAAAGGAAATCTTGGCAGCCATCTTGTTTGTTGCGAGAGCCGAGTCACAAGAAAACAGTAAAACAAAATTGAGAAATAAGGAAAGGGGGCAGGGTAGAAACATTATGACCCTATAGTCTTGGTCAGGGGGGTGGTACATGGATCTTTAGGCTCAATTTTTATTTAAAAAAAAAAATAAAAAATGGCGGGGTACTTGTGCGGTACTTGTACGCGGTGGAAAAGGTGAAAAAAAACTAGAAGTCCATTTTGTTTATTAGGTATTAGGGGGTGGCAAATAACGGGGGCAATTTTTAGAGCTATATTTCTATGACAGTATGTAAAACTTTCCTTTTTTTTCTGCATCAGTTGTACTCTCTACGCATGCGCAGCCTTGTTTGCAATTGCACTTTTTTTTCTTTTTCTTCAAGTTCGCCAAGCAAACCTCTCCTGATTTTAGGTATTAAATTTGCCGCTTTCTTTTCCCGGGTCATGTGTGTCATCCGGTGCTATACTTTTGTAATATATTAATAAACATATTGTATGTATATTTATTTGAAATGTAGTGTCGAGGTGCCAAACGTTGATTACATACTCAGTCCAACCGCCATTTTAGTAGTTTTCCTCAGTTATTTTTATTATACCTGTTACTTTCATTTTACCCTGCGCATATTTTCTCTGTGATTGATGAGATTTCGTGCCACAGATACCACGGTGTTTGTCCTTGGCCTCCAATCTAAATAAACTTGGTCACACGTATACCTAGAAACTAATTTGAAGGACGTAAGGCACAGGCATTACAACACGTGTTGATCAACAAAAAAACATTATTAAGATTATGCATTTATCATGTGTGGTAAATGCATACTAGTTGTAAAAGCATGTGTGGAAAAGCGATATGCGTGCTAATGGTTTTGTGGTGACGATCACGCGTGCTTATGAACCGGGTCTGGGCATGGTAGAGTCTAGGGTACCAGGCGGAGGGGCACGCAGCTGCACTCATACAATATAGAAGTAATATAGGATTTTTAAAACTTAAAAAAAATGATTCCATCATTATCCTAGATTAAGTCTTCTGTTAGTATGTTCATTAAATACATTAATATATGTTTTTAAACAATTAAAAACATTTGGGTCTTTTTTGTACGGGGCGCCGTACATGACGTCACACGGAAGCTTTGATGCGATGCATAACCTCGAAGCATATTCGTAGCGTATGCTGAGAATGATTAGCAGTATAAACTATGGTGCAATCACTCTCTCACTGTCAAATCAGAGCACAGGGCACGCTATGAGAATGGTTAGAAGTGGTCACTCATTGGAGATCCAATTCAGGTGTGTGGCTTATCCACAGTATCATAACGTTATTTTTTAACCTGGTTAGGTTTGAGGTTTGCAAGAAATACTATACTATAGGCAGATATGGATGTTTAGGGAGTGGTTATCTGCATGAAGCTTGGTTATTACTATTAACATATAGGTGTCTGAGGGAGGGAAAAGAAGTCTATGTGAATGGCGAGGATTGCACAATAGTACCAGATCACTCCTTAATTTGTAGACACATACAATTGCATGGCTCTTGTATACAAGATGCGCCTAATTTGGACTGAGTTTTGAAAGGTAGTCCGACACCTGCTATCATAGCAACGTTCACTTTATTGGAAACGGGAGTTATTGATTTGATGTAATGGAGATTTTTGTGCAATGTTAGCAGGCATCGCTTACATGATTACGGTAACTGAGCGTGTGGTTTGGTTAAAAAAAAGTTGTGTTAACTCCTCTGCATGGGAAGCTGGATGTTTCCATCTGGCTGTCGATTTCGACCTTGAAAGCAGAGTAAACCAAATGAGTCGTATAAGAGTGCTATTGTCTCAAAAAAAGGTTGCTCTTATATCTGGTACAGAAACATTTGTCCTTTATGTAGCAACCACCTGCACAGAAGTGCATGATTTATTAAATACAGACGTGCTCTTGAATTTTGGGGAGTTAATTTAGAGTATCTTTAATGTGTCCTTGACTATGGGGTTACCTTACTTTTTTAAAGTTAGAAGCAGTGACCTTGTGACTTCTGTAGAAAGTATATTTGGTGTCTTTTTGGGATTTTTTCATTCGATTTTTTCCAGCATCTTTGGTGGTTTGCGTTTAATACTCGCATTAGTTGCCGGTGTGCTTTTATTAATTTGTTTACATAAATATGGATGCACATCCTGCAGCAGACGATAATATGTCCCGGCTGTTGCTGCTCCGCAACCGAATGCTTAGTTACTATGGATCGCTACCTTTGGCTACATTGAGTGCAGCTTATGGATTATTGTTTCGATTTCCCTTTTTCACATGCGTTCAACCTGTGTTCCATTGCCTGAGCTGTGATTTCGACTGGGCCCTGGATTTGTGTCTCTGCAGTACGGTGTCTCCCAACGCGGATTATGACCAGCTGATGAGCCCCTTACTGGTTCATGACGTGCTCTGTTCTGGTGGCAGGATTATGGCCTTTGCAGCGACACATGGAATAATGGGACGTTGGAATGTTTTTGCTGTGGCACTTGAGTTCTTGGCACGCAGTTACATTGAAGATGACCCGAGTTTTCCTCCGATGGTGATAGAGGCTCCGGTTGTTGAGGAACATGTATGTTCATTTCCCACTATTGAATTGGATGGCTGAAATGTTTTCAGATGAGAACAATGACTTCATCTTGGAGGCTGTTGCTACATACTGTGCTTACACGCTGTTGGATTAAGACTCTTTGATTTTTCTACGTATTATTTATTATTTAGGTACTGTTTTCTATCAAAGAGCAAATAACTTTTTTTGGGAAATGTGAACTTGACTCTGCTTTTTAGGCTTGGACTCTGCGTTCCTAATTCGCCCACATTTATATCGGTGCACAGTCAAAATATCGAGTCAATGATGTCGACATGCAGTTATATCGACACCTAAATATCGCAGGTAAGACATTTCGATTATATTAATATCGATGTATTAAATATCGTTTTTTGATTAGTGTATGTAATATCGATGTAGGTAATGTTGATGTACAAAATATCGAAAAGTAAAAATATTGCAGTTTTAAGTATTGTACATTATAATTGTTTATATTTTATGTATGTTTATTTTCTAAGAAATATTTAAGAAATTTTAAAATTTAGAAATATTTTAGGAGCGGGATGTAGGATTTATAGGGGATAAGGGTGGGGAGTGTTTTAAAAATTATATATATATATATATATATATATTAGATGTATTAAAATAGGAAATTAAAATTTATAATGTAGAAATTAATTTTAAAATTTTAGGAGCGGGATGTTGGGTTTATAGGGGATAAGGGTGGGAAGTGTTTTAAAAATATACAATTTAAAAAATAAAATGTGAATTACGAAAATAAAATTTAGAATGTTGAAATACATTTTTTACTATGAGGAGCGGGATGTTGGGTTTATAGGGGATAAGGGTGGGGAGTGTTTTAAAAATATACAATTATATTAAAAAAAATTGAATTCCGAAATTAAAATTTAGAATGTAGAAATAAATGTAAAAATTTTAGGAGCGGGATGTTGGGTTTATTGGGGATAAGGGTGGGGTTTGTTTTAAAAATATATATTTTAAAAAAAATTGAATTACGAAATTAAAATTTAGAATGTAGAAATACATTTAAAAAATTTTAGAAGCGGGATGTTGGGTTTATAGGGGATAAGGGTGGGAAGTGTTTTAAAAATATACAATTTAAAAAATAAAATGTGAATTACGAAAATAAAATTTAGAATGTAGAAATACATTTTATAATTTTAGGAGCGGGATCTTGGTTTTATAGGGGGTAAGGGCGGGGACTGTTTTAAAAATATATGATTATAAAAAAAAAATTCTCAATTAAAATTTAGAAATTAGAAATAAACTTAAAAATTTTAGGAGCGGGATGTTGGGTTTATAGGGGATAAGGGTGGGGAGTCTTTTAAAAAAATATAATAAAAAAAAAATTGGAATTACAAAATTTAGATTTAGAATTTTGAAATACATTTTAAAAATGTTGGACCTGGATGTTGGGTTTATAGGGTTTAAGGGTGGGGATAGTTTTAAAATTTTAAAACTTATTTTAATAATTTTTGAAAATAGGAAATTGAAATTTTAAATTTATAAATGAATTTCAAATTTTAGGATTGGGATGTTGGATTTATAGGGGATAAGGGTGGTGTAATGTTTTAAATATATATTTAATTTTTTCATAATTTTAATTGAAATATGATTTTTATAATTACGAAGTAGAAAGTATTAGTAATTTTTAGGAGTGGGATCTTAGTTTATAGGGGATGAAGGTGGGGATAGTTTCAAATATTGGGAGTTGATAGATTTTGAAATATATATTATTTAAAAAATATTAGAATAATTTCAAAGTGGGGTGTTTAGTTAATTGTGGGTGTTTGCATTTTTAGAAAAGAATAATGTAAATTAATTTTAATATTTGATTTTGAAATAAAATTTTAACAATTGAAAAATGTATTATAATTTTTAATTTAATTGTGAATAGTATGTTAATGTATATTTGATTTGGAATAGTAAATTAATTAGGTTCAGTGTCCACCACATACCTCAATTAAATGTAGACTGAAGTGGGAATAGAAAATTAATTAGGTTCAGTGTCCAGCACCTACCACAATAAAATGTAGACTGGAGTGGGAATAGTAAATTAATTAGGTTTATTATCCAGCACCTACCCCAATTAAATGTAGACTGGAGTGGGAATAGTAAATTAATTAGGTTTATTATCCAGCACCAACCCCAATTAAATGTAGACTGGAGTGGGAATAGTAAATAAATTAGTTTTATTATCCAGCACCTACCCCAATTAAATGTAGAATGGAGAGGGAATAGTAAATTAATTAGGTTCAGTCTCCAGCACCTACCCCAATTAAATGTAGACTGGAGTTGGAATAGTAAATTAATTAGATTTAGTGTCCAGCACCTACCGCAATAAAATGTAGACTGGAGTGGGAATAGTAAATTAATTAGGTTTAATATCCAGCATCTACCCCAATTATATGTAGACTGGAGTGAGAATAGTAAATAAATTAGTTTTATTATCCAGCACCTACCCCAGTTAAATGTAGACTGGAGTGGGAATAGTAAATGAAATAGTCTTATTATCCAGCACCTACCCTAATTAAATGTAGACTGGAGTGGGAATAGTAAATTAAATAGGTTTAATATCCAGCACCTACCCTAATTAAATGTAGACTGGAATGGGAATAGTAAATTAAATAGGTTTATTATCCAGCACCTACTCCAATTAAATGTAGATTGGAGTGGGTATAGTAAATTAATTAGGTTCAGTGTCCAGCACCTACCCCAATTAAATGTAGACTGGGGTGGGAATAGTAAATTAACTCGGTTTATTATCCAGCACCTACCTCAACTAAATGTAGACTGGAATGGGAATAGTAAATTAATTAGGTTCAGTGTCCAGCACCTACCCCAATTAAATGTAGATTGGAGTGTGAATAGTAAATTAAATCGGTTTATTATCCAGCACCTAACCTAATTAAATGTAGATTTGAGTGGGAATGGTAAATTAATTAGGTTTATTATCCACCACCTACCCTAATTAAATGTAGACTGGAGTGGGAATAGTAAATTAATTGGGTTCAGTCTCCAGAACCTACCCCAATTAAATGTAGACTGGAGTGGGAATAGTAAATTAATTAGGTTTATTATCCAGAACCTACCCCAATTAAATGTAGACTGGAGTGGGAATAGTACATTAAATGGGTTTATTATCCAGCCTCTCCCCCCAATTAAATGCAGACTGGAGTGGGAATAGTAAATTAATTAGGCTCAGTGTCCAGCACCTACCCCAATTAAATATAGACTGGAGTGGGAATAGTAAATTAAATAGGTTTATTATCCAGCACCTACTCCAATTAAATGTATATTGGAGTAGGAATAGTAAATTAGTTATGTTCAGTGTCCAGCACCTACCCCAATTAAATGTAGATTGGAGTGGGAATAGTAAATTAAATCGGTTTATTATCCAGCACCTACCCCAATTAAATGTAGACTGGAGTGGGAATTATAAATTAATTAGGTTCAGTGTCCAGCATCTACCTCAATTAAATGTAGACTGGAGTGGGAATAGTACATTAAATAGTTTTATTATCCAGCACCTACCCCAATTAAATGTGCACTGGTGTGGGAATAGTAAATTATTTAGGTTCAGTGTCCAGTACCTACCCCAATTACATGTAGACTGGAGTGGGAATGGTAAATAAAATAGGTTTATTATCCTGCACCTACCCTAATTAAATGTAGATTGGAGTGGGAATAGTACATTAATTAGGTTTATTATCCAGCACCTACCCCAATTAAATGTAGACTGGAGTGGGAATAGTAAATTAATTAGGTTCAGTCTCCAGCACCTACCACAATAAAATGTAGACTGGAGTGGGAATAGTAAATTAATTAGGTTTATTATCCAGCACCTACCCCAATTAAATGTAGACTGGAGTGGGAATAGTAAATTAATTAGGTTTATTATCCAGCACCAACCCCAATTAAATGTAGACTGGAGTGGGAATAGTAAATAAATTAGTTTTATTATCCAGCACCTACCCCAATTAAATGTAGAATGGAGAGGGAATAGTAAATTAATTAGGTTCAGTCTCCAGCACCTACCCCAATTAAATGTAGACGGGAGTGGGAATAGTAAATTAATTAGATTTAGTGTCCAGCACCTACCGCAATAAAATGTAGACTGGAGTGGGAATAGTAAATTAATTAGGTTTAATATCCAGCACCTACCCCAATTATATGTAGACTGGAGTGAGAATAGTAAATAAATTAGTTTTATTATCCAGCACCTACCCCAGTTAAATGTAGACTGGAGTGGGAATAGTAAACGAAATAGTCTTATTATCCAGCACCTACCCTAATTAAATGTAGACTGGAGTGGGAATAGTAAATTAAATAGGTTTAATATCCAGCACCTACCCTAATTAAATGTAGACTGGAGTGGGAATAGTAAATTAAATAGGTTTATTATCCAGCACCTACTCCAATTAAATGTAGATTGGAGTGGGTATAGTAAATTAATTAGGTTCAGTGTCCAGCACCTACCCCGATTAAATGTAGACTGGGGTGGGAATAGTAAATTAACTCGGTTTATTATCCAGCACTTACCTCAACTAAATGTAGACTGGAATGGGAATAGTAAATTAATTAGGTTCAGTGTCCAGCACCTACCCCAATTAAATGTAGATTGGAGTGTGAATAGTAAATTAAATCGGTTTATTATCCAGCACCTAACCTAATTAAATGTAGATTTGAGTGGGAATGGTAAATTAATTAAGTTTATTATCCAGCACCTACCCTAATTAAATGTAGACTGGAGTGGGAATAGTAAATTAATTGGGTTCAGTCTCCAGAACCTACCCCAATTAAATGTAGACTGGAGTGGGAATAGTAAATTAATTAGGTTTATTATCCAGAACCTACCCCAATTAAATGTAGACTGGAGTGGGAATAGTACATTAAATGGGTTTATTATCCAGCCTCCCCCCCCCAATTAAATGCAGACTGGAGTGGGAATAGTAAATTAATTAGGCTCAGTGTCCAGCACCTACCCCAATTAAATATAGACTGGAGTGGGAATAGTAAATTAAATAGGTTTATTATCCAGCACCTACTCCAATTAAATGTATATTGGAGTAGGAATAGTAAATTCGTTATGTTCAGTGTCCAGCACCTACCCCAATTAAATGTAGATTGGAGTGGGAATAGTAAATTAAATCGGTTTATTATCCAGCACCTACCCCAATTAAATGTAGACTGGAGTGGGAATAGTAAATTAATTAGGTTCAGTGTCCAGCATCTACCTCAATTAAATGTAGACTGGAGTGGGAATAGTACATTAAATAGTTTTATTATCCAGCACCTACCCCAATTAAATGTGCACTGGTGTGGGAATAGTAAATTATTTAGGTTCAGTGTCCAGTACCTACCCCAATTACATGTAGACTGGAGTGGGAATGGTAAATAAAATAGGTTTATTATCCTGCACCTACCCTAATTAAATGTAGATTGGAGTGGGAATAGTACATTAATTAGGTTTATTATCCAGCACCTACCCCAATTAAATGTAGACTGGAGTGGGAATAGTAAATTAATTAGGTTCAGTCTCCAGCACCTACCCCAATTACATGTAGACTGGAGTGGGAATAGTAAATTAATTAGGTTTATTATCCAGCACCTACCCTAATTAAATGTAGATTGGAGTGGGAATAGTAAATTAATTAGGTTTATTATCCAGCACCTACCCCAATTAAATGTATATTGGAGTGGGAATAGTAAATTAATTAGGTTCAGTGTACAGCACATACGCGATTAAATGTAGACTGGAGTGGGCATATTAAATTAATTAGTTTAATTATCCAGCACCTATCCCAATTCAATGTACACTGGAGTGGGAATAGTAAATTAATTAGGTTCAGTGTCCAGTACCTACCCCAATTACATGTAGACTGGAGTGGGAATATTAAATAAAATAGGTTTATTATCCAGCACCTACCCTAATTAAATGTAGATTGGAGTGGGAATAGTACATTAATTAGGTTTATTATCCAGCACCTACCCCAATGAAATGTAGACTGGAGTGGGAATAGTAAATTAATTAGGTTTATCATCCAGCACCTACCCCAATTAAATGTATATTGGAGTGGGAATAGTAAATTAATTAGGTTCAGTGTCCAGCACCTACCCCAATTAAATGTACACTGTAGTGGGCATAGTAAATTAATTAGTTTTATTTTCCAGCACCTACTCTAATTCAATGTACACTGGAGTGAGAATAGTAAATTAATTAGGTTCAGTGTCCAGCACCTACCCCAATTACATGTATACTGGAGTGGGAATATTAAATAAAATGGGTTTATTATCCAGCACCTACCCTAATTAAATGTAGATTGGAGTGAGAATAGTAAATTAATTAGGTTTATTATCCAGCACCTACCCCAATTAAATGTAGACTGGAGTGGGAATAGTAAATTAATTAGGTTCAGTCTCCAACACCTACCCCAATTACATGTAGACTGGAGTGGGAATAGTAAGTAAAATAGGTTTAATATCCAGCACCTACCCTAATTAAATGTAGATTGGAGTGGGAATAGTAAATTAATTAGGATTATTATCCAGCACCTACCCCAATTAAATGTAGACTGGAGTGGGAATAGTAAATTAATTAGGTTCAGTGTCCAGCACCTACCCCAAATGTAGACTGGAGTGGGAATAGTAAATTAATTAGTTTTATTATCCAGCACCTACCCCAATTAAATGTACACTGGAGTGGGAATAGTAAATTAATTAGGTTCAGTGTCCAGCACCTACCCCAAGTACATGTAGACTGGAGTGGGAATAGTAAAATAATTAGGTTCAGTGTCCAGCACCTACCCCAAATGTAGACTGGAGTGGGAATAATAAATTAATTAGTTTTATTATCCAGCACCTCGACCCCTTCCCCCCCAAATCCTCCTTTTACTCGACACTTCCTCCCTTACGCTCATTTTAGAGCTCCTGAATACTTCTTTAAGAGAGGCTGAAGTCCCCAAGGCATGGAAACATGCCATGGTCTCACCTCTTCTGAAGAAAGCCAACGCAGATCCAAACGAACCCTCTAATTTCCGTCCAATTTCGCTGCTACCCCTATTCTCCAAAATCCTGGAGAAACATATTGTCTCCCAACTCACTCACTTCACAGAATCCAATCACCTCCTTCACACATCCCAATCGGGATTTAGGACAGGATTTTCAACGGAATCCACCCTACTTAGGGTTTCTGAAACCATACGCCGGCAAGTTGATGATGGGGAGACCGTGGCACTTATATTACTTGACCTAAGTGCCGCATTTGACATGGTCTCCCACACCATCCTCCTTAACACCTTGCAAACCTGTGGCATTACAGGACCGGCACTGGCATGGCTTAAAAGTTTTCTCTCTGATAGAACTTTTCAAGTCTTCTCCGCCACGTCCTCTTCTAAATCCCACAATCAACCTTATGGGGTTCCCCAGGGCTCAATACTCAGCCCCTTGCTATTCAATTTATACATCAGTACCCTTGCCATCTTAGCCGAACAATCTGGGTTGACGATCTACTCATATGCTGACGACACCCAGATTGTTTACTCACTCTCGGCTAATGCACATTCTAACCCGTCCTCCCTCCATTTGGGCCTTAACAACATTGCCAATTGGATGTTTGAGAATAAGCTAAAACTCAATGGAGGAAAGACGGAACTACTTCTGTTTGGAAAACAAACCTCCTTGTGGGGCCCACAACATTGGCCCTCTCAGATGGGGCCCACACCCACCCCCTCTAAAACCGCTCGCAACCTGGGCATAATTTTTGATGAAAACCTGTCCATGAAACAACAAGCGGTTAGAGTGGCAGCCACGTGTTTTACCATACTAAAGTGGCTTAAGAAAATCAGGTGGATGCTCCCCCAGAATACACTAAAAATCGTAGTCCAAGCTCTAATTACATCTAGGCTGGACTACGGCAACATCTTATACCTGGGAGCATGCAAAGATGTTACTAAGAAACTGCAAACAGTGCAAAATGAAGCTGTGAAACTGATATGCATGTTACCAAAAATATCCTCTACGTCATCTGGTCTCCGGAGTCTCCATTAGCTCCGTATTGAACAACGAGCAAAATTTAAAGCTCTATGTTTCATGCATAGAATCAAGGCTGCTAAGGCCCCTGCCTATCTGAGCTCTCTGGTTAAGCAATACGCCGCCCCTAGAATCCTACGTTCCTCAACTCAACATAAGTTCCAGGTACCTAGGATCAATCGAGTTAGACAGGGTGGTCGCTCTTTTTCCTATCTGGCCCCCTCACTGTGGAACTCCCTCCCAATTCAGCTTCGCGCAAATGAATGCTATCTGCAATTCCGTAAGAACCTGAAAACATGGTTGTTTAACCAATAACTCGATTTTCCCCTTTGTTACTCTGTTTTAGTTTCATTCCTAGCGCCGGGAAATGTTAGGGTAGCTGTTGCGCTCTACAAAAATAAATATAATAATAATAATAATAATAATAGTAAATTAAATAGGTTTATTATCCAGCATCTACCCCAATTAAATGTAGACTGGAGTGGGAATAGTAAATTAATTAGGTGCAGTGTCTAGCACCTACCCCAATTAAATATAGACTGGAGTGGGAATAGTAAATTAATTAGGTCCAGTGTCCATAACCTCAACAAATTAAATGTAGACTGGAGTGGGAATAGTAAGTTAATTATGTTTAGTGTCTACCACCTACCCCAATTAAATGTAGATTGGAGTGGGAATAGTAAATTAATTAGCTTTACTATCCAGCACCTACCACAATTAAATGTAGCCTGAAGTACATATATTTTAATATTCTAAAAAAATACACATTTTTGTACAATGCTAGTGTTAGTTATTTTTTGGTATTAAAATAAATTACACAATTAAATGTTTTTTAATCATTATATTATTCCAAGAGTACATAAATTAAAGCAAATTTGTATTATAAATAATAGTATGCATTTTTAACAAATATATAAGTATTTGGATTTTTCAATTTAATACAAATTGTTTTTCATTTGCATAGTTTTTGAGAGAAGTACATTATAGGGATATAGAAACAGTATAGTTAATGTAAATACATTACACATTTGAATATATTTTGTACATATAGTTGGATGAATTTTTTTTTCTATTACAAAATGTGTATAACTATATCCTTTTTTATACATTCTGCATATTATTTTTCTCAAACAATTATGATATATATGTCAATATAAATGTAAAGTTAATGCATTACATTATATCTAGTACATTTTATACTAAACAGTTTTTTATATTAACATTTCAGCATTTCTGTATTAAATAAATGTGTGAATTTTATTAATATTAATATGTTTTTATTAAAATTAATACATTTCAAATATTAGTAAATTTATTATTTGACAGAAATTAAATGTATATGTTAATTTGCAAATTTTTTTAAACATACATTTTTTAAATTATAATATGAAATATTATAATGTGATAATATTTAATGTTATAATTTTACAATATATGAAAACAATTAAACATTTTGTAATACATTATATACAATTTTAGAAATTCGGAACAATGTTTCTGTAATTTTTCTAATATTTATTTTTTGTTAAATACATTTTTTTTGTCATTTATGTAACTAGTATTGCATTGATATTATTATTTGGGTGTTTTATTTTGTAACCGCTCTTGGTCTTTTTGGGTCATTTGGGAAGATTCAAGCTCGCGGTTGGAAGCTGCTTCGCGTTTTAGAAGGTAAGAGATATTTTCGTTATTTTTTAACTATTTTAAGTGTGTTTTGAAGGTAGTAGTTTCATATTTAGGGTGTGTGGAGTTCTGTTTTAGAAGTTGTGATGATTGTAGTCGTTTATTTAGGTTTTACATTTTAGTGGCTTTTTTGGATTTACGGCATAATTAGTCTTATTGTGTTTGTATGTACTTAGTTAGTTTTTGTGTCTATGATGAATGTTATTGTGTTTTAAAATGTGTAATTTAACGTTTTATGTGGGTGGGAATGTTTGTGTTTCTATTCTAGGTTTTTGGAGAAAGCGTTTTCATTTTTTGAAGTTTGGCGTTTTTTTGTAAAAGGAAGTGTGTTTTTGTGGTTTCAACTAATGTTTTTTTAACACTTCCTTTATTATTCGGGTTTCCTGGAGCGTTTTTTTTACTTTTTTTACGTTTTCGGGTTTTTCTTGGATTGGGGATTATCGATTTTTCATGGATATTCGATGTCTTTGGCACAGTTGTATTTTTCCATTTTGTTGGAGTTTATTTTTTTTCCATGGATTTAAAACTATCTGGATTGTTTTGGAGGAGTTGGATTGTCTATTTACATCTTTGGTAAAGGTAAGTTATTTTAAATATATTTTATTGGGGGTGGGTAAAAGTGTTATTTTTGATTGTTGGTGTTTTGTTATATAATTATTTTGTCTATATATTTAAGAACAATGATATATATTTTAGACCAACTAATTAATCATTTTTTTAAATAAAAAGTGTTTATTAATATTTTAGAGATATTTTGTTTGGTTTTTAGTTTAAGAAGTTTTAAATCTTAGATTAGGGTTTTGGCAATCATTCTTAAGTATTCTAGTCCTTTTGTTGTTGGATGTAGTTGGACTTGTTGCAAATATAGGTACATTTGAGCAGTTTGTCGTGATAGTTTGAGTTTTAATTGTAAGACAGATTGCTCCATTCTTAGTTCTTGAAAGCTTTGTTCTTTTTGGATTACTATTAGGAGTTTGTGTAGGGTAGGAGTAGTTCGGCCTGTTGAAGATAGGAAGGCATTATGCCAACCTTCAACTGCGTTGCTAGTTTTTGCTTCTTGGTTTAGGGTTGATAGATATACATTCTACCAAGGGATTTGGAACTTTGGTTGTCGTCTATGGCCTGATCTGTGTAGTCTCCCCACCCAGGTGTCCTCGAAATAGTCTAAAAGGGGAGCTAGTTTTTGTTCATTTTTGGTGTAGAAAGGACTTTCTATTAGTATGTTGTGGTGCTCAGCTACGTCGGTGACTGGAACGTATGCTAGGGCTATTAGATGTTTTATTTGGTATGCGAATGTCATGTTAGTTGCATAATCAACACTTAGGGGCACATCAGGATTGCGGATTTTCCGCATCCTCTGGGCCGGCGGAAGCCACCGCCGGCCCGGAGGATGCGGAAAAACTGCAGCGGACCCACCAAAGACCCACCGCCGCATTAGCATGGCTGGTGGGTCCTGGTTTCAGTCCGCAGATTTTCCGCCGTGGTTGGCTTACAACCACGGCGGAAAAGCCCTGATATGGTGGAGGTGTCTCTCAGACACCGCCAGCCATATTAGGATGCCCAAAAAAATATGCTTTTCCGCTGCGGGTTTTCCGCTGTGGAAAAGCATATGGACCTTCACTTCGGGGGCCCGTTGCGGGTCCCCTGGGTGAAGGGGGTGTGGGGGGTGCACATGGGGGGTACCTATGGTACCCCCCTGCATTTGTATGCAGAAATCGGCAGGCACCGCATGGTGCCTGCAGCTTTCTGCATACAAATGCATTGCATGCATTTTTAACATTGCGGCGGGTGCAGCTTGAAGCCGCACCCGCCACAATGTTAAAAATAGAGGATGTGACCTCCAAGGTGGCGGTCACATCCTAATTGCACAGGAGGGAACTCCGCAGGCCATGTGGAGGTTCCCTCCTACTCAGTGATTGCGGACGGACTCAAGTCCGTCCGCGATCATAATGGGCCCCTTAGTTTGGATTTTGTAAGACAGAGCAGTGAAATCTGTTCTCACTTTCAAAATCCAAACAAGATTGCATTTCCACATGCAAGTTAGCATCTCCCCTTGCGTAAAAGCAATGTCCGCTCCCGAAGAACGCGAGAAGCTGGAGGGACCCCAACATTTTTTTATAAGACCCAGGGGATACGACCCCCGGGAATATTAGAAAGTACTGATAGGGGCTATTTTTTTACGGAAAAATTAAAAGTTGCGCACCCAGCTCAGTGCGGCCCCATGTTGTGCACGCCCTGGATGCACGACTCATAATCTGTAGGGTGCGCAACTCCAGCGCCTTTGGTGCACAACCCCTAAACCTTTGGGAGCCGGCATTACTTTTCCACAGCAGGAGCTACTAACATGCAGCTCCACATGTGGAAAAGCAATCTGAATTTAAAAGAGAAAACATATTTTCCTTGCTATGAGACGACGGGATGGGCTTCCCGGGACACTGCAAAAGCCGTCCACAATACATAAAGGCCCGGGGAGTGGTGGTATCCGGGTCTTTAGAGCCCATACAGCCCCCTAGCCAAAGGGGGTAACGGGGGCCTTGAGTGCTCGAGGAGGGGAGCCACAGAGTCCCCCCTCCCACAATACATAAACCCCGAGGGGTGATGATACCGGCGGTTTTGAGGACCTTCGACCCTCCCCCCACCTTTTTTTTCTTTTCAGCCCCGGGGAGCGTGATTATCCCTGAGGCTGAGGGGCCCCTCTGGGCCCCACATAAAATTTTATAAATTTGCCCCCGGTATTTTACCCCCCAGAGACGAATTATTGAAAAAACTCTGTTTTATTTAATTTATTTTACGGCACAGTCCACGCACCCTACACACACCTACCTGTGTTTTTTTTTTAAAGGTGAACCCTGGGGGTCCTTCTGGGACCGCCTAAGCAGGTCTAGAGGATAACATTATTTCTACCCTGCCCCCTTTTTCCGTTTTGAACACATATTCCACTGACTTTCTCAGCCTCGCTTCTTCTGAGGCACAAAAAGGCTGCCAACAGTTCCTGGTTTCGAATGTTTACAACCGCTCGACAGCCAATTAGCACTGAGAGCGTGATCAGGACGGTGCGCTTATGGTACAATGCCAATCCTCGCACAATCTGCGAATCCACTGCGCCCATAGATATATAAATGACTTTAACTGTATGTCACGGGGGCTCTGCCGAGGACGGGCGGGGTGAGGACTTTAATGGATGTTTGTTTCCGCCCCGTCCACATTACAAGTACGGCCCCTTTAACGTGGCTTGGGCTTCCCCGGAGGCGGAGACCTCAGCCCTGACGTCATCCTCAACGAGCCTGTCAAACCCGGAAGAGGCAATTGAAGGGGCGTCAGCGGGATGTTGAAGCGCGAAAGCTGGAGGACGAGTGGGTGTTTTGAAGCAGGAGCTGGAGGAGCATAGAGGAGAGACGGAAAGAAGAACGGACGAGACAGGAGACTGAGGAGCCAGAAGGAATGAAGAGCCAGGAGGCCAACGATACTGCGACTCGCCCCGCCACACTTCTGGAGAAGTGTGGCTAAGGAAGGTACGAAATCACATACTGCACTTTGCAGAATATGTCTGGGGAGGTCACGGGGCTTTGTTACGTTTTTCTTTTCTTTTACACACCTCCTTATTCTCATTATTTTTTTGACTAGATAAGAGTTTGGTGGCAGCCCGTGGTGAATTCTCACACCCCACCCCCTTCTAAAAACCCATGAAACCGTAGGTGTTTGCGCGCTTAAGAAATATTTTAAACTCAAACTCAAACCCGTAGACAAGAAGAAGACCACTTCCCTGAAGAGCCGAAGCCTCATCAAGGACCACAGACGCCATCTTTTCCCAAGAAACCCCGAAGCAAGCCGCCATTGTCCTAAA
This sequence comes from Lissotriton vulgaris, assembly GCF_964263255.1. Lineage (NCBI taxonomy): Eukaryota > Metazoa > Chordata > Amphibia > Caudata > Salamandridae > Lissotriton > Lissotriton vulgaris. The sequence continues at coordinate 396,749 of NW_028253192.1, forward strand.
GAAAAACGGAAGGACGTTTCTTTATTTTGAGTTGTTCAAATAAAAAACGTAAAGACTTTCAAATTGTTCATTCGGTCATTACTCCACCACTCCGAAACCCACCCTATACCTCGCCGACAAGTGGTGAGCCAAATACGAGTTTGGAGAGACACCATCTGATACAAGTTGGAGACCCTTATACATCAAATGAAGGAAGGCCAAGCGAAGCTTGAGTGGGCCATAGAACAAACCTCCAGTCAAGCAGAGGCAACTTTTACCACGACTATCCAGAACCAGGCCGATAACCTACTTAAATTGGCGGAAGGACAGACCCAGCTCATGGCTGTTCTGGGGCAAGGAAGATCCGGTGCCGCCCCGCCCGGAACTGTCATCCTCCTACAGAAATACACCCCGGGGGATGATCCCTTGGCGTTCTTCTTGAACTTTGAGAGAGCTTCTAGGACCAGCGCCTGGTGAAAGGTGGCTGTTCTACCTCACCCCCTTCTAACGGCAGAGGCTCAGGCGGCCTACCAGATGGTAAACAAGGACGGTACAGCCACCTATGCCCTGGTAAAGCAATATATTCTAGATCGTCTGGGAGTGGGTGAAGAAACCCACAGGCTGCGGTTACGCCAAGAACGTGGGACCCCATGAGATCTCCCCAAAACCTTGTTTTACAAACTGAAAGGAGCAGCAGATCTATGGCTCAAGCCTCAGGAATCCAGCATGGAGGAGGTCATGAATAAAATCTACCTTGAGCAGTTGTTAGAGGCCCTTCCCTATTGTATGCAACGTTGGCTAAATAAACATGCCGGGTTGATTCTAGAGCATGCCATAGAGATGGCCACCTCTTATGCCCGGGCCCAAGGCCGGACATCCTTAAAAGAACCCGAGAAAACCACCAAAAACACAACAGCAGTGAAACTAGATAAAAGATACGTAAAAGGGGCAGCTGAACCTCTGCGTCCCCGTTTCTCACAACCAGACTTCCCCATCGCCTCAGGACCCCAGTGCTATGATTGCAGAGAGTGGGGACATATAGCCCGGTACTGCCGTAAGAAATGGGAAAAGGACGAAGAACCAATGGACGTGAGCTATGCGACCCACTCTATCCTATACGCACAAGAAACCAGACCAGTGTTTTACGTGAGTGTGACTATAAGTGGGAAGGCTGTAAGGGCTTTGCTGGACTCAGGCTGGAAGCACTCTGTGGTGAGGCAGGAATTAGTCACCCCTTCTTGCCTTTTGCCAGGGCGAACTGTTCACATTAGGTGTCTACACGGGGATATCAAGGTGTACCCCGTAGCTAAGATATCCCTCCGTAGCAACTCGGGGTTGGAGACAGAGGTTGTAGATGGGGTATTAGCGACTCTCCCCGAACCAGTCATCATAGGAATTGACAATCCATGCTTTAGCTCCCTTATGTATGATGCCCTTAGACGAACCAGAAAGCCATATGACACCCTTCTTGCATCAGAGCCCTGGGCTAGGGATATCCATTTCAGGACGGCCCAACTAAATGATGCTAGCCTCACCAACGCCTGGCAAAAGGCCCATGATGGACAAGACCCCTTAGCCAGGGTCTACCCCACCTTTATTGAACAAAATGGACTGCTGTGCAGACTAGCCAAACCAGATGGGGTCCCTCAGCTGTTGGTTCCTGCCGCGTTCAGAGAGCAGATCCTTTTTTTTGCTCATGCACATTTACTGGCAGGTCACTCCGAGCCGAAAAGACAGGGCAGGCCATTCTAGAACACTTCTTCTGGCCAGGAACATACACCCAAATCCAAAAGTACAGCCAGGAATGCCAGATCTGCCAGCGGCGCAACCCTTACATCCCTCCCGCAGTACTCCTAAATCCCTTGCCCATCATAGGTAGACCATTTGACCGCTTGGATGGATCTTATCGGGCCCTTGCCTAAGTCAGGTCGGGGACACCAATACGCCCTAGTGTTGGTTGATTATGCTACCAGTTACCCGGAGACTTTTCCCCTCCAGGCAGCCACCTCTTCCGTCATAGCACAAAGATTAGTAGAGGCGTTTTCGCGCATGGGGTTCCCCAGGGAGATAATAACTGATCAAGACATGCCTTTTGTATCTCGCTTGATGAGGCAAGTGTGTAAACAGCTGCCGATCAAGCACGTAAAAACCTCGGTTTACCAACCCCAGACAGATGGTCGGGTTGAGCGATACAATGGTAGTCTAAAGCTCACCTTAAAAAACTTCTGTCCGGCGATGGTAAAAACTGGGACCAGCTATTGCCGCTGGCCATTTTTGTTCTCCGTAGCCAAACTCAAGCCAGTTTAGGGACCTCACCTTTTGAGTTGTTGTTTGGTTGGAGCCCTAGAACTTTGCTAGAAATCACAAAGGACAGCTGGGAAAAAGAGGGGGCGCAGGAAGCCGAGGCTTTATTAGACTATACCGTCAACTCCAAACTTAGAGCCATGGCTCACGACCATCTGGCCATAGCCCAGGTAAAACAGAAGGCATTCTACGATAGAGGAAAGAAGTGGAGGGAGTTAAACATCGGTGACTGGGCCTTGGTACTGTTACCCACCTCCGCCAACAAATTAAAAAAAGTGGCAAGGCACATTTAAAATCATCCGAAAGATAGGGCGAACCACTTACCTACTGCAGTTATCTGGAACCAAGACACAAATGTACCATTGTAATCTTTTAAAGAAGTGGCTGGGTACACCCTCTCAAGCTGTTGACACAGTATCTACTGCCTCATCATTTCCTCATACCGTCAATGATACCCCAATCAACCCAGACCTCTCTGTACAACAAAAAGAAGAAATTCTCTCTCTCCTCCATTATTTAGATGTGTTCCCAGACCAGTATGGAATAACCCAGCTAGCGGTACACTCCATCCCTACACCCCCAGGTGTTGTGGTTAAACAGAAACCCTATCGCATACCCGAAGCCTGGAGTCTCACGTTTCAGGACGAGGTAACCCAAATGCTGCGATCAGGTGTAATTGTCCCGTCACACAGCAACTGGTGTTCGCTGGTGGTCCTTGTGCCAAAACCGGATGGCAGCATCCGGTTTTGCATAGACTTCAGGGCTGTAAATAGAGTTTCCAAGCAAGATGCCTACCCCCTCCCTCGAGTGGATGAACTGCTAGAACGCCTTGGTGAGGCTAAATATATCACTACAATAGACCTCACCAAGGGATACTGTCCGATTCCCCTAGCCCCTGCCCACCAAGAGAAGACCGCGTTTTCCACTCCTTCCGGCCACTTCCACTTCACCGTACTCCCTTTTGGGTTGCACGGGCCCCTGCAACTTTTCGAAGGGCCATGGATACCTTGCTATCTCCCCACCGGGACTACTCCTCGGCTTACCTGGATGACATTGTTGTCTTCAGTAAGACGTGGGAGGACCACATTGAGCAACTGGGCAACATCCTCTCTAGCCTTAGAACAGCAGGGTTCTATATTAATGCTAAAAAATCCTGAGTCAGCTTCAGAAAGGTTAAGTACCTAGGCTACGTCTTGGGGGACGGGCTTGTGGAATCCCAAACAGAAAAGGTTGAGGCCATTCAGGCTGTTCCATACCCCAAACCAAAAGGGATCTGCTGGCATTTCTAGGCCTAGTGGGGTATTATCGCAGATTCATAGCCCAATTTGCTGACCTAGCAGGACCCCTTCACTGATTTTTTGCGAAAAACCCACACCTCTCCCCGGTTGCCAGCCCCCACTGACAGAGAAGCCACTTCGTTCCAGACACTGAAAAACACTCTTTTGTCCTCCCCTGTACTAGTGTCCCCGGACTTCCACAGACCCTTCATCCTCCAGACGGACGCCTCGGGGGTCGGAATCGGGGCGGTTCTCTCACAGGCAGACGAGGGAGGACTCGAATGACCCATTCTGTACATCAGCAGAAAGTTGTTTCCCAGAGAACAGGCCTACTCAACCATAGAGAAGGAGTGCCTTGCGGTCAGGTGGGGGGTGGACAAACTCCGTTACTATCTGGAAGGCAGACCATTTATACTGTATACAGACCATGCCCCCCTGACCTGGCTCCAGCGAAACTGCGGACACAATGAACGCATCCTCCGATGGTTCTTGGCCCTCCAGCCATACCAAATAGAAGTTTGCCATCGGAAAGGCCTGGATCAGGGGAATGCTGACTTTCTTTCTTGCTTTCCGCTTTCCCCCAATCCCGGGGGAGGGATGTGTCACGGGGGATCTGCCGAGGACCTGCGAGGTGAGGACTGTAATGGATGTCTGTTTCCACCCCGTCCGCAGGACACGTACGGCTACTTTAACGCAGCTTGGGCTTCCCCGGAGGCAGAGACCTCAGCCCTGACGTCATCCTCAATGAGCCTGTCAAACCCGGAAGAGGCGATTAAAGGGGCGTCAGCGGGATGTGGAAGTGCGAAAGCCGGAGGACGAGTGGATGTTTTGAAGCCAGAGCTGGAGGAGCGTATAGGACACAGAAAGAAGAACGGACGAGACAAGAGAAGGAGGAGCCAGAAGGACTGAAGATCCAGGAGGCCAACAATACTGTGACTCGCCCCGCCACACTTCAGAGAAGTGTGGCTGGAGAAGGTACGAAATTGCATACTGTGCTTTGCCTTTTCACCGGGAGGGACTGGGTAGAATATGTCTGGGGAGGTCATGGGCTGTGTTACGTTTTTCTTTTCTTTTACACACCTCCTTATTATCATTATTTTTTGGACTGAATAAGAGTATGGTGGCAGCCCCTGGTGAACTCTCACACCCCGCCCCTTCTAAAAACCAGTAATCCGTGGACCCAAGCCTTAAATATATGGTCTCTCTTTTCCTTTCTCACCCCGGAGACAAGAAGAAGACCACTTCCCTAAAGAGCTAAAGCCTCATCAAGGACCGCAGACGCAGGAGTCGTCTTTTCCCAAGAAACCCCGAAGCAAGCCTGCCATTGTCCTAAGGAATAAACGGATGGATGTTTCTTTATTTTGAGTTGTTCAAATAAAAACTGTAAAGACTTTCAAGTTGTTCAGTCGGTCATTACTCCACCACTCCGACCCCCACCCTATACCTCGATGACACTGTAATTTTCTCAGGAACTACTAAATAGATTGACAACATATAAGCAAAAGGCACCAGTCGGAACTGAGGACTACCTCTCTGCCAAATTTGGTCTAATTCCGTTCAGCCGTTCGGGCTGTAGCCGTGGCTAAAGGTCCTATGGGAAATTGCATAGGGAAAACACGTTTTGGGACCCCCCTTTTTTCTCGGCCCACGCTTAACGAATCACCCCCAAATTTCAGGGAAGGACCTTAACTGAGCTGGTCAAAAGTTTGGAAAATTATGAGAAGATTCATCAATCAGTGCCAAAAATATTGGCAATAGAATGTTGCGGATTTCCTATGGGTAATAGGTCCTAACTATAACTACCTACTGGCGACCGCCAGTAGGTAATATATTCACTGAAAAAAAGACTACTGGGAGGTTATAGTTAGGCTCAGGTTTCACTTGTTCAAAACCAGTGAAATTCAGCTGTTATAGTTAGCCGATCTATATGGGTGTATGAGTGGATATGTCAGTGACTATATTAGTGAGGGCCTCTGTGTATGAGTGGGTGCATGAGTGAGTGAGTAGATGTGTGTGTAGAACTATGAATCAGCGAGTGGGTGTATAAGTACTCGTATGGGGCTGCAAATGGGTTTACGAATGGTTGTGCAGGAGTGCGTATATAAAATGTTCTAATGGAATACGAGTGGGTGCATTAGTGATTTTGTGGATGATGTCATCAGTGATGTCATTGTGGATCTCATCAGTTATGTCATCAGTGATGTCACTGACCAAGTCTTTTTTTATGAGTGAAACCTGAGCCTAACTATAACGTCCCTGTAACCTTTGGCTGTTTCAGTGAGTTTGTATGTTTTGTTTTTCATTCCATTTCCTAACTATAACGTCCCTGTAACCTTTGTTTTTTTGTGTGAATTTATAAGGTTTTTAAAATGCTTATTCCTAAGTATAAAGTCCATGTAATCTTAGTTTTTTTCAGTGAATTTCTATGGCTTTTAAGAAGTAATCGCGTTTGCAGAGGGGTGGAGAAAGGGTGGCAGGCCTCCAAAGACCTCTTAGCAATCCTGCTGTTAGGGACTTCATCCACCAACTAGTAATTCATCAGGAGGCATGCTTGCAGAGTGGTGGAGAAAAGGTGTGGGCCACGAAGACCTCTCATCAATCCCACAGTGTGGAACTTACTGAACGTAACAGGACGAGTAGTTGGCCCTCAAGGAGGTCCTTGGGAGAGTAGAGGAGGAAAAATTGGTGACCACAGTGTATAGAAAAGCCACAGTGAGTAACACTATTACGCACACCAGTAGCTTTCCTCCTACACCCTTGATCAAAAGTATTACTTTTTGGGAGTTCTTTAGAGTGAAACGCTGGTGTAGCACTGAGGAACAATATGATAGCACGGAAGCAGAAATGATCACCCATTTCAGAGCCAGAAGATACTCTTTGAGTATCTTGAAGACAGCTTCCAAGAGGCCTAAACTGATAAAAAGAGATAGAACTCTGTTTACATTTAAAAAAGTTAAAAACAAAGATAACAAACAGAGGTTCAGAACATCTTACAATGTGGATCACAATAGATTGTGCAGGGCTCTGCACAAACACTGGCAATTGATCAACAATGTCCTTGTAAGTGGACAGGATATATCCAGTAACCCACAAACCTTATTTCAGAAGAGATAGGTCCATGCGAGACCCATTGGTTAGGAGTGACCTAAACACAAGACTACCCAATCAGATATGGCTTACTGGTGTACATGAAGACTGAGATGCGCCCCATTTCTCGCTGCGTGAGGAACTAATAGAAGCCTGCGGCTACCATTTGCTGACTCGCTGCCCTCATTCATTTACTTGAGGATCAGCACAACCTTTGGCCATACAGCCCCATAACGGACAACACATGACTGTGATGGCCTCATGACCACTCGTGCACCACGCATTTCCACTTGGATTCATTTCCTTCAGATAAAGACAACGTGCAGAAATCCATTTGCGACATCGACACTACCTTGAATACACACAGATTCTCTGGTCCTGATGAGAATCGGACAAAGGGTCCGATTCGAAACGCGTCGACCTTGTGTACCTTCTTTGTTAGGTCTTTGGTTAAAAATGAAATGTATATATTGATGTTGTTTTATAATTGTTGTTGATATTTAGTATCTTGAATAACAGTCTCTAATAGTTGTTGACTTCTGTTTGACTTTGTCTTTTGACCTTTTTTTCACTTCTTTGTTTGTCTCATCCCACATGCACAGTGTCCGTCATGTGTTGTAAGGAATGTGAGTTTGAATGTGAAATGACTGATGTCTGAAAGAGTTGTGAAAAATCTATGTTCACTGCACAGATTGTCTGTCCCATGTTGTAATCTACCATTTTGTTGTCTTTTTATATATATACAAGAAAAGTATTTTTTTACTTCTGGTTGTGTTATCAAAAAATATTTTCTATTTGAAAAGAAATAAATTTAGTTGATATGTTACAGTCGACTGACAATTGAATCTTTGTCAGTTTGGATCCCAACTGTGTTGGCCTTTTTCCATATTGGTTACAGTACTGGCACTCTCTTTGTTTATTCTCTTACTCTTAAGGAGGGCTTTGTAAGTGTAATTGCTGTCAACATGGAGAAAATCCAACACAGATTGTAATACCATTTAGTAAATTGTTAAAGGTGAGAGGGCAATTAACTTGTAAAAGTGAAGATGTTATCTACATGCAAAAATGCCCCTGCCTCAAAATATATATAGGGAGCACAACATTGCCTGCACACAGACGTATATTACAAAGTCTCAGGGCTATTATATTAACAAAGATAGGAGCTATCCTGCGGCTTCACATTTCGAGAATGTACACAATGGTGTTGCACTTTTAATAAAATATATTTGTCCAGCACAAGTCCCAAAAGACAAAAGAGCCAGAGATCGATTATCTAAGCTGAAGCAGTTGGGGTCAAAATATATATTGGACATGGATAGAAAGGTGCCGCAGGGCCTTAATATTGACAAATAATTACATATATGTCTGAGATAAACCGGAGATGTACCCTCTCTTTCAGACACATTCAGTTCCATGATGGATTTTAACCTGATTGCACATATTATTAGCACAAATTATTCAGCAGCAGTTCCTCGCTAAGGTAGAGGAGCATTGCCGCAGTGCAAGCAGTGTAAAAAGGAAAACAAAAATGATAATTACTAACATTATTATCATTTTTGTTTTTCTTCCTGCTTGGGTGTGGGTGGATGGGACTGGCCAGTGCAGAGGGCAGGGAAAGGATTGTTAAGCACACTCCCTAAGTGCGCATGGCTGCTTGGCCGGCCCTCTTGGGCCGCCCACATCTTCAAGCTCACTGTCAGGGGACACAAAGGTGACGATTGTGCAGACCTGCGCTGATGTTGCAGGAACTACACTACCCAGAGTCCTGAGCGCGACACACGACGTGGTCGGAACGCTTCCGACGTCACGTGATGCGGAAGCGCTTTTAGATCAGACAGCGAGGAGAATCGCTGCCGATTATTCCGGAGGAGTTCCGAGTTGCAGGGGCATAGCGGTGGAGTCAATCGTAGGGTAGGGGTGCCGTTGGCACCGCTCATCCACTTCCCAGACTCATTTAATTTGCGCCCAAGTTTCATTATTGTTTGCTTCATTGGATTTCTGCCCTGGGCCATATTTCTCCCCGTATCGGATATTTGGGAGTACATTCATTGATTTGACACGAGGGCTGGCTGATCCAGTCCATGTTGCATGGAGTAGATGCGCAACAGTACTTTTGGTACTTTGGGTCGATATTTCCCTACGTTGGCGAACTCCCTCTTTCATTTGCTGTTTAGGAGTTCATGCGAGGGAAAGAATTATTAGACCAGTTGATCTTTGTGGAAAGATATTATTTCTCGTGATTCCAGTTCATGCAGTAATTAGTAGGAGTGACGTAACTCTTGCTTACTTATTACTCAAATGTGGATTACTACTATTGCCTGATGTCTGATGTTGCGATATACTTCCATGAAAGAAAAGCATAAGGTTTAAGACCTTTATTCATTCAGTGCACGCTGTTCCTTTCTTATTACAGCGATTGTGTATGAGCAGAAGTGGTTCCTCACCTCTTGTAACAATAGGTAGGGGAAGGAAAGGATCAAGTTATGCTCTAATAGGGCTAAGGTTACCATTCAAGGAGAGGAGAATGGAAGGTCCAGCCGCAGTCAGAGCCCCAAAAACGGTGAACAACAAATAGACTGAGCTGTTCCTAAAGAAGAGGAGAAGGAAACGGTCACTAAGGTAGGAGGGATAGTGCTCAATGGAGGACCACCATTGGGTATCCAATTAGTTGGATATAATGGCCTCACACACCCTTGCGAGTGTCATGCTTCATCATTGGCAATGCTCCTCATTGGGCAGGCGGTGCAATGCCCAACGGGCTCACCTCAAAGAGGGGCTCTTTATCAGAGATCTTTTATCCAACTGCCTATGGGTGAAGTGTGGGTGAGGGGCCAGGAAAGGGTAGATAGTGTGGGTGAGGATAAAATGTGGCACAAGGTACCGGAAAACAATTTTATTCTGGTGGTCCTCTGCCGCAAGTAAAAACAAAAGTAGTCTGTGATCGCTGGAATTTAGGTTTCCAAGACACAATACAGACTAGCGTGCAACTAGTGTGGTCAAGATGTTTCTCGCGTATAGTGCATTGACTGAGATTCTTCAGGACCTAATAAAAACTACTATCAACAAAACATGACCTATAATAGTATCAGTTTACATACAGTACGTAGGTTGTACTACCTGTTTGACACTGCTCTTGCCTAAAGGGGAGACAAAGGAGATCAATTACCACAGGTAAGTAACAACAAGTGACCCTGTAGTGACCGTGAGCACACCGTGTTGATGTGAAATAGTGACATACTAGTGGAATAGGTGACTAGTACGTGGTTAAAATAACATGTTAAAAACAATTGGTTGCAGCAGCATTCAAAAAAGAGTAAAATGCAAACCCATGTGTTTGGGTGTACTGTTACTCACCTAAGGGTTAGAGTATAAAGGTGTCAACAGTACCCGGTAGGTCTGACATCAAGGAGGAAACCATAGTGGTTGAGGCTATGGAAGGAGCGATAAGAATATATGATGTAGCAATTGACTCGATAAAGAGTGGATTAATGATTCGCCTGCAATGTGGAATGACGAATGCCCCAGTCTTAATGCTAAATAAGGTAGAATTAAATTCACATGTGGGGCGTGTATTGGGTCCCAAGTTTAGCAAGGATGTTTAAATGCAGTGTATAGAAAGATTGTCGGTGCATGCATGCCCACGGATATGGCACTGCTCAGTCCAGGGCGTGGACACCCTCATCCTTGTAAGCAAAGTACTCGGGGTGTGTGCCCCAAAAAAACGTTAGGTTAAAAGCACGTTGTCTGCCAGATATAGTCCAACTCTGGATATTTTGCTCACAGGGTAATCATGGTTGTAACGTCTGCAGCTAAATGCATTAGGATGTACAGTACATCAATGGAGACCGACTCGTTGTTACTTATAGCCTCGTGTATTATGCAGCAATATGCATCGAATGTTAAGTGCATAAATGAAGCCCGGCTTGCTGTTACTTATTGCCTCGTAGCTGGCTGAGGGGTTGACAGGGAGCAGTCATAGTAAGCGTTGATAACTTGCCGCTCGGTCAGAACCTGCGATGGCATGAAACGGGCTGCGTCTCATAGGATCAGGGCGTTGCCTGGCCCTGCTGCGTGGTGAGGTACAAAAGATATTTACAGCTTGGTTGCGAGGCCAGTAAGAGGTGCTCTGCGTTGCGCCTCGAGAACTAAATTAAGGGAGCGTGTAACCCTGTGTAACGAGGGAGCGGTATGAAGAAACCGAACCTCCACGTGCAGGAACCATGGCGCCAGGGTAGTAATCAAAGGTACACTTACTTCCAGCTGCCCGTTTTGCCTACCCCTCACTACCGGGTCCGGATAGTGGTGTGCTCATGGCTTAGCTCCTAGTTTAGTAACATGGGGGGCGTGGCCTATTACTCCAAGCCAGGAAGCAGCCAGCCCTGTGTGTCATCTGATGGCAGCAGTGAACGGAGTGGCCATGATGGAGTGGAGTGGAGGCTAGTACTCCGATAGTGGGTTAGTACACAAACTATGTTTTCTCAAAGTTGTCGATGAGGAACATAGGTGGAACAATGGAGGTGGATGTGGAGAGGGCCTTATCTTGATGGATAAAGTGAGAGATACTTTATACTCCAAACTTTAGTTATTGTTAGATCGCCGACCAATAGTTGAAAAAGAGAGGTTGAAAAGGGTATGATAATGGTGAGGGGTCTCTTATCAAGTGTGCGATTTTTGTGCGGTCGTTTAGGCCCAGTTGAGCTATCTGGCTAAACAGTCTGCCTGTAGGTGTAACTTTCATCACAGAGTTGTATGCCTGAGTCAGGTAAAGAGAGGGATGTTAGTGACCCGGCTAGTGTTAAGTTAAAGTGCCAGACAGTAAATGGTCAACTCAAGGTATCAACATCACGGTTGATATCACTGTGAGATAAGAGCAATAGAACACTCACTGGTAAATGACAAGCTTGGTGAGCCTGGTTCACCACAGCGAGTGGATGTCCTGACGTTAGCAGTAACAGTGTGGGTTGCAAGGAGGCACTTGGACCTGGTAGAGAGTGCCCAAGTCTGGAATGGCAGAGGGCCCAGAGCATAATGGAGGTGGTATATTCATAAAGCACTCCACGGGATATCCTCATTAAGTCCCCGGCTATCAGTAGATAAACAGTGTATCCACCTCTGTTCCTTCAGGAATAGATTGTGTTTTGATTTGTCTGGGGGTCTCAAGGATTAGCCATGTCAGTGAGTCAGCAGTGTGATTCTGCTCTAAGTAGTGTCTGCACATCATCGTGTTAGTTTTTTTGCAACGGAAGTTGCTTCTGTGTTCCGAGATATGGATTTTGACAGGGCGGGAGGTCATGCCCACAATATTGCAGACCGCATGGGCATCTAAGTAAGTAGATGCAGTTGGAGGTATTGCAATTTGTGTGGCTTCTTGGCTCCCACAGGAAGGTGTCTGTCAGGAGGATAGTTTTGTGTATACTGGTAAAGGGGCATGCACTACAGGAACCACATGGATAGTGTCCCCGTACAGGTGGTAATTGCCAGAGAGTGGTTTGTTTATGCGGTTCAACCTTTTTGGGCCTTGTCTGAACCAGGATATCCTTGATATTCCTTGACCTCTTGAAGGCAAATCTGGGTGTTGCAAGATTGAGGTCGCCCGCGTTCAGAATCTGCCAGTGTCGTTTGATGATCTTTTTGATTTCATTTGACGCTGGCGAAAAGGTGGTGACACAGGTTATGAGATCAGTCTCTTGTGAGGTAGGAGCATTGTATTCAAGAAGGGCCCCCCTATGGTTGTTTTGTGCCCGTTTACGTGGCCTATAGATCTCCCTGGTGGGGTATCCTCTATCTCTTAGATTACGAGAAAGTAAGGAAGACTCGGTTTTGTAGTCTGTCAGGTTGGTACAATTGCGCCTGACCCGCAGGAACTGACAAAAAGGGAGATTCAGTCTCAAGGCCTTAGGGTGGTGACTGGTAAAGTGGAGCAAACTGTTACGATCTGTTGGTTTACGATACATAGTGGTATCGATTCTCCCCCCCACTAGCCTGATAGTGAGGTCCAGAAATGCAATTTTGGATGTAGAAGCCGTGATGGTAAAAGTGAGATAGCTATTCAGCGTGTTGAGCCAGCTGAAGAACTCCTTGTAACGGTCTTCAGTACCTGACCAGAGTATGAGGATATCGTCAATGAACCTCCTCCAGAGTTTGATGTTAAGATGGTAGGGGTTCATTGGACCGTTGATGTGTCTTTCCTCGAAGTCGGCCATGTATAGGCAGGCAACCGAAGGGGCAAAAGTGCTGCCCATTGAGGTGCCCTGGGTCTGATGGTAATACTGCCCTTTGAATCCGAAGTAGTATTCAGTAAGGGCAAGGGTAGCACACTCCATGATGAAGGAAGGTGGCGTAGGAGAGGTCCATTCCTCGGTACTGAGGATCCTCTCAATCACCCCTAGTGCGGCCCTCTGGGGGATGTTGGTGTAGAGGGCCTCCACGTCTAGGGTGATGAGAAAATCGACCTGGATATCATCCTGCAGGTTATCCAGGAGGCCAAGGACATCAGTGGTGTCTTGGACGTAGGAGGGGATTCGTTTTACCAGTGGCTGTAGAAAGTGATCACAAAATTGTGATAGAGGCTCTAATATAGAATCGATGCCTGATACGATGGGGCGTCCTGGTACAGGGGTAGTCCCCTTGTGGATTGTTGGTAGGGTGTAAAAGTAGGGGACCCTAGGTTCTTTATTCACCAGGAAATCTGCCTCCTTTTTTAGAAATCCATTCCTGACATTCGGCAGACTCAACCAATCCAGTGATGGAAATCTTCAGGCGTTCAGCTGGGTTAGATGGAATAGGGGTATAGTAACGCCTATCCCCCAGTTGTCTAAGACATTCAGTGTCATAAGTAATGGTATCCATTATGACTGTGGCCCCGCCCTTATCAGCCTGTTTGATTGTGATGGTCTGGTCGTTGGCTAAGGAATCTAACATCTGCATTTTAGAGTTAGAGAGATTGTGATGTTTCTTACACGGTCTCATTGTTCCAATGTCTTTGAGCACAGCCTGCTCATATGTTAAAATTTCATTGGGAACCATCCCACTGTGTGGAGTGAAGTGGGAGGGGTTGTGGAGACCTGAGTCAGTAGGAATCTCTTGTGGTCTCCCGTCAATGAAAGCTCTCAACCTGATCTTCCAGAAGAATTTTTGGATTTCGCAACTCTGTTGGAAGTGGTCGATTCTAGGAGTGGGGACGAACCCAAGTCCCTTCTGTAGTATCTTTTCTTCACCTTCTTTAAGCTGGTGTGAAGAAAGATTCACTACAAGACTTATTTTCGTGCTGTCTTGCTCCTGGTGTCCATCCCTTGAGTTTGTGTGTCCTCCCACTGCACCCTCTTGTCTGGTCCGTTTCCTCGCTTGCGCCTGCGCCCTCTGCCCCAACCTCTGTCTAAAAAAGGCTGCTGGTTGGTGCCATGGGGGGCAAATTGAGGTGGGTATTGGGGGTGCATAAGGTGGCATTGGATGCGGAAATTGGGGATATTGCCAAAACGGCGGGCCCTGGAAGGGAGGGTGTGGGTAGAATGGTTGCCCACGTCTGCCTCCTCTTTTGCCCCTCCGGGGTTCAGGTTGCCAATCATCCCCGCTCGAGTTGCTGTCACTATTGGATCCTCGCCTGGAGGAATTGGCACTGGAATCCGAAAGATAGCCCGTCCCAGGAGGGACGTAGTCATCTTTTAGGTACGGGTAGACCTTTTCTTTCGAAAACCGCTGAATATCTTTCTGTAACTTGGTTAACTTTTTGTTTCATCAAAAATCTGAGATTTCTTTGTTCAATTCGGCCAGTTTGGTTTTGAAGCCTGGATTCTGCCGGCACTCTTAAGTGCACTCTCTGCGATCTGGATTTTTGCTGAGTAGTTCGTCAGCTAATCGTTTAGCTGTATTGACCAGCAAAATGAGGAGGTCGTGGGTACACTTCCAAGAGATTAGTGACCATTCGATCTTGAATTGGCCATCTTCCCAGAATATCCTTGGAAAGTTTTTAACAATGAGGCCATTTGGTGCTATTTTTGCCTTAAAGTACTCAGCCATAAGTGCTCCATGTCGGGTAATTCTAACCCATTCCCTCTTCATATCAGAGAGTGATTTCCAATCGGCTGAGTTACTACCAGTGGCTGCTTCAGTATCAATACCCAGGATGGAGGGTAGTCTATGAATGGCTGCTGCGTCATCGTCACCGAAACTCAACCCTTGTCCATCCATCTTGTGGTGCCAAGGGTGTAGAGGTGAGATGAAAGTGAGAAGTAAAAGGGAAGAGGGGGGAGTGAGGACACTGGAAAGGGTTTAACAGTGCCCATTGGTCACTCAGTATATTAACCAAGGACGTAGTATTTGGGGGAATGAGCCAATCTTACCCACCAAGAGAAGCAATCCCCACGGTGGTTAGCCGTGCAAGAAATTTAACAATATGTAGGGGAAGGAAAGGATCAAGTTATGATCCAATAGGGCTAAGCTTACCATTCAAGGAGAGGAGAATGGAAGGTCCAGCCGCAGCCAGAGCCCCAAAAACGGTGAACAACAAATAGACTGAGCTGTTCCTAAAGAAGAGGAGAAGGAAACGGTCACTAAGGTAGGAGGGATAGTGCTCAATGGAGGACCACCCTTGGGTATCCAATTAGTTGGATATAATGGCCTCACACACCCTTGCGACTGTCATGCTTCATCATCGGCAATGCTCCTCGTTGGGCAGGCGGTGCAATGCCCAACAGGCTCACCTCAAAGAGGGGCTCTTTATCGGAGAAAGAAAATAAAGAAGACTGGATTTCAGGAGTAGTGTGTATGGGACCTCTATACCTTCAAGAAGCTGTAAAATAACAAGGATATTTATATCTGTCCTCTCTATGTGCAACAGCAATATATTCTTGCTAAATATCTGGATATACCTGACAAGAGGTGAGGAACGGTGAACAAAAAATAGACTGAGCTGTTCATAAAGAAGAGGAGAGGCACGGTACCTTGTGCCACATTTTATCCTCACCCACACTATCTACCCTTTCCTGGCCCCTCACCCACACTTCACCCATAGGCAATTGGATAAAAGATGTCCGATAAAGAGCCCCTCTTTGAGGTGAGCCCGTTGGGCATTGCACCACCTGCCCAACGAGGAGCTAGGAACTAAATGGATACCCAAGGGTGGTCCTCCATTGAGCACTATCCCTCCTACCTTAGTGACCGTTTCCTTCTCCTCTTCTTTAGGAACAGCTCAGTCTATTTGTTGTTCACTGTTCCTCACCTCTTGTCAGGTATATCCAGACATTTAGCAAGAATATATTGCTGTTGCACATAGAGAGGACGGATATAAATATAAATAACGTTTACAGGGAGAGATAAAAGTCTTGTTAGTAATCATTTCCTCTCTTTTCTTGTCTCTTTGTCTTCTCACAGATCTCCCTCCCTGTTGTCCCCATCCTTTCCTTCCCTACCTTTCCCATCCTTCCCTCGCTTAACCATCCTATAGTCTGTGTATTGTTCAAATCCAGACTTGGGGCGGTTGAGAGGTGGATCCCATAGAGCATCGAATCAATCCCGAGGATCAGATCTGGCCTGGAACACTCACTTTGCTGCTTCCCCACCAAACTGCATTTCACAGCCTGATGGGAAACATGCCCAGCCTCCAAACCCCTGTCTGAGCGCCGAACCACGGTGCTCAGACCAATCACAATGCTGCTTCAGCAGCGTTGTGATTGGACATGGGATTCTGGGAGGCTGTGTGCTACCTGTTAATGCACCAGAAGATAACGGAAGAGAGGCGGGCACCCAGGTAATGAAATTTTTTTTTGTATTTCCCCTCCGCTTCCCCCTGCCCTACTACCCACGCTAAGTAGCAGTCGCTTTTTTAAATTATAAATACTATATACTATAATTTAGTTTGAACATAGGGGCACTTCACATTAATTCATGTACTTGAAATCCTTTGTTTCTCTTGTTTATTTTGTGGGTGGCCATAATGGACCTAACAGGCTACTATGCCCACATATACTGTTTTCCAATTATAGGAAATGAAATAAATTGCACAATTCATATTTTTCAAATTTTTTGACATTTAATAGACTGAATAGAAAATGGAGCAATAGGCACTGAGTCATAATATGAAGCATGTGGAATATTGGGGACTTGGGATGAAACAATGCCTCATGATATAATTTGCCCACTGGGTTATTATGATGAATTTAAAGTGAAACTGTTATTAGCTCAGTTGACTCTGGCAACATATTTGTAGATAGCGCCATCTAATTAAAGTATGAAGGTCGAAAATCACCCGATATTCAAAGTTTAATTGGACAATTATGCCTGTTATATGAAGTGGATTATGAGAACTCCTACCATTTGTGTGTATATATATTTTATACATAGATAAATTGCCAGGCACAAAGAAAATGCATTAACAATTGTGGCATTTATGTGAGCGACTGAAAGTTTACTTTATAATAATGTTGATGAATTTGACCATTCTAATATGGTCGACATACTAAATACTTCTGAAATAGATGAAAGACACCCCATGTCCATTGTTTATGTTTGTATACTTTGGTCAACTGTATAAAAAGAAAAAAAAAATCCAAAATGTAGCTGAATCGTGCCCAAGGTTGCACGTAAATTGTTTATCACACGCCAAAATAACATTCATTTATTTTCTAAACTGCTGGGAGTGCTATGTCCTTAAAGATAATCTTACGAAGGACGCTGGTGATATTTAGCGTGGAGCCGAACGTGCTGTGGTGATGGCAGCCCGAACATTCAGGTTGTACGCCTGCATTCGCTACTGAGAGAGGATATATATATACTCTCTTTTACTGACCTTGCCCGGAGAGGAGGAACAGTTGACCTAAATCACCGCCTGTTTTTCTCCGCCCGTTGTTGGTCTTGCCCGCTGCTTGCCGGACCCGCTTCGCGGGTCCTGCTTCGCGGACCCAGGACAGGAACAGAGTCTGCACTTGGTCTAGCGCTGGAGGCGCTGTGGTTGGGGAGAGGTGAGGGCTAATCTGCAGCAGGGCTGCGAGCGCTGTCGCAGGGACTCCGTCTCCCAGGAGCCCCTGCATGACCAATCCACACCACCTGGTCCGCTCTCCCTGCCTGCCCTGCCCCATGACCACGAAGGATAAAAAAACAGCCGTGTTTGGCACCATCGTGGGACACTCTCTTTTACTGACCTTGCCCGGAGAGGAGGAACAGTTGACCTGAATCACCGCCTGTTGTTCTCTGCCCGTTGTTGGTCTTGCCCGCTGCTCGCCGGACCCGCTTCGCGGACCCAGGACAGGAACAGAGTCTGCACTTGGTCTAGCGCTGGAGGCGCTGTGGTCGGGGAGAGGTGAGGGCTAATCTGCAGCAGGGCTTCGAGCACTGTCGCAGGGACTCCATCTCCCAGGAGCCCCTTCACGACCAATCCACACCACCTGGGCCGCTCTCCCTGCCTGCCCCGCCCCCTGACCACTTTTCCACCCCTTATAGCAGGCATAGCATACCGCTGCGCGGGAGCGCGCAGGAGCGTCCCGGGAGAAGCACGGGACAAGGGCGAGCCGTCTGTGGCCGTCAGGGGCTGCAGGAGGCTGGGCTGGGTCCCCTCTCTAACATCTGGCTCTGGACCTTTTTCAGCTCAATGACTGTGACACAGTGAGTCGTTTTTCCGGCCTCATTAACTGTTGGTGCTGAAGGTCTATTATACTTTTGGATCTCTCTACTTAGCGGTCCACATTGTTTAGTCTTCTTAGGATTGATTGTTGCCTATTGCATGACTTCGTGTTCTCCTAACCCCTTACCCCCTTCTGTAGGGGTCTCAATACTAGGTCCTCTAGATAAATATTTTGCCAGGGCTACTCGGGAGATTGACAGAGAAATTGCCCTGGCTGAGAGACGTGCCGAGCGTCGCTTATCCATCGAACTTCTTAAAAATCTCCACGAGAAGCTTCTGCCATCTGGCTCCTTGGCGCCAGCCCTTACTCCAGCAGGTGCAACTGACCCTGCGGAGATTGCTTCTCTTTCCTTGGACCACACAAGGGTTGTAGCTCCAAGGGCCAGTCCTGACAGGCTGGAGAGTACGGTAGACTCAGCCCCACTTATTGAAGTTGATGCTTCGGACTTAGGGCCTGGCAATGTCCCTGTTCCCTTGATCCCTTTTAACACTACTCCTAGTCATGGGGATACATTACCTTTACTAGTATTGGCACCGCTGGCAGCAAAAAGATCAGCACATAGTAAAAGGAAGAGAACCACTAGCCCTCGCAGAGGTTGTCACCCCAAAGTCTGTAAGAAAATGAGGAGACTTGGTACCAAAGCGGGTGTGCCCCAAAAGGGAGTAGGGGTGGGTGCAAGCTGTCCTCAGGAGGTTATGGAGGGTGAGTCACCTGACAATACAGTTGTAGAGCCACCTGCTGACCCGACTATAGAACCTGTTGAGCCCCCTCCCAATGAGATCCCTTTGATCGCCATAATAGAGAAAATGCTGAAACCCTTGTTGCTCCCGGTTTTAGAGAGAGTTAAAGGGTTGGCTGAGCGGATGGACAGGTTTGAACAGGCAACCCTGGGCAACTTTTACTCCATAAAATCCCTTATCAAGCTTCACTCTAGAATTAGAGAGGACGAATCGGGGGGATTCTATTGGTCGGGCGACCTCCATTTCACTACAGGATCTATCTATTGCAACTGGATCGGCCAAAGGGGTGTCAACTGTAAAAGCCCACGCTGCACTTGATGTGGCCACTAATGAGGGTATACGGTACCCTGGGCCGCCTACTATGAATGCTACAGAACATCCAAACAAGATAAAGACTAGTAGTGCCCCTGCTACGAAGCGCATGCGATCTGAGGCTCCTACTAACTACGGCCCTGTCAATCCCAGAATCTCTGACACTAGTAAAGGACCTGAGCAAGTAAATCTTAGAAGAACTAGCTCTATTCCCTTACCTGGTATCCAGACTAATGTGCCCCCATCCAAAGAGGCTCGCAGAAGACCTCCTATGGATTTACCACCAGACTGTCAGCCCTATGTTGCCATTCTTACGAACGTACCACCTTTGAAGACTGACCAACAAGAATACTACCAAATGCTAAAAAACAAAACTATGCACTGGCTAAGGACAAATAGACCTCTCCCTAGGGAAGTTGATGGTTTGATCCTAGGTGTTAGAAGGGTAGGGTGGGTAGGCTACGGGCACAAGCAGTTTGAGGGTGACTGTGTGGTGGTTAATTTTAAGGATGTCAGGGTTGCCCAAACAATTTGTAACCAAAATTCGGGGACCGGTGGTGCTGGTATCGGGGTAGTCGATTTGACCTACTTCTACCTGAGATCTGCAGGCAATCTATGTGGTATTCAATCAGGAGGAAGACGGATGCACAACTTCATCCCCCCCGCGAATCACTTTATCCCCTTACCTCCTCAGTCAGTAGCATGGTCTGGGCCATATGGGAGGATGCCAGGATACTGAAATGATATTTTTCCCCGGGGTGGCTCCATTTTCCCTGAGTCCGGGTTTTGTGCCAGAGCCACACGTTCTCGGCTTTGCGGATGAAAACCCGCCACCTACACCTCTTTTATGTAGCCCTCAAACTAACGATTTTACCCCGGTTGTAGGGAGTCGACAAGGAGAACTCGACGAGAGGGAGGAGTTATCTAGCCCCGAATCCCGCAGCGAGCCTGCTTTGGCGGATCCAAATTTAAGGATTCTCAGCTGGAATGTTGCGGGCATTCTGAGGAAGCTGGCCCTTCCTGACTGGAACACCCTTGTGGAAGGCTACTCTATTTGTATTTTCCAAGAAACTTGGAGCAGGGAGCCTTGCCACAAGGTGGGTTATTCATCTTTTTTTGTACCTGCAGAGTCCCCACCCCTCAGGAGGCCTCCTTATATGGGTAGCTATCTCCCTTGGGTGCCAAGTTACTCAGCATGTGTCTAATTCTCCTGATCTGTTGGGTATATCAATTAAAGGGCCGCGGGAAGGGTTGATTTTGGGCATCTACAATATTTATGCTAGGGGCACGAAGGGAGGCTCACACTCACCTATAATATCAGGGTTGAAATCCCTGCTTAGGCAGCTCCCCGTTTGTTCTTATGTCTTGGTCGCATGGGACCTAAACTTTACGTTTGAGCCCCTCGGCCTGGAGGATACCCTGGGAATTACCGAGGACGATACTCGGAGAGGGATACCACCCTTAACTATACCCCCCTTAAGAGATGGTCAAAAGTGGTGATCCAAATTAACTCCTTAAATATGGAATTCAGCCTTAGGGCTGTTAACGGAAGGTCATTGTCAGACCCTTCTGGAGCCCATACCTACAATAGGGCGAACCATACGTCCAGGATTGATTATATTCTCCTTGATGTAAAACTTTGGCCCTTCTTGCAGGATATGGAGGTTCTCCCTTCAGTTGAGAGTGATCACAATCTCCTCTCTCTTGCTCTCTGTCCGCTGTGGATTGGGAACCAGGGGGCGCTCATGTCTCTCTTAGCGCCTACCCCTCAGGAAGTACATCCTTCTAACTGTGGTAGAAGCTTGAAATGGAGCAAGCTTATCATGGACTAAGAGAAAGTGCAAGCAATCGGGGCACTTTTAGACACAGCTCAGTCCAAAATGGATTTGTTGACTCCTCTGTCAGGGGAAGTCACAGTGATATTCTGTGACACAACCAAGGCCTTGAGCAACCTTTTCACTCTCCTACACAAGGCCTCACGAACCGGCAAGAGCAAAAAGTTGCCGAACCCGCCGGGTTGGTATACTCGAAAATGTAGGGGGCAGAAAAATACCCTGATTAGTGCTGTTAAAAGCAAATCCCAGGCTGCATTTAGACTGGCTAGGAAAGAGTACTCCCGGACTACTTCGGCAGCCAAGAGAGAATGGGAGGATAGGTTCTGGGCTGATCTTATGGACGCAAGCACAGGCCGGGACGCTAGAAGCTTCTCGAACCTTATAAGATCTAGGGATAGGCCAGATAGCACTCTACTGACGTGCAACATCCCTGCCCAGAACTGGTTCGACCACTTCTCATCTCTCTATACCCCTACTAGGGTGGCTTCTAATACCACTTTCTCTATGGCCGACTGTACAGGGGGTAGTGAGGGTGTTTCTTTTACCGCCAGAGAGGTGGAAGATGTAATTAAATCATTGGTACCTCTTAAAGCAGCAGGGCCGGATGGCATACCGGGCGATTTGTTACTGGCCAGCCCTAAGGAGTGGGGGAAGTTGGTTTCTTCTTTACTCAATGCCATTAACGGAGGTGCGCCTGTACCAGACTCCTGGAAGGGGGCTGAGGTTGTCCCGATATTCAAAAAGGGGTGTTGGTACAACCCAGATAATTATAGGCCAATAAGTCTCATCGACTCCTCCCAAAAAGTGGCAGGGAAGGTGATTTTGAGAAGGGTGCTCCAGTGGGTGGACGACAACAATATTCTGTCGGACCTCCAAGCCGGTTTTCGTTCTGGAACCGGGACTATTGAACAGGCCTTTAGACTGGCCCTCTTGTATTGGAAGGTGGTGGTGCTGGGCAAGGGCAGTCTGTATTTGGCCTTTATAGACCTTAAGACTGCCTTTGACCTGCTACCTAGAGAGGAGTTGTGGAAGGTCTTATTAGAACTGGGGCTGCCTTCGTATATTCTATCCCTCCTTGTGAGACTACACAATGGTAATTTTGCACAGGTGCGATGGGGCACGAACGGTGAATAAACCGACAGGATTCCTGTAGGAAGGGGTGTCTGTCAGGGATGTGTGCTAGCTCCCACTCTGTTCTCTCTCTATGTGAACGGAGTGGTTGAGCATTTGTTAAGACATCCCTCTGATTCTCCTTCCGTGGCGGGTAAAAGGATTCCTACACTGCTTTTCGCAGATGACACTCTTCTTATTTCAAAGTCCCCCATGGGCCTTCAGAGCCTCCTGAATAGCTTCCAGGAGTTTTGTTCACTGAGGGGGTTAGTAATCAACACCGACAAAACCAAGTATTTGATTATGAATCCCCCCAAAAACCCTGGGCGTCCTCCAGCTTTAAATTCTGCCTCATTGGAGAGGGTATCCGAGTTTGATTATCTGGGTATCCGCCTTAATGATTCTCTTAGTTGGAATCCACATATCAATAAAATGCTCCTTGGCCACAAAAGGGTGGGCGGAACATTACTCAAGGAACAACGCTCCTCCACAAGTAAACCTATAGCCCCAGTGGTGGAGATTTACAAAGCTAAAGGGGTTAGCGCTGCCCTCTATGGGGCCAAGCTGTGGGGTACTTGTAATTTGGATGTACTAGTAAAATCGGAGAGCAAATTTTTGAAAGATCTGATGGCTCTCCCGTTGAGTACTCCAACCGTCCCAGTGTCTCTCGACTTAGGCTGTAAATCGATCAAGGATCATGCGCAACTTCGCCCCTTGCTTCTCTGGACTCAGTTGTGGCGGGTGCCGTAATTAGCCTCTTATGCAGAAGCACTATCAGAGGTAATGGCAATGGTAGGCTGGTCTAGGATTAAATGGTTGAGGGATTTAAAACGGCTGCTAGTGGAGATAGGGCTAGGTGAGGCTTGGGCATTGAGATCTGCCCCTCCTAAAGCTATGATTAAGAAATTGTACTGGGATTGGGTCTCTTCTAAACTACTCTCAGATCCAAGTCATTGCAATTCCACTGTAGCCTTTTTGGGGATTAAAGATGCAGTGGCCTATGAACCCTACTTAGACATGATTTCCATCCCTTTTGACCGTACCCTGTACTTTAAGTTCAGAGTGGGAACATTACCAGTAGGTGAATTAGTTGCCCGTTGGAAATCCCCCTACCAGTTCTCTCCCTTTTGCGCGTGCTGTCCCACTCGTGTTGAGTCAGTAGCCCACATTCTTTTTGAATGTCCGGATTATTGTGCACCCAGGAGGCGATGGCTCAAACCCTTATGTAGACTTTTAGGCACCCGTCAACATAAAGTGGCATTACGTATTTTAATGTCTGACACATCAACTTTGATTGTTTGTACTGTATCAAAATTTTTAAAGTGGTGTTGGTTGATTCGTGCAAGAAGGCTTTCATTATCAATTTAATCTTGTTCTAACTGTTTTTTCTTTTTTTCTTCCTGATTTTTCCCTTTGTTTAACTGGAAATTGATTGTTTTAAATACTGTGTCTTATATTTATTGTACATGCTTTTATGATATTTTCATATCGAAATAAAGCCTAACAATCAATCATATATATATCTATCCTTCTTCTATTAAGTCCATCAATTTCAACATACTTCATTGGGTAGTGGTTCAGCCCAGACAGTCACTGGCCCTGTGAATATTGGCAGCTTCTCATCACACATGTACATCAAATTAAAAATTAATGAGTTTCAGTGTCAGGGCTAGACCGCTGATAGTTTTGCTTTAAATTATTTTCTTCTTTTATAGTTTCCCTGTCATTCCTTTGCTTCTCCTCTTTTTAGTTTCATTTTTCTTGAGATGATACTACAGCTTTCTAGACAGTGCTAATATGTCACTTGCTTGCTGCTCATTTCATCTGCAGTGCGCTGCAACCCACTTTCTTATTTTCTCTAAACCAGGCAACCCATTATGGAATGCTGTTCTCCATAGTGTATCATTGTTTTACCATTCCAAGAAGGCCAACATGTTGGCTTTAAATGTGTCTGCCATGCTGGAACTTTAAAACTGTAATAGACTATGCGCAATATCTCTACAGCCATGTCAGAGGATGACTGAAAAATTAGTCAGTGGATGAATGAATAGATTCATGAGTGCAAAGATTAGTCATTGGGCCAGAAGTACGTATGATTTACGAGTCGCAAATTGGTCGCAGGTTAGCAAAATGGGCCATACACTATGTATGAAACCCATTGGCTAACTCAAATGTGCGATGCAAATGAATTGCGACTCAAAAAAATGCAACTCCAAATAGAGAGTCAGTATTAGAGAGTTGCAAATACCGAATTGCTAACTCGATGTACAAGGAAGTCGCACATAGCGAGTAGTCGCTAATTTGTCCGTTTGCACATGCAATTTACCACCAATTCAAAATAGGTGGTGAATGGGTGCAAACTTTAAAAGTAGGATCAAAAGGCCTCACAACTTTCCATAGTGGCTGCCCTGTACCTGATAGCAAGTAGGACATGTATACTGACCATTCAGCAGAGGAGGAAGCTAAGACAAGAAAGGATTTTTTGCACCAGGCTGCCCTTTTCCAAAAAACAGAGGGAGAAATATATGACCAGTACAGGCTAAGTAGCACAGTCATCCAGGATATCATTGAGCTGTTAAGGCCAGATTTAGAAAGCAGTACTCTGTGCAGCAATTCTACCCCCACCCATGTTCAGGTGTTGTGCCATTACAAGGAGGCCCTAAGAGTCTAAAGCGACCAAGGGTGGACATATGTTAAAGAGAACAATGGTCCCATACAAGTTAAATTAGTACATTACCACAATTTTACAATCAAAATTGGGATTACAAGTGTATCAATGGAATAATAAGAGTTTTATTTGTAATTAAGTTCAAATCATAAATAATATATGAAAGGTGAGGGAGCAGGAGGTAGCAGGGTAATGGGAAATCAGCCGATTTCCTTACCACAGGCAAGTGACTTAAAAAGTGACTTTTAAATTTGTGAAAATGTAGGTAAGCAAGAAGTCACAATCAGAATTACATCTCATACTCCACAATTAGATACAGATTACAGTATAGAGTTGAATATGTGTGTGTCAACAACGTTTCGATCCCAGCTAGGTATTGGAATATCATCAGGACTAGGTGATAAAACAGGATAACTGAAACAATATCGACGGACCGAATATCGAGTACCAAAAACTATTGACGTAATTATATCGAGTACAGAAATATCGACTCCCAATACTTAAACAAAAAACGACACAAATATCGACTCAACAATATCGCATCGAAAACAACATTATCGACCCTAAAAAATATCGTAAATAAAATATATTGACTTTTAACACATATAAAGACATAATCAAAAATATCGAAAACAAAAATATAGACCACTAAAATATCGCTAAATCAAATTATCGACTTCACTATACATAATAAAAATACAAATATATCAGGACAAAAACACAGTAAATCATTACAAAAATCAGCATACTTATATAAAATATAACCTACTACAATCAAGCAATAAATAAACAGCAACATTTATAACATATAAAACATTTTTGTAATACAATAACTTCACATGATATAATCATATAAAACATTATACAGCTCACATTACAAAACAATATTAAATAAAAAGAATGAAAAACAATATTAAAGAAAAAGAATGCTCCACAATATAAAACCATTACCTGGCGTCTACAAAACGAATCACATAACTACCAAAAAAATTCAAAATATCTCAAACAACCAATAAAAAACACCAAACAATTAAATAGACCAATCAAATCAACCAACACATAATTGAAACTCTATTAAAAGAAAGAAAACACATAATTAGATACCATGTGGTGCTACAAAACGTGAAGGAGAAACTCTGCCAAATTTTCACCAGTACAGAAAGCTGCTACCATCAAACAAAGGATAAACAAAACAAAAGTAAGTACCAATACCTGACATTTACTACTAGGCTTAGCACTAAAAGCTACAAATAATCAATTAAACAATAAACTAAGCATTTTCTTTCATTTTTACCATGTATTGCAGATACACCACAATTAAAGAAAAAAAGGCCAACATTTACAAACCTATCAACTCTAAAAACAAAGTAAGTATACAAACTGAAATAACAGAGACAACTTATGAAACAAAACTTAGAAAGAGGAATCCAATAATGGTAAACAAAACATATACAATAAATAATTTTACTTTTACCAACAGAGCCATCAACAATAGAAACAGAGAAGAAAAGCATCAAAAAACAGAGCACAGCCCTCCATACAACTGAAAAACTGGTAAATATACAGTGAAAATGTGATAAATGTAATGATAAACGTAAAACAAATCTAAATTTCTTTATGTAACATTTATTTACTGTAGAAAGAAAACAGAACAATGACATAAGAAGCTAAATTTGTAACTTCACAGAAAGGCAAAATGCTTCTTTGTTATATGGGCTATACATATACCCAAGAAAAACAACATCAATTGAAAGTGTTTTGGAAATGCAGCAAATATTACAGTAATAAATGTTATAGTTGTGCTATAACTCAGGACACAACTGTAACTAACACAACAGAACATAACCACCCTCCCAACGTGACAGAAATAGAAATTAGACAAATTCTTGACTCACTAAAAGAAGCAAGCACTAACACAGACCGCCCATCTACAACTATTCTTAAAGACCATCTAAGAACTCTCCCCCAACATGCAGCAAGCCAACTGCCTTCTATAGATTCTCTAAAAAGGACAATAGCTAGGCAAAAAAGAACATCTACAGCTACACCACCTGCCCAAAAACCTTTGAGCAAGTCCAAATTCCCCCGGAACTTACAATAACCCATAATAACGAACCTTTCATCATATATGACAATGCATCTAAAGAAAAAAGAATTATGTTTGCTACAGCAGACAATATGGTGAAATTACACCAATGCGAAACATGGATGATGGACGGCACATTCTCAGTATGCCCAAAACCATTATACCAATTATACACCATCCATGGACACTATCAAAACTGCAATATCCCCTTCATATATGCCCTACTACCCAAGAAACAGCAAACAACGTATACTGAGGTACTAAATAAAATAAAAGACCTAACAAATAATTACTTCTCCCAATAAATTATCATTGACTTTGCGAGAGCAATGATCAATACAATTCTAAAGACCTACCCTCACACAGCAATCAAAGGTTGCTACTACCACTTTAACAAATGTATATGGAAAAATATACAATAATCTGCCCTAAGCACCCAATACTGCACTGACAGTACTTTTGCCTACCAGGTAAAAAAATTAATTGCACTGGCCTACGTTCCAGTTACAGACGTAGCAGAACATTACAACCTATTACTAGACAGCCCCCATTATAAAAAAATGAAACAAAACTAAGCCCGCTCTTAGATTATTTCGAAGATACATGGGTAGGGAGACTACACAGATCTGGAGACATAGGGGAAACCAAAATTCCAAATCCCCTGGTGAAACGTCTACCTAAGTACACTAAATAAACAAGCTAAAAGCAACAATGCTGTCGAAGGATGGCACAATGCTTTCCAAGCAGGTACAGGCAGAGGTTCCCTAACCCTACATAAACTCCTTCAAGCATTACAAAAGGAGCAAAGCTACCAAGAACCCCGAATGGAGCAATCTATAACACAAATAGGTCCTAAACTAACTAAAGAAATGAAAAAAATGTACAACACCTTACAAAGCCAGGTAACCCTATACCCAACTACCAGAGGCCTACCATACCTATCTACCATAGCTAAAACAATTCTTTAAACATAACTCACATACCTACACTATTCAAATAGTAAACATAAAATATACATATTAAATACGTTAGAAAATTTAACAAATTGTTCAAATATATTTAATATATTTATTTAAATATATCTAAATAATTTCCTTACAATTTCTAACATATACCATAAAATTACATAAAAAATAACAAGACAATCCCACTCAAAAAAAAGAAAAACACTTACTCACTTTGTTGCTACAGAGAAACCTTTGCAACAAAATAAATCCTTCCTTAGAAGTAATCCACCCAAACAATCCAAACGAGATCATCCAAAAATAACACGAAATCCCAAAAAGTTTTTCTCCAACACAATCCACTTGAAAACCCATAAAAACCCGAAAACATTTCCCAAAAACAGAAAAAACGCTCCATGGAAATATAATGTACATAAAATAAAAAAAACACATCCATAAAGATTTTTCTATATAATAGATCCAACAATAACCCATTAAAAACCCGAAAATAGTGTAAAAGATAAAAAACGCTCCTGGAAAAAGCAGAAATGTTAGAAAGTGTGTCTCTAATATATTAAAAAATAATGGACACCATTTTTATTTAAAAAAACGCAATCTTCTCCCAAAAACGACATCCACACGAATTAACTGTAAAATAGAAAAAAACATACCCACCCGCACACAATGCACCCCAACATACAATTTAAAACATTATTAAACATAACACAAAACATTTAAGGAACATTTTCAACCCTATTCCTACCTCATCAACATACTAACCCAAAACGAGTAAACCGGGTCCAAAACGATAACCGTAACTACCGCCTAAAACACACACATCCTACAACTACCAAACAATAGAAAACCTACACACACTCCACAAACACTCAAACTAAACATATAACTTTAAAAAGTACTTAAAATTAAACTTACCCTTCCACAGGTGAAGCAGCCTCCAACCGCGAGCTCTTCCAAGTCGAAATGACCCAAAATAACATTACAACGGTTACAAAATAGTCCCAAACAAACAAATAGTCCCATTTATATTAACAATAAATAACATTATAAAATTATTTTACACATGTTACAATATATATTATGTAACTATTTTTTTTTTAATTAAACAAAAATGTAACATTGTTATACAAATTATTACAATGTACTATGTTATTTTCAATGACTGTATATTAAATAAACATTTACCTTAATTAAAATTACTTACATGACTGTATGAATATACAATACTGTTATTAATATTACTATTATTTACTGTTTGTGTAAACCAATAATTTACCTAAAAACATTACCAATGTAAAAATACTTTACCTCTGTAAAAAGTATTATTATTAATATTTTATATATTAATAATAATTTATTTTAAAAAAAAACACAAACGTAAATTGTATATTAATGTTAACAAAACCTACCTTTTTTATTAATATTTATAAATATGTGAACAACAAAAAATGTTTAAAAATACTACCACAGTGTTAAAAAGTTATTAAAATAGTTGTTGTATATGACTTGTCAAATAAATCTTTATTTTTACATTAAAAACAGTGAAATAAACAAAAAAATTACACTTAATAAATATTATTTTACTTACAATTAATTGTAATAAATTATGTTTGCAATAATACATTTTTGAGACAAATGTACAAGTGTGATTAACATGTTAATATTTTTAATTTATATCATGAAAATAAAAATGTACAGATAACATTAAAAAATGTCAATAAAATTAATTTCTGATTTCTTATTTTATTACCCCCTTTTTGAAAATAATAAAATATTTAAAACATGCTGTGACTGATTAATTTATTTTTAATTACTAACAATTACAATAATTAATTAATATTGTTATAATAATTTTACCATACAACATGAGTTAAACATAGTTAATATCATTATGTATACTCTCACAAAATACTAAACATTCATATATTATAATTTACTATTCCCACTCCATCAACTATATTTTCTACCAAGGTGCTGAACAGTCAACCCAAATAATGTATTATTCCCACTCCACCAAGTATAAACTCAGGGAAGGTGCTGAACCCTTAACCCAAAGAAATTACTATTACCATACCACCAAGTACAAACTCAGGGAAGGTGCTGGACACAAAACCCCAATAATTTACTATTCCCACTCCACCAAGTATAAACTCAGGGAAGGTGCTGGACACTCAAACAATATAATTTACTATTCCCACTCAACCAAGTACAAACACAGGGAAGGTGCTGGACACAAAACACATAAAATTTACTATTCCAACTCCACCAAGTATAAAC